>NW_017804242.1:3596897-3693861 GCF_001625305.1 Branchiostoma belcheri | reverse complement strand
TGTTTCGGTGGCTAATGGACACTCCTCTGGCCAATGGATACTGTCTTGCCACCGAAAGATCTGCTTGGAGATTACAAATATTTCACATCACACCAGTGCTCATAAATAGATACATGTATAATACATACATCTGATAGAAAGCATTGACACATGTAATTGCATTTACCAATAGGCCCTATTTGTTACAAGTAAAATCTGAGATTTTATACCTCCAGGCTTTTTATTGTATATTCTTATATGTTGTTTGTTATGTATTAGTTGATGGGTTAGACTTAGCGTTCCTGGTTGTGTTAACAGGTCAACATTTTCATCTGCAGCTTATAACATGTACCCGCGAACTTATGAAATTCTATTTAATCTGCTGCAAGGAACTCGTAATGAAACTCAGAATGACAACCGGAACCGTTAAATCATACGTCAAAAATAAACCGGTAATCAATGTTACGACATACATTCCTGAGGAAGCAAAACGCGGGCACATGGTGCGTATCCACAAATATTCGATCGAAAACATAGTGACTGGGCTTCGGTAAACATAATAAATAAATATAGTTAAGTTAAACATTATGCATTTGCTTTGCAAATGTTAAGTTTCTATTTTATTTCTTTTACCTTTTACCTTCTTTTCCTCTTCTCAGGAGTAAAGAATAATATCGAAAGTCGCAAAAAACAACACGCCATCTTATAACAGCGTAGTGAACGTAACACGATCGAATAGTCAAAACCTGAGTACAAGGGATCTCTTACACACCCTGGCCCAGTGTACAGAAGTGCACCAACGTTAGTATTTTTCGTAATTAGATACTCGTAATCTAATCGTCCTTCTTCGACACATATAAGTGCCTGGCACCGAAACGGGCCGTCATTGGTCGTCATAATTAGATTACTAGTATCAACGTCACATTAATTATGCACGGCCGTTCTGCACACCTGTGTAAAAACAAGCCTGGCGACTGGTCCGTGCAAAATGGCGCTTTCGTACGACGGAAATACTCTGGGATGATTTCTTCAAACTTGCTGGGTACTTTTTAGACGTTTTCGTCGGTAGAATGTCTTAGTAAGTGTGCAGCAAAATGTCTGGGAGTGTTCGCCGAGGATCTGTACCGTTCTGGTGATGTTTTGAAGAGAAAGTGCGGATTTCTTCACCTGGCGAATTTTGGAGAAGACAAAAATGGCGAGACGGTTGGGAAGAGTAGCGTGGTATAGAGACGACTTCGCTCATCGTTGCAGGTAAACCAGTACATTGTTTGTCTGACACTATTCCTTAGCAGCTAGTACGAACAAGTCAAGTTATATTCCGTAAGAAAATTTTCTGTATTAGGGAGCGACCGTTCCGAATTTTAAACAGTCTATCACGTTGCCGCGTTTTCAACAACATTTTCAATGTGTGGTGCGCTTGTAGAGTATATATAAAATGTATGTGCATGTCTTTTTAGTCAGTTGTTCAGCGTTTTGAGGTATATTTGTTGAAAGAAATTGTGCATCGACCAAACCTTTTTTCTTTATCTCCACGTGGTTCAAAACACCTGTTGGAATGTGGCCGTGTACATAATTATTTTTCCCGCCATAAAATTGCGTAAACGTGGCCTCAAAGCTTCAGGGCGCCGAAATGAATACGATATAAAACGATTGAAAACTAGTTAAGTCGAGTTGACCATACTTTCGTTCTTCATTATCATTTGCAATGTATTATGTATAATTTAAAAGCTTGTTCGTTTCCATTTTAGAGCAATTCAGTAAATAGTATTAAAATGACCAAGCCCACGTATTTCTGGCACAAACGCACACTACAGTTGGCTATGCTTAAAGGTAGAAATTCCTGTTTTCAAAACATTTTGCGCCGAGTGTTTTTGTATTCCACATAAAGTTTCAGTTGATTGGGGGTTGATTTATTTTATTGTTGTTTCTATCCACGATTTTTATGGTCATTATGTATAGTTTTCGTCGAGGTATGTGTTTGTTTTAAAGTAAAGATATTATATAACAAGTTATAAATTTAAGGTGTGTGTGTTTGCATTGCTAGTTTTTAATTTGACTTATAATGTATGTGATGGTTAGATGATGGCTGATGCAGTAGTGAGGACTTCTGTCTGAACCTGACAAGACAGACTGGACCAATGATTTGAAGACCAAAGAGGAATATCAGGTGAGAAAAATTTGAAATCTGCATTTAACCTACAGTTAATTTGAGTTGAGACAAATGTGTAACTTCTAATGTCTGTAACGTTATATAGTTAGGTGATGACTGATGCAGTAGTGAGGACTTATACTGTCTGAACCTGACCAGACAAATTGGACCAGACCAGATGATTTGATGAATTCTGCATTTTAACTACCATTTTAACTACATTCTACTTTTATTATTTGAGACAAGTGTGTAACTTTTATCTCTACACATTGTAGTTACATGTACTGTAGGTGGCTGCTGACTGATCGGCACTAGTGGGGAACTGCCTGTATCTGACAAGACAGACTGGACCAGACCAGATGATTTGAAGATCCAAGAGGAATATCAGGTAAGAAATATCAGATTCTGCATTTTACCTACAGCTATTTGGTCTTATTTGAGACAAGTGTGTAACTTCTACTGTCTGTAAAGTTAGGTGGCTGCTGACTGATGCAGAAGTGGTGAATTCTTCATAAACCTGACAAGAGAAGATTGGACCAGACCAGACCAGGTGATTTGAAGACCGACGATGACTCTCAGGTGAGAAAAATCTGAATTTTGCATTCAACCTACTATTTACTTTGTTATTTGAGACAAGTGTGTAGCTTCTAATGTTTGTATAGTTATAATTAGGTGGCTGCTGACTGATGCAGTATTGAAGACTACTGTCTGGACCTGACAAGAGAAGATTGGTCCAGATCGGGTGATTTAGAGACACAAGAGCAAGATGACAACAACATCCACAGGTGAGATAATGATTGCTTTTGAAGATCTGTTTGACTCTAAGCACTCTTCCCTTATGTCTTACACTTTATAAAAATAACACACATGTAGCAAAACATCTTTCACATTAATTTTGTATTGCATTTGACTTGAATAAATGACTAGTATATTAGACTTCTTGAGCACTTGTCAACATTTCTAGGAAGAGGCAAAGTATAAGGTCGCATACAAGAGTTCATCTTTACCTGGTAGCTAGTTACCCATTCATATACAATAGCCATGTACCTGGCATCAATTGTTCTTTTATAATTATGTAGGTATAATTAGGGTCAGCAGTCCTGATGTTCCTGTCCAAACCAGGCTAGATGAGACAGCTGACTAATTGAAGTTGAAGACAGAGTGAAGAGTTTGTACAGGTGAGACCATGCTTTCCAACTTTATTTTTTCTCTGTGTTAAGAACTGAGAGGCACTAGTATAAATACCATTTTAAAACTTGTATGACTAAGGCAAAATTATGTGGAAATGTAATACTTGTACCGTCTTAAGTTTTAAGCTTTACATGTATACCTCCGTCACATTTTATCGATTGTAAGCGGCAGATCAATTCAGGGCCCCTTTACGGGAACCCTGCGACGCTGTACCGTAAGAATGTGGAGAATAAACCATTATTATTATAAGACAGCAAAGCAGTGAGAGAAGACAGCGGGCACAGTTGTAACTTGTGGGTATAGTTTATTTGTTCAGCAACACACCCAGGCTAATAAATTTCTATCCTATATTCCAATCATCCAGTCACTAAAGCTTTCACTGCTTTTAATCAAACACAGTTTCTCACAATTTTCTAGACTCCTTTTCACATCTTCAACATTTAGCTACATTCTAACTGTCATAAACTTGCATGTTGTGTGATATAATATCTTGGATTAGTAAGGCCAATTGGTGTTGTCAATCAGATTTTTGTTTCTCTGTCTTCAAGATGTGGACCCGGAGACTGGACTGCAGCGGGAGGAAGAACCAGACTTCTATTGGCAGATCTGTGTGAAAGAAGATGGGGAGGTGTGAGTATGTTTTCTTTATTAACACGAGACAACACTCCACATGCACACATACACTCACATTTCTCTCTTTTTACCATTTCACTGTACTCTGAGGGTCGGCATGCCTTTTTTTCTGTGAGGAGCAATGATTAACGTTTAAAAACGTTAATCATAGCTGGCGACACAAAAAAATCCTTTGTATCTTTTAGTTGAATTGCCAAATTGCCTAAAAATTGCTTTGGACCTTTACACTTAAATTCTTCGAACCCGTAGTTGATTGGAATTTTTTCACTCCAAAAAACTTTTTGCTAACTGCTTAATTGTCATCAGTGAATAGGCAAAATCGCCCCCAAATTGTCGCTTGGATATTTACGCTTAAAATCTTCTAAACACGTACATTTTCCCATAAAAAAACTAGTATCTTAGCTGGCCGCTTTAATTCCACGTCAGTGAAAAATCCTTCATTTTGTGTAGTTGAATATGCCAAATTGCCCCAAAATTGTCGCTTTGGACCTTTACACTTAAATTTCCCCACCAAAAAACTTAGTATGCCGGCATCTCTAATTCCACATTGTAATCCTCTTATCGTATAGTTGAATGTCAAATTACCCCAAAAATTTTACTTTTGACCTTTACGCTTAAATTTCGCAGCCAAAGAATTTGATATCTTAGCTTGACACATCAATTTCACCCTGATTCGTTTATTAGTTAATTTTCCCGGCAAAAAAAACTAATTGGGACCCTCACCTGGATAATTAATTGGATTAATTTTTCCCGCCAAAAAACTTAATATATACACCACTCTAACCTTGAACTTGTGCAGCTACCTTCTCCCACAGTAGTTACACTGTTCCGACACTTCAGACTTCTTTGGACATGTCACTTCTCCAAACATATGTAGTCACCACACTCTGCTACCCAAACACTTACTTGATCAAGTGTAGTTTTTCAGTCGCATTAGACTTCAGAATGATCTCTCGCTCTCTGGCCGAGTCAATTGCACTGGTATACTGATGTTTCGAAGCATCAATGTCTCCCAAAAAGACATCCCCCGGGGAGTACACTTAGTGCATTGACTGACCAGGAGAGCAAGAGATCATTCTAAAGTCTAATGTGACTGAAAACTACACTTGATCAAGTAAGTGTTTGAGTAGCAGAGTGTGGAGACTACATGTTTGGAGAAGTGACATGCCCAAAGAAGTCTGAAGTGTTGGAACAGTGTAACTACTGTGGGAGAAGGTAGGTGTGGGGAGGGGGGGGTGCACAAGTTCAAGGTTAGAGTGGTGTATATACTAAGTTTTTTGGCTGGAAAGGTGGCCTGATGAGTGTGACTATTTGTGTTTGGGAGTTTAAGTGACTGTAAGGGTGCAAAGCATTTGTTGGAAAAGTATGGGTGAACCCACATACAGAAAGAGAGGAATTGTGTTGAATTGCATGACAATCCTTGTTATCACTGTTAAGGCCACACCAATTTAATTTGTTGGTTCTCGGATTTTTTCAGAAAAAATATGAAGCGACAGGGCGAAAAAAAAAAATAAAAACAGGTCTAGGCATCCTATTATAGGCTTAAATGCTACAAAATGAGCCATGAAGTCAACACAAAAGACTGGGTTAAAATTTAAACATTGAATTTTGAACTTTTAATCAAACCACTGCAATGATAGATGGGAAAACTGTAACAACTAGAAAGAAAAGGACTTTCCTCAACTGTTGGGGGGCAAAACATGAGCATTTTTCAGTTGATTCAGGACCAGAATCTAATTTTTTTTTTTTTTTTTGCAAATCAGAAAAAAACGAAGAGGCGAATCCGAGAACCAACAAATTAATTTGGTGTGGTCTAACAAATAAACGTAGCAATTCAACTCTCCTGTTCCAAAATCCAGGCCTAGTCTAAAGCTCATCAAATAAAGTCTGTCAGCGTTACATTACTGTCAAACTCTACGAGATAATCAACACGAGACGAGCCCTGCATTTTGCAACAGGAGGTTAGAACTGCTAGCCTGGGTACCATCCTATTTGTATGCCAGGGCTCCCATTATACTCCCTAAGAAATATCATAAAATGTATGGGAGCCCCGGCATACAAATAGGATGGTACCCAGGCTAGCAGTCACAACCTCAACCTAGACATTAGTATAAGAAATGTGAACTCTTTCAGAAATGACAACAAATATAGAAGGGAGGGCCAGTTTCAACAATACAGGTGTTTTAAACTAGAAATTCAGAGGATCACAAACATGCCCTTTCCCAACATCTTTCATTGTCATTTCTAAGGGTCTGCATGGGAGGTCCTGATCACGCTTTACACTAAATTCTGGAAGGCAGCGACCACGATTTACTCTTAATTCGTGCAGTCTGTTTGCTTTACACACGTAGATTATATGTGATGTTAAATCCGATTTTTTTCGACCGCCAATTATGCAAATTCAAGTGGCAAGGCACAAAATTCTGCAAAGCAGCAACCCCATATTGCACGTCACTTGTACAGGCTCAATTTTTTAATGCAGATTATTTACGTTTAAATGGAAAATAGAACAACCCGGCTTCATATTATGCAAACCTAAAACGTGCGATTACGCATTGCAGCATGCAAACCCCATTTTGAAAGAGTTCTATAATTTATATAAAAGGAAACTCACGGTCAAGTCCGATGTTCTCTTGTCTCGTAGCTGGTGACAGGTCCCTCAGAAACACAGGTACATCCTCCTGGAACAGACAGGAACACAGATCCTCCTGGAATGTGATCCAGTGCACAGGTCCAACAGGAAAACAGACAGGTCCTCCAGGACAGGTACACAGGATAGCTGACAGCACACACAGGAGCATGGACAGGTCCCACATGGTCAGGTATACAGTATCAGCTTCCCAAACCTAGGGTGTAAAAGAAAAACACATTCAGATAAATCACAGGATAAATTTACATGCATCAACAATATTCATACAGCATGCACTTCCTAACATAGGATCTCCAGGAATGTGGACAGGTACACAGGATTGCTGACAGGTCCCACAGCACACACAGGAGCATGGACAGGTCCCACATGGTCAGGTATACAGTATCAGCCTCCCAAACATAGGGTGTAAAAGAAAAACACAATCAGAAAAATGACAATTTGACGTTCAACTACAGGAAACGAACAATTTTTCCGTGACGCTTAGCGTAGTGAATTTCCTGGTCCCACCTCTTTTTTGGCAGGGAAATTTAAAGTGTTAGGGTCCAAAGTGATGCTAATTGGAATGAATTCAGGATAAGAAATAATGTGGAACTGAAGTGGCCAATTACATTTTTGCGACAATACTTAATGGTGAACAGCTCCTCACAAAAAAGGCATCCAGACCCTCAGAGTAGAGTGACTGAGAGAAATGCGAGTGCGAGTGTGTGCACCTGAAGGCATGTGGAGTGTTAACAAAGAAACCATACTCACACCTCCACATCTTCTTTCTCGCAGCCCTTCCTACAGAAGTCTGGTTCTTCCTCCTGCTGCAGTCAAGTCTCCGGGTCCGCATCTTGAAGACAGAGAAACAAAAGTCACTGTATTGACACAATGTTCTCTTGTCTCGTAGATGGGTGACAGGTCCCTCAGGAACACACACAGGCAAATCCTCCTGGAACAAAGGATAGCAGATTCTCCAGGAATATGGACAGGAACACAGACAGGTCCCACAGCACACACAGGAACATGGTCAGGTACAGTCTCAGCTTCCCATAAGCTAGGGTGGAAAAGAAATAAACATTCAGAAAAATGTCAAGCCAAATTTACATACACAAAGTATACAGCAATGTTCGCAATATTCACACATGCATGACATCATAATAATCACAACATTTGTCACAAAACCTGCTTTGATTGGGGGAAGAGCACAAGAAAGATTGTTAGTGAGGCAAAAGAAAAGCACAGCCAAAAGAGAACATAGAATATTCTGATGAAAAGTCCAAACAATGATCACAAGAAAATACATCTCACACATGATATCACCGTGATCACATGTACATAAGATATCACAATACATTTGTTCTAACATCTGTATTGGTTGGGAAAAGAACACATGGAACATTGTTAATGTCAGGCAAAAGAAGAGAACAGCCAACAGTGAACAGACATGTAGAATATTATAACCAAATAATAATCACACTTGATATCACATTCCAAATAACATAATATGCATCTCATAGGAAACTTAGTGCACCTAAAATTCGAGCCCGGTCTAAGGTTTACACGACAGATATAAACCAGATTTTACCAAACGCCGTGGCTATATACACTCCCGGTGTGTATATAAAAGACAAATAGATTTTATATACACTCCGAAATACTAGCCTCCTTGGTAGGCCCAAAACTTGGGTTTTTGTGAGTGTTTGAGGATTCAGGGGCACCAAGTTTAAACCTCGGTCTTCAAGTTTATCTTATTGGATGATGAAAATCAGAAAACAACACGGAAATCTCCACCGAAGTTCGGTCGAGCGGACCGCCCCGCCCCGCTTGCGCGGGGCCCGGGACCCTCCGCTCCCGGCGGCGGCGGCGAGACCGGTCGCGCGCCCCTGGCGTCCTCGCTACCTGGTTGATCCTGCCAGTAGTCATAGGCTTGTCTCAAAGTTTAAGCCATGCACGTGCAAGTTTAAACTGTCTCAGTGAAACTGCGAATGGCTCATTAAATCAGCTATGGTTCCTTTGATCGTCACATCCTACATGGATAACTGTGGTAATTCTAGAGCTAATACATGCGGAAGAAGCGCCGACCTCACGGTCTGGCGTGCATTTATCAGACCAAGACCAACCCGGGGTTCGCCCCGGTCCCTTTGGTGACTCCGGATAACCCAGCCGATCGCGCGGTCTTCGCACCGGCGACAGATCATTCGAATGCCCTATCAACTTTCCGGGAGTGTATATAAAAGACAAATAGATCTTATATACACACCGGGAGTGTGTAATAAAAAGACAAATAGATTTTATATACACTCCCGGAGTGTATATAAAAGACAAATAGATTTTATATACACTCCGGGAGTGTATATAAAAGACAAATAGATTTTATATACACTACGGGAGTGTATATAGCCACGTTCTTTACCAAATTCAAGTTCGAGAGTCTTTTTTTACCGTTCAACAACTGGTTAACATGCATAGAAAAGTCCTGAACTGTTCTAGACCAAAACCGCTTCTCTTACAGTCAACCTTATGTACTTGGTGTCTTTTCTACCTTCAAATTTACCTTCCTGAGCACTAAGTGACGTATATCATTGGCCTGGATATGGTCTTCGATACATAAGCAACTCTGTTACCGCCCCCCTCCCCACTCGAACTTACCGGTCGTCTGTCTCCTCTCCTTCCAAATCTATCACCTTATCCATGTCATCCTCTTCACAAACGGTACTATCGTGTCCCCTCTGTCTGCTCTTGGCCTCGTAACACTTTTGTTTTACATTGAAACGCATAGAATTTGACCAAAACACACAGGACGACAACAACATACCAAGTTTCAGGCAAAGCTGTTCAGGGTCGGCAGGGGTCACATATAAGCGCCCGTCAGCGGATTATGTATAAAATGCACCTTTAATCAGATTGGTGTAGTTCTTCTATTTCAAGGTCATTAATTTCACCCTCATTGAATAGTAATTGGTTGACCCATGTTCAAAGAACTGGTGTGGGTACGGTGTAAAATGAATAAACATTCGAATAAATGAAAGTGCCTTTTATCTTCCTTTATATATCTGGACCACGCAAATGCGCCCTCATCCACCCCCATAAAACTCCTTTCAAGCCGTACCCGGAAATTCAAGCCGTGCCCGCTCAAAAATTCTGGCCATACCCGGAAATTCGTGCCGTGCCCTGTACTTTTTCGAGAGCGGCTTGAATTTCCGAGAAGCGGTCTGGAGAGAACGGACGGCCGAGCGAAGTGTTCTCAAGATTGGGCGCGATTTGTACGACGCCATCCGGCAGATAGGTGGCCAGGAATATTTACCAGAGCATAGGCTATATGAGGTTGTGTTGCGTTGCCGTACAGGGTATTTAGACACGACTTCCGAGTGACTACGCACCGGGGCTGAGCGATATCCGCCATTGGGTACGGCGAAAAAGTACAGGGTACGGCTCGAATTTCCGGGTACGGCACGAATTTTTGAGCGGGTACGGCTTGAATTTTCGGGTGCGGCTTGAAAGGAGTTTGATGGGGGTGCATCGGTTACTTCACATAGTGCAGCGGTAACTCGTGGGGACAGTTGCCGCAACTTATTTTCGAAATTACGTCGTTTTGCGTCATTTATCTTAAAGGAGATTTACCTATAATAGTCCGGAGAGTATCTACGACAATTTAAAGTACAACTTACCACCAAAGCGAACGTGGCGCGTCTTCCTGGGCGGAATTTTTACCCGTTCGTTCTTTCCTTCCATGCTCACTCGACATCTTGGAAAGGTGTGTTTCACGCACAGGTGCTGTGTCACCTGTAAATCATGAGCAAAATTTGCATTCGATAATCAAGTTAACATTAGATTAAAGACAAGCCAATAGGCAATCACTACACATGCAGACTGAAAAAAATACGATGATTTAATTATGGATTTCATCTTATGAATTCAAAATTCTCAAATTTTCTATCCTCATCATTCAACTCATAATAAGCCTTCTCAAGTTATCGTGCCTACAGACGGACACATACATACACGAACGCCTCTGAAAACATAACCTTCTTGGCGAAGGTAATAAAACGCTTTAACTTCAATTTTTCGCTCCAGTTTTTCCACCCAAGCCTTTCTAGACAGCCGTTACGCCACGTACTAAATCGAACGTGTTTCGAACGCTTTTTATAGAAGTGTAATAATTCATACCTGAGGTGTCCAGAAGAATCTTTCCATCCCTGGCGAACGTGCACCCTTCTTTACAAAGTTTACCCTCACGCTTTAGTTAATTGGAGGCATCCACAGGCGCCACAATGCCAATTCATTACACGTGTCAATGAGGGCCTCTAGCAGTTCATGAAGTTATTGCAGGTACTTGAGTGATTTTTTCATGTGCAATGATTTCACCGACTGCTAAAAGTCGCTTTTGATACATGGCGCAGAGGGTCATTAGCCTATGTATCCTTGATGTTGATTGGCTATCATCGCGTACGGTCACGTTTTTGAGTCATTGAGCGTGATTGGCTAATACAATGACGTCTCACTTTACAACCAAATATGGGCAACCAACTCGAAACTAAACAGCCGCTTTCAAAAAACTGAAGTTACGAAGGATTTTCGGACGAACGGGACTATTGTGGGCAATATGTTCCCCAAGATAAGCTACAGAGTTGTAAGAACTGCCTGTACAGAGAAAAGGAGCCGATTTATGAGGTTAGGGGAGGTGAAAATGCTCGGCAACCGGTAATATTATCACGAACAGGGGAGGGGGCATTGTGTAGGGATGGCTTTCAGCACCAGGGACAGCTTCAGTTTGAACCTGGTCTTTTCTTCATGACAACAAACTGAATATTAACACACCGACTGCAATATACGAAGGAAATCAATTTGTGAATTTTCAGTGTCAATCTCAATATCATATGAATGGAGACAGGGTGACTGGGATCCGAAATGATACATACAGAAGCTTGCTGCTTATAGTACATCAATATACAAGGGTTAACAAGAAGTTGTAGTAATATACGTACGTATGCAAATGTTTGTATAATACTCATTTGCATACTTGTGACTCGCTACCCTTACCAGATACCATGCCCTCGTGTTAACACTTCCCGGGTTCGATCGAGCTCAAAAGACACCATAAATCCGCAAAGAAATATATATTTTCACTTAAGGTTCTTTGCATTGTGCATATTTTAACTAAATCTGGCTATGTAGCCGTGGAAAACAGTATTTTGGCGCATATTTTTAAACAGAGAATTTATCAAAACCGGACACCCCTTTGTTTGAAGTGTAAGGAAAGTGGACCAAACCGATAATACCTTAAACACACCAAAGGTCAACGCGCGCGACCATTTTCAGGGTCAAAAGGGTGTTTGGGAGCTGCCAAAAGTCTTAATTTTCCCGCCCGAAAACACATTTACAATAAAAGCAAAAGAATGTGCGTCATCTACAGCCCAATAGCAAAACAAATACCGAGTCCCAAAAAAATCTGTCCACCCAAACGCAAGAAACAGCTGCGAACATGAAAATCCCAAACTGTTCTAATACCCTTCCGTGGAAGGATGTCTCCTTCCCCGAAGGTAATAAGCTTTTCTAGGTAATGATTTAAGTTTTAGAAGGGCTGAAGTGCATGGAAGTGTACACACCTTTTTTTTATTGAACTTAGGCTAGAATGTAACAATTTATCATACACAACACATCTATGATAGTCATACACAACACACCTATGATAGTTGATATGCAACACATAAAAATGAAACACTTGAGGGTTCAATAAATCCACATCAAACATCTACTTTTACGTAGACAACTTCTGCAAAGTTCCACCAAGGAAGTTCAACAAGACCTAAATCAAACCTATTCAGCAACAATGTCTGCAACAAATGTATCGAATTATGGTAGCATAGCAAGTTTTGCACTATCAAAAACTACATGTACATCATCTACCTTTTTGTAGTTACAAAATTTTGGAAAGTACAGATTGTTCTACCAAATGGATAGGTAGTGAGGACAATACACTGCCTGTTTCTACATAGTCACTTAGAAGTTGTAATTTTGAAGTAAAGGGATATCTGCAAAAGTCCATTTGATATACATGTACTTTCAAAAGTATATATGGACAGATACTGGGCAGTCCAAAGACATTTGCCTTTTAATGCCATATGCCTGTACACTTACAACAAATGTCCTACTCTTGCCCTGGTCTAAACTAACTGCATTCCTAAACACTGTTCCTGATCTTAAAATGTAGTCTAATATTACTTCTTAAGATACTAGAATGACTACACTAAATGCATGTGTCCAAATGCATTATTATATAGACCTATATTTTAGTCCTTACAACCTGAGACATGTAAATTCTCCATAATAACTCTGGCTGGGGCAACCAGTTGGCAACCCAGGTATACCTTTTCTCTTTTTGTAAATTTCCATAACTCACTATGATCTACACTATCCTAACATGTTAAAGGAGAAGTCAACATCTTTAATTTCGAGTTAACTGACATATTCATTTTGAATTTGTCTCCCAAACTACGGGTACTTTAACCTTCTTCCTGCTGTCTATTACCCAGTACACAATACAAATTTGGTGCCAAAAGGCTACCATAGCTGGATGAAGGTTAATGTCCCATGTACAAACCATTTTTTTTGAGATACCAAAAAATTTCAACTGAAAACAATTCTTTACTTATCATATGATCACTCTTAGTCTTACAGATACTGGAGGTCATCATCAGGGGGGCCCAGTTCAATGTCGAATTGTTTGAGTTCCTCGCCTGGTTTTGGGGGTTCGAAGCCCGGCGGCATCTTGGTCTTCTCTCCGCAGCACGGGCAGGTCATGTACACCGCGTCCTTATCATCCTCCGCAGCGTGGAAGTCCGAACACTTCCAGTCTGTCTCACGTTTGTAGATCTTCCCCTGGGGCTTCTCTCCAGTCCTGCAGGAGGGACGGATATTTGGGATTGTTTGTTTTGTGTCCAGCTATGGCTAACTTACTGTATCTGTATCTGTCTGTATCTGCATCTGTATTGCCGGTATACTTATAACTGCCCCTTGGCATAAAACACCAGCTACATGTACTTTTGTAATCATTTTGCCAGTCATGTGAGTTGTCTTTTCTTTTAGCTTCATCAGAGAAAAGATTGGCAAAAATGATGGACTTTGAATTGAGGACTATCTATCTTTGTACAACTACATCTTTGAACATCATATGTGAAAAAATTCTACTTCATCTAAATATCAGTTGAAGATGCTAATATAGATTCTACAATGGTAACAACTTACGTGACTTACTTCATAGAAAAAAATGGTAATGTTCAAGCAGTTGCCATTCACCAATCAAGACAATAACCCATAAACACATGCATGGCTGAAAGTTACAGTTTACAGGACCACATACCTGTATGTCTCTGTGACTTCTGTAATTCTTCCAAGAAGACTCTCAATCACACTGAACATCTGCATCGAGCTTTCCAACACCTGCAAAAGTATTAAAAATCATGTCAGGTGGACATCATCTACATGCAATATTGTCTACACCAATATCAAAAATACCCCCTATTTCATCACAACAAATGGACAGAATGATACTTTATATTTGTACTTGACTACATCCTCTGAATGGTCTGTCTGTAGCTGAAGTCCATGATTGTAAAGCTCAGTTCACAAAAGAGATGTCAGTAGTACAGTGTAAAAAGTGCACTATCCTCTCACCATGATCTGTTGTTCATATGGCATATCTGGCATCTTGTCTCCGGCCACTTCTATGCTAGCCTGCACTTCTGGTTTATCTGTAAATAAAAAAACAAGAACAATGACCAAACAAACAAAAAACATACTACAATGGTGCTTCTTGACTATACCCAACATTTGTAGTGTCAGTTGCCTTTTTTCCTGGTACATGTATACTACTCTACAGTCTACAATAGGTTTATTCAAGTAAAAATCCTGTTATTTGATATGAACTCACTAGTGTTTTTCTGTTTGAGTCTGGTTTTCTTGAGTTCCTCCTGGAAGTGAGACTTGGACAGGTTGACTCCAGTCCTCAGCTGTCGGAGGAAACCCTTCTCCACATCAGGCCAGTCTGTCCACACTCCAGTCTGTGGGAAACAACACAACATCCATCCTCCAATCACGGGCAACAACACAACATCCATCCTCCAATCACGGGCAACAACACAACATCCATCCTCCAATCACGGGCAACAACACAACATACATCCTCCAATCATGGACAACAATACAACATCCATCCTCCAATCATGGACAACAACACAATACAACATCCATCCTCCAATCATAGTCAACAACACAACATCCATCCTCCGATCATGGGCAACAACACAACATCCATCCTCCAATCATGGGCAACAACACAACATCTGTGGGAATAACATCTTTACCTGGTTTTGATCAGGCTTGTCCCTTATTACAAGGTACCGCAGGAGATTCAGGGCTGGCATGATCCTGCAAATAGAGGTAAAAAATAATGCAAAGTCTGTAGTACACAAAAGTCATGAAATAGCAAATTTATGGGATACTGGACACGATGAACACAGCAGAACAAGATACCAAACACTCATGATTTCTTTCTCACTGGGAGATTACCACATCAACATTGAGACTTAGTTTTGAAACTGCCTGAAAACTCTACAAAAAAAACTCCACAGAGACATAGAGATGGAATACTGACCAATCCCTGTTGTCCAGCAGGTCTGTTGTGGCCCCATCAGGGAGGTGCAGTATCTTCCTCAGCAGCTCGCTCAGCTTGTTCCCTGTGAACCAGTCACTGGGTGGATCATCCTGGGGGATCAAGGACAGACTTGTTCTACAACAACAGACTTGTTCTACAACAACAGACTTGTTCTACAACAACAGACTTGTTCTACAACAACAGACTTGTTCTACAACAACAGACTTGTTCTACAACAACAGACTTGTTCTACAACAACAGACTGGTTCTACATCAACAAACTTGTTCTACAACAGACTTGTACTACAACAGACTTGTTCTACAACAACAGACTTGTTCTACAACAACAGACTTGTTCTACAACAACAGACTTGTTCTACAACAACAGACTTGTTCTACAACAGACTTGCTCTACAACAACAGACTTGTTCTACAACAGACTTGCTCTACAACAACAGACTTGTTCTACAACAACAGACTTGTACTACAACAACAGACTTGCTCTACAACAGACTTATACTATAACAAGTTGAACAACAGACTTGTTCTACAACAGACTTGTTCTACAACAACAGACTTGTTCTACAACAACAGACTTGTTCTACAACAACAGACTGGTTCTACATCAACAAACTTGTTCTACAACAGACTTGTACTACAACAGACTTGTTCTACAACAACAGACTTGTTCTACAACAGACTTGCTCTACAACAACAGACTTGTTCTACAACAGACTTGCTCTACAACAACAGACTTGTTCTACAACAACAGACTTGTACTACAACAACAGACTTGCTCTACAACAGACTTATACTATAACAAGTTGAACAACAGACTTGTTCTACAACAGACTTGTACTACAACAACAGACTTGTTCTACAACAACAGACTGGTTCTACAACAAACTGATGAGGAAATTATTTTATGGTACACTGCTACAGGTACTATGTACACAGATACAGGTATTAGGTATACAGGTACAGGCACTAGGTACAAAGCATTCCTTCGTCCCATGAAATGACAGTTTTCAGTACAAACCTTCAGACAGGTGTCTATCTGGTCCTTAACCTTGCCAATAATCAGACCCATGACTCCTGCATGACCTTCAGTCTTCTCCATCAGCCCTCTGGAAAACAGGTGTTTTAAACAACAAACATACAATAAACAACAGCTTAAATTGTTTCTTTATCTTTCTTAGTACACAAAACAGTTGAAACTCAATATTATATTATATTATATTATACAGAACAGTTTGAATACCAGTAGTCTAGTGATACAACCCCATATCTGGACCATGTTGTGACAAATAGCATGCATGCTACTGTCCGTCTTGCAGTTCTTAATAGGGGCCATTGTAAGCCATTGATTGCATGCTTAAAGAAAGGGATAGAGATACAGGATACACAGTACTGACCTCAGCAACTGGTACCTCCCCCTCCAGTCAAACTTCTCCACATAGGCAGTGAACTGGTCATGGGCTAACTTTCTCTGCAACAAAAACACAATGAAGAATTAAAGCGAATTGTCTAAAAGTACTGCATCATACAATTAACAATAACAAATAAGAAAGAATATTCACATGGCCAAATTTAAGATTAAAAGAAATACTGACTATGCCTGTTTTAGAAAGTAAAATGTAATCAATAAAGAGCAAAATATTGAAATCAGGTAACAGATGTACTTACCAAAGATTTGGTTGGGCAGTTCACCATGACATGAATCAAAGACTGGAAAATAGACAAAGGTTAGTTCCCAGTTTTGCATCAGTAGATAGACGACAGTCATAAACTTTTTCGTGTTACCAAACACTCTTTCAATCTGTACTGTTTCAATGATGATTCAGCCTTGTAATAGTTAAGTGTTTTATTTAATATATTTTATCTTTGGTGACTTTCAAATCCCTTTGATTTGGTAAAATGAAAAGTGATCCATATCTACAAACATATAATAAGAAACACAACACTTTGACAGATCATTTGATTGTGTGTCAACCTTGCATTCCTATTAAGCCCTCTGGCTATTACCAGAGCTTTGTATAAATCAAGTTATAACATGAACAGACGCTTTAAGATTAGAGAAATACAGGAGACTAAAACTTTCCGGATAACATACCTCAGGTAGCACTGCGAACGGTTGCAGCTCCAGAATCTCATAGCTGAGAGAAAATGGCTCCAGGTTACCTAGCAGCTTCTTGGTCAACTCCTAAAATATGAGATACAAATACAAAGTTTTAAGGGACGTCATCACTGTGTCTGAAGCCATGTTAACGTTGGTGTCCCTATTTGCATTTCAGAGAATCATACTTCCAAGTGTTTTCGGACATCATAAGATCTTCTCTAAAAAAACAACTTTTCAATGTCTACAGCTCAAAGAAGAGGATACCAGAAGAACATTAAAAACATACTCATAAAACACAAAAATGCTGTGTACACTTCAGATGAGACCATTGAAATGAAAACTGGGACACAAACATGGCAGAAGGATGGACAAATAGAAAGACAGATGGATGGATGAACAGAAGGAAGGATTGAAGAAGGGAATCAGCCTACTCACCAGACCCTTATGGATGACAGGTCTGTGTGGTTTCTTCAGTACCTCACAGATGAGAACTATATGTATGGCTCCCAGGAACTCATGGCTGGAGAAACGTACACATGTAAAAACAACCATATGAACTGCAGAAATAATCAGCTGCACACACAAAAGCCATCTAAAAATTAGCATTAAGTCAAACCTGTAAAAGTGACCACCTAGAACATAAGGACTAACTGGCCAATGTGACCACTTTTTGGTGGTCCCTTTGATAATTTTTAACACAAGCATAAAGAATCCTTTCTACAGTGACCACCTGTCTACATGGACCAGATTCTATTGGTACCCTGAGTGGTCCTCTTGGGAAGTTTTAACTGTACTAGTATGAGATTATACTATCTAGAAAACCATAAGTCAAAAGTACATGTATCAACTGCTGTCATTACATGCTTGGTACTAACTGACAAATAGCTTGTCTTCTACTTTCAGATCCACTTTCCTCACCTTAGCACAGCAGGCAACTTCTCCACACAGATGTTTTCTACAAACAGCAGGTAACTGAAGCAGCACAGTCCCAGCAGTGAAGCCTCCTCCTTTCCATCATCCTCTTCTGTCTTCTCCTCTCCTTCCTGTTGTTTGTCTGCAGATTTTGTTTTTCTCTTGGCGCGCATGTCAGGAGGCCCGCAGTAGTGGTCACACAGGCCCAGCAGGCGGGAGAAGCTCGGGTCTAGGGCTTGTAAGTATGACTGCAAACATTCCAAAACATTTGTATTGGCACAAACATGCATAACCAACTTCCAAGAACAGTTTTTTATTCAGATTGTACTGGTACAAAGTTTTGTAGTTTTTCATTTAAAAGACTATGAAATGGGCAATAAAACATGATGATGTCATTCATGTCCTTCCAAAAATTATATTTGGGAACCTTATGTCACTAGCTACTATTATTCAGTACAACCCCAGTTTAATATCTCTCTTCTTCAATGGTAAAACAGTACAAACTCAAATCACCAAATTAGCCGATAAAGAAACCTTAATAGTAACAGGTAATATTTATTTTGAAAGACAGAGTACACATGCACATCCATGATATTAGGACTATACTAACCATGTTGGTTTGGGCACAGAGCCTGCATCTGTTCTGCTGGGGCTCCTGTGTCTGTCCTGTCTCCTCAGTCCCTGGTGTCTCTTCCTCTTCCTTCACAGGGAGTTCCTCCAGGTTCAGGTAAACCAGAGGATATTTGAACAGTCTGGTCAGGCTGGAGAAATGGCAACAGTTAAAATATGTTACAGTCTGTATCGTGGCTGTAGTTTCATTTTTTATATAATTTAACATATTGCTATAGTTTGTACAAATCACATCTGTAGGAGCAGACATAAACTAACCAGGATGGTACCCAGGCTACTTGCCAGAGTGAAGGAATAAGGATCATAATACATTTGTACATGTACTTACAACTTGACAAGTTCCTTTCTAAGTACCTCCAAGTCTTTCAGTTCCTCCTGGAAATAAGAACAATCATGATAAGCTTAAAGTAAATTTGAAATCTGGTCTGTTTTTCCTGGAGGGACACTGCGGAACCACAAATACTTCAAGACGGACAGACTGAAATTTTGTACCTTGTTCATAGCTGCCTCTATGGAAGAGTCTTTTCTTGCCATTTGTACAAATGGTTGAACAAACTCCAGGAGTGCTTCTGTGGTGTCCAGTAGTCTGCCCACATGTTTGTCCTTCATGTCCACACCAAACTGTCTCCAGGACTCATCCTCTGGGTCCTGGGGTTTGTTCTTGGAAGGGAGGGGGATCTCGGTCAGGTGGGAGTGCAGGGTGGTCAGCGTCAGGCCGATACAGTGGGCCCTCTTCCCGGTCAGTCTCTGGAGAACTACGATGTGCAAATTTTTACGTTAGGGAGAAGTGTAACAGTGGGGGTCAGGCACCACTAACTGACCCAGTTCAATGGGTCTGGACCCTTTGGCCTAGCAGTTACTAGTAGTGCAATGCATTTGTAAGCTGGGTGCCTGGGTTTGGCTCGGGTTCAATTCCTGGCATCAAAAGTTTGTTTCAATCTTTAGGTAATAAAAAGAGTGATATGTGGAAAGACATTCATACAATCGTTGATGCAGAAGACAGATTGATTTGTAATTATTTCCAAATAATGGTACTTCTACAAGAATGTAGATTAGTCACTTTTACAATTCTTTTGTACATTGTTTCATTGGATATGAACTTGCAATAAACTTACTATTACACATGTATTACTAATTGTTAATAGTCACCTCTCTGTAAAGGAGTCAGCAGAGCCTTGAAGACGTTGTCATCTTCCAGTCCTTCCAGCTTCTCCAGAATCCCCAGGACAAACTCCTTAGGCTTGCACACCTTCAGACAAACAAGTAAGGCCGCAACAATTTAATTTGTTGGTTCTCTGATTTTTTCAGCAAAAAATATGAAGCGACAGGGCAAAAAAAAAATAAAAACAGGTCTAGGCATCCTATTATAGCCCCAAATACTATGATTGGAGCCAAGAAGTCAACACAAAAGATTTCGTTGATATCTAAACGACAAATTTTGAACTTTAATCAAACCACTGCATTGACAGATGGAAAAACTGCAACAACTAGGAAGAAAAGGACTTTCCTCAACTGTTGGGAGCAAAATATGAGCATTTTTAGTTGATTCAGAACGGACAGAACCATAATCTTTTTTTTTGGCAAATCTCCACCCACCTCAGCCAGTGCCCCCAGCACACCCCTGCAGTGTTGTTGGACGGTGTCCGGTGCTTTCCCAGCTGTTAGGAACGGTGTGACCACCGGCAGGAGGTCCCAGCCTACCTCACACATAAACCCCTGCAGGGAGAATGTTTTTAAGTCAGGGCTCGAAATTCATTTTTGGGAATAGGTACACCTGGCACCCAACCTAAAAAATTAAGTGCACCAATTTTATTTTTTACTACGGATTACTAAAGACAACTGTACAGCAACATTTGAAATTGCAAAATGGTCTTACTACTACAACTGACAATTATATTGAGCATTTATCAAACATTACAGAACTTGTACCAGCAGAGACGGAAAAAAAAAAAACATTTGACTTTTGAGTTCATATTTGCTGTTGGACCTAAAAATGTATTATTATGAGGGCAATAACAAAAATTGCATAAACATGTATTTGCAATGTGGGGTTTATATTTCAGTGGCTCAATGAAAAAGTCTTCACCCTTGTGAAATTAAAGATATTTCAGCAACAGTTTTAAGTCATCAAACATGTAATATCTTGTGTAGGACAGTGTTTGAACTTTCCAGTACCGCCCCTCGTCCCCGGATCCCCTTACCGCGTTTGCTGTGTTGGAAACTTCTCGAAGCAGCGTTTCCGAATCGGTCTCTCCGTTCTCCAGACATTTCTGCGCTGACACGAGGAAGACGTCCTTGTCTTCTGGGTCAAGGTCATCATCTTGACAGGATTTTTCAGCCTAAAAATCGTAAAAAAATGAAGAATTGTGATGAAATGTTCAAATTTGTGGATGCAGCTGTTTTATTCCGTCATCGGGGCAAAAATAGCAGACGATTTTTCTCCGAACATGTGCAAGGTTTAAATGAAAGAATCGAGCTTGAAAAGGCTAATCTTAGAGCCCACGTTTTACAAATATCACACGGGGAACACTCTTACATACTGTTAACTGGAAATACGTGGTTATACAGCAGAAAAACACAAATTTCTTACATATTTCTGGAGCACAGTCTTCAAATCGTCCGCCATGTTGGATTTGGCCCTTTCTAATCTCGATCCCAGAGCACTTTGCTACAACACAGCGTGTGTACGGAGGATCCTGGGTACGAGATGGAGCCTTACTTTCACTTCTCACCTTTGAACCCTATGATGTCATACGTTGTGCACCTGTTTCGTGGTGCACCTGTCAACGTAAATCCAAAGGAACTGGGGCAAATACGGTTTCTACTTCTGGGCAAAGCCCTAACCCGAGCACGGCTAGTGATGCCGCTAGGATGCGGTGCTATAAAAAGTGAAAGGAACACACCAAGACAAAACAACACAAATGTTTTAAAGGCATCCAATGCGATTTCAGAGCAGCAAATTTGGAAATATTCTGAATGAGGCAATCTTTATGACATTGACACATACTACTTCACATTAGCACATTTCAATCAGTATTTCATACTTTGGGTAACTAAAAGCTGCAGAAACAAGCCCCAAGATGAGTCCTTTATTTTCTAGGTGGTACCCTTAAAATCAACCCGGGGCCCTTCCAGTAACCATTTTCTGTCAGAATTTGGGGTATTTTTGTCCATGAGAGTAAATATACATAGTATTGGGATAGTGTGGTTTCAACTCAGTATGTAGATAAATAACTAGAATATCGACTTTGAAAAATCGGGGTTCCAAGCCGTACAAAACTGTTTCGAAAATTTAATTTTTGGTAACATAGAAAGAGAGAGGGGAAGTAAGATGACAAAATTGCTGTTCATGTACTTGTTGTGACTTCGTTTATTCATACTGTACGTTTATAAGAAATGGCAGAATATCTCTTTTATTTATTTATTTCATTTATTAGCCCATACATAATAAAAGTTAATACATAAGAAATAAACGTGCAAGGGGCGGACGAAAAGCGACAAAGCTAAGGCATATTTGATATCCTCATCATCATGATTTTATTACAATTTTTACGTTTCAATATCTATACATGTATCAACTGCTACGTACTCAATATAACTGATCACCTTTTATTACCCTAACATTGGTAAGAACAAAACATAAATTCCCAAACATTTACACCATAACTGATAATATAGAACTCATTGCCACCGATTGTAAGTACAATATATAGACCTGGGGACATCCTCAGTATAGATAGCTATGAACATCGCTTGAAGTTAGATGGGCAAAAGTTAGGCATGGCAGCACATGTGCGGGTTGGATATCCGGATATACTAGTATCCATATAGATACCGTGAGATACATGTTGGTATGTCACATGTCCCTGTACAGTTCTATACTGAGATCACATGTCCCTGTAGAGTTCTGTACTGAGATCACATGTACCTGTACAGTTCTATACTGAGATCACATGTACCTGTACAGTTCTATACTGAGATCACATGTACCTGTACAGTTCTATACTGAGATCACATGTACCTGTAAGTTCTATACTGAGATCACATGTACCTGTACAGTTCTATACTGAGATCACATGTACCTGTACAGTTCTATACTGAGATCACATGTACCTGTACAGTTCTATACTGAGATCACATGTACCTGTACAGTTCTATACTGAGATCACATGTATCTGTACAGTTCTATACTGAGATCACATGTACCTGTACAGTTCTATACTGAGATCACATGTACCTGTACAGTTCTATACTGAGATCACATGTACCTGTACAGTTCTATACTGAGATCACATGTACCTGTACAGTTCTATACTGAGATCACATGTACCTGTACAGTTCTATACTGAGATCACATGTACCTGTACAGTTCTATACTGAGATCACATGTACCTGTACAGTTCTATACTGAGATCACATGTACCTGTACAGTTCTGTACTGAGATCACATGTACCTGTACAGTTCTATACTGAGATCACATGTACCTGTACAGTTCTATACAGTGTTCCCCATAGCAGGACACCGCTGCGTACCCGTCAGGAGTCAGGGCGATGCCGATGGCCTCATCGCCTTTAACTGTCGCCACCTTCCGCCTGAAGGCCCCGTCTGACCCAAACACCTGCACACGACCGTCAGCTTTATCACATACAATGATATTACCTGTATGATCAAGGGTTATACCTCTTGGGCCCTGCAATTCGCCATCGTTTTTACCCTTCTTGCTGAAATCAAACTTCGAGTTCCCGTCGAGATCGAACACAGCTACTTTGTGCGCGCCGCCGTCGGTAACGAACATCACATCCCGCGACTCGTCCACGGCGATGAAGCGCGGGTCCTGCAGGTGTCTCCTGCCGATCTCCCGGACGAGGCTCCCGTCAGGCTGCAGGAGGAGACACGACCTGCCGTCCGCCACCACCATGCGGCCGTCCTTTAAAACTGCCACGTCGGTCGGCACGTGTACACAGTCAGGCTTGAACGTGTTCAAAAGTTCGCCTTTCTTGGAGTAACGCCTGATTCCGTGGTCTTTGTTGAACGACGTCACGAGAAAATGTCCGTCCGAGTCTACGTCGATTCCGTATGGGTCCTCACCGTCCACGGGGAAGCTCCGCAAAGCGTGCCCGCTGTCTGCGTCGAAGATCTGGACTCGCCTGTTGCCCTGCTCCACTACTGCAATGTTGCCGTCCTTGTCAACAGCGACACCTGCCGGGCCGTTCAGTTCCCCCACCCCACTACCCTGCCGTCCGATAGTTAACACGGGGATGTCCCTTTCCTTTACGTCAACGACGAACGGACTTCCGGCCACCTGCTGTGAGTTGACCTTGACCGCTAACTCGTGGCTGCCCGTGACCTTGGGTACGTACGATATTTTCCACGTGCCCTCTCCCTGCACCTGTAGTTCTGTCATGACGTCATTTCCAGACGGGTCTTTCATGTTGGTCTTGATGTTTTTGCTATCGGTGACACGCGGGCTGTCCTCTTTGCTCAGTGTGGTCAGGACGGTGAAACACTCGAAACCTCGAACTGCGGGCTTTAAAACAACATTACATTCCGGGACGTCGTTCACTAATGCTCCGAAATCTCCCGCTTCTTTCTCGAAGTCCGCAAGAGTCGTGTTCTCTGCGAACAGAAATTCGCTCCAGTCGGACTCCAGGTCCAACTGCTTTGTCAGCAGAGTTTCTACCCTTGTTTGGACCGGGTCCCACACCTCCAGAATGTGTAGATCATTCCCGTGTTCTACAGCTTGTTGGCAGAACTTCTGTGCGCTCGTCAGTTCGGCCAAGTCCAACTCTATCGCTTCCTTCTGAGCTTGCAGGCCTTCCCTGTCGACTCGACATTGTTCATCAATCTGGCTCAAGATTTCCTTTTGGCGCTTTTGTAGAATGACAAGAAGTTGGCGGAAATACACCTTGGCTTGGTTTGTGGCTGCGGCTTTCAAAAGGACAGATGTTGCCATCTTCCTCTCAACTTCTTTAATGGAGGCTTCAATTTTCTTCAGTCGCGGGTCTATCTCTTGGAGGAGTCCTTGCAGTGTCTCTTTTTTCTCCCGGGCGACGGACGTGATTTCTACCGGGTTGTGTTCTTTGCCAGGTCGGTGGTTGAACACGGTGCACGCCGTACAAACCAGAACGTCACAGCTCTCACAATAGAAGACCAGTTCGTTGTTCTTGTGACTGTCGCAGTGTCGCTTGCGCTGAAACTTGCTCACATCTGTCTCTTCTTTAAGTGTCTCTTCGGTGGTAACTTGGTGATCTTTAGTAGCTGGGAGTTTCCTGTGCACTGCTGTGCACGGCTCGCACATGAAGGTAGCGCAATCGGTACACCAAGATTTCGACCCCTCCTCATTCCCCTCGCACACCTGGCACGGCACACCTGGCTCCGCTCCTTTCTTCACAGCCCCGAAGTCCAGCAGGTTGTTGACGTAGACGTTGGTCTTGAGTCCGTCCACCCCTTGGTCCGGGAGACTGACCGGTGCGTGGCAGGTCGGACACTCCAGCGGCTGTTGTTTGGCGGCCCAGTCCTGCAGACACTGCCTACAGAACGTGTGCAGACATGGCAGGATCCTGGCGTCCCGGTAGTGCAGCATGCAGACGGAACACGTCAGAAACTGCTCGTCGGCTGAGTCGTTAGCGTTGCTCGCCATGGCCAGCTTACCTGCCATTCTAGATTCAGACAACAGCAGTGAAAAAACGTAAAAGTTTGACAGAGAACCGTTTGGACGCCTTAGCAACAACGCCACTGGTGACAACGCACTCACAGCGCTAGCGTCTGATTTCTCTGTAATCGGTAGTTCTGGTTAGGCCAGTGGCTAAAACCACGTGATTGTACACTCCCAGAGGAACAGATGTGACATTTTGTGTAAATTTGATGAGAAAATTTTGATTTGAGAGTGTTGCTAAAATTGTGACATCAGTAGAAATATATTAAAAGAGTTAATACAAAACTTGTTTTGGTTTGGAGGGATCGTGAAATAAAATAATGTGGGTATTAAACCCATACTTCCTAAAATAGCTGAAAAGTGGGGCAGAATGATTTTTGATTGACAGACAATGGTCCCAGGCGTTGTCGCGGACAATTATGATAATTGAAGACACACTTAAATGGTCAGTGACCAATTAGAGCAAGGACACATAAATATCACAAAAAGGGGTTGTATGTCATCTCAGTTTGGTTAGTTATCGATATCCACATTTGATGTTGTTTCTTGTTTTCATAATTCAGAGAACCACCATGTGTACAAGAAGTTCTATTCCCAGTGCTCTCAGACAAACATCAGACAACTGGTTGGGGAACTGGTACCTCCGATAAAAAATAACCTCCTTGGGGAGATAGTGGGGAGGGCTTGCGTTTGGTTGGCGTGGTCATGCCTGATTCCAGCGAGGCAGGTGACATTAACGACATCTTTGAATCGATTAAAACCAGGATTCATTGTACTTGGGAAATAAAATATCCGCTTCATGGCCATTGTTTCAGCCAAATTGAAATCTCCAAATACAACACGTATACATGCTTCAATTTTGCTTGTGGAATAAATCTCTGGGCTGAAATCGAAACCATGCCCTCGAGCAAAATACCTTTCATATGCGTCATTTCTGGTTGAGCCTATTGAATATGCAAACCTTCAAAATTGACAGATGACAGTTAAATGTCGTTAAAGACTGTTGCATGCCTTTTAATACAAAAAGAGTGCAATTGAATACACCGTGTTGGTAATAACTTGCAATTAAATACATCATTATTCAAGTGACTACATGACCTTTGTACTGTTAGCATACACAGTCATATCCGGCACACCTCAGGGGACCATCGCATATTACAAACTTATCTTGATAGATACCATTTCATTAAATACAGATAAAAGTTCAACAAAGGAAAATCCAAAGGTTTCCGGATAAACTCAAGTAATAAATACATTGAGATTAAAAAAGAATGTGCACACGAGTGTCTAACTATTTTACAAAAATTATTCACGTACAGCAATGAGACTATAACATTTGACACAAACCCTTTCATGACCTTAAATTTGACCCGACGCTAAATACTAGCGTAGGGACGATTCAGTGCGTGTACTCTTCAAAAATATTAAGCCAACGGAGACAAATTGCCGACCATGTTGCGACTGTGTGACCGTCTTGCGGTGGCGGACCGGGTTTATCGGGAAGGAGACAACTTCAATGCCGAGTTGGCGTGCGGCAGACGCGCTGAAAGAGGCGATGGAGGGCGGAGACAAAGAACTTGAAATCGCCACATTGAAAAGCATGGGTGACGTGTACCTACACAGGGGTACTACGAGTAGGAATGGGAGCGACTTTACGAAGGCTTCAGCCCTGTATAATTCAGCTCTGGTGCGATGTCAGGACCCAGACAACACCCAGGCCCTCCTACACCGTATCAAACGTACGGAGAAGGTTTTTCTGGAGAAGGTGGGCGGAGTGAAGGGAGCCGTGCCGTCCACAGTAGAATCAGATCTCACTCACAAATCGCAACTCCAGGACATCAGGTCAGAATGTGACACTCGCTTACAGGAGATAAAGAAGCTGTGTAGCTACGACCAAGGTGACCGGGAGAGCGAGGAAACCCTAGCGGCGGAGGGAAGAAGGGCAGCTGCGGTAAGACGACTTTACCACGATACAACTATTAAGATAAAACAGTTCATTTCTGACCTGTTGCAGGAATGTTTTGACTTGTTCGGCGACCCGCCATGCCCGTATGCCGTTATTGGCTTGGGTTCCATGGCAAGAGAAGAAATGACGCCATTTTCCGATTTCGAATTCGCCATCCTCGTCGATTGTGAAAGTAAAGAAGACAAGAGCAACGCTCGGTACTTCAGGGTAGTGACTTATCTTCTCCATCTCAAGATCCTCAATCTTCAAGAGACGATTCTCCCCGCCATGGCGATCAGATCTCTGAACAACTTTGTTTCGGGGGACCCCGCGGATAACTGGTTTTACGACTCGGTGATGCCGCAAGGATTTGCCTTCGACGGCGCCATGCCCTGGGCCTGTAAAACGTCCATAGGCAGGGGACCGTATAAGAACAAACCAGCACTAGAATACATCAGGACTCCAACTAGAATGGCAGAGCTCCAGAAAGAAGAGGAAGATCACGTGGCAGATGTACTGAGTAAAGTGTGTCTGATAACAGGAGACCAGCGCATGGTGAACCAGTATGAAAGGTTGGTGAATCAGTATCTGGATTCACCCTCTCATGTCCAGGGCCTGGCTGTGCGTACGGAGCGGGCGCTGCGCACTCTCTGCACCGACATGGAAACATTCAACATCCACAGGATCCCAAGGAGGGCGGAGCCGTTCAACGTGAAGAAGTTCGTGTACCGCCTGACCAGTTTGGTGGTTGATAGTCTTGGGCTGTTGGTTGGTTCTGATGAGAAAACAGCTGCCGCCATTTTGTCGGAGATGACGAATCAGACGATAATGCACAAAGTCAACGGTCACCACCTGCAGGTCGCTGCTGCGATAGCTGACGAAACGCGCATGCGCACCTATATCGCCAACGGTGGTCAAAAGGAACTCGCCTCCTTCTGGCCCACGTCTCCCGCTCACGACTACGTAGGCGCGCCAATCTTCCGAGACATCGAATCAGGAGCCATGCACCGTTTTTTCAAGACTACATTCGCCCTGCAGTATTTCTTGACGACTTCGGTTGACCAAGAACGATTCAAAGAGTTCGAAACTATCCACAGGCCGGGTACTGCACACTTGACGAAGGAACAGGCCCTCTCTGTTGTTTCAAACTTATTCCACAAGCTGCGAAAATTAGAGCTTTACGTGGACAAACCTTCGATGCAAGCCTTGGTACACGGTATACTGCAAGAAAATGCAGAGGCAGAGAGCTGTTACAGAGTAGCGATGGCACAGCCTGATGACACAATGTCAAAATGCAGGATAGCCCTGGACTTCGCCGGGACACTTCTACTCAACGGAAAACGTAGCGAAGCGATAGACGTGTTGCGTGATACCGCGAGTACACTTGTAGCCTGCCTCAAAACGTCTTCTCCCGAAGCCTCGGATGTTCGCTCTGTGCGAAAAGAGCTATTCAGGGCATGGCGTAAGCTGATAGAGGTGAATTCCACTACCGGAGACGTGGCAGCAGTCAATGACGCATTGAAAGCTTACGATGAACTTTCGCCAGTTCTATCTCAGCACAGCGATTCCGGTGACAACTGCTCTGTCCATCTCCTCTGCGAAATAGCGCAACATTACTGTCGTATAGGAAAGCACGATCTCGGACGTAAATATCTGCTTCTTGCCAAAACTGATGCAGATAGAATGACGGAAATGGCGGCAGGCCGCGAGTCGTCCAGTCTCGCCAGGTGCAAGTTCACGATCGGTTTCACTGCTCTGCAACTGGAGGAACAGAGGACTGCCATGCTGTTCTTAAAGGGGTCGCTAGAGGCATATAGTCGTCTCTACGGATCTGACAGCCAAGCAACTGAAATCACTGCTGCAAAACTGGCACTTGCACGAGCGTACAGAGAGCAGGCTATGCCAGGAAAATCCCAAAGCACCCTGAAGAAGCTCTTCAGTTGGTTTAAAGCCACGCCGTATTTCACGGACATAGAATGGTGGTGGAAGGTATTGGATCCTAAAGAGGCAGACGCGTCCAGTTTGGCTGACAGCCTTGAAGAGATGAAGCTAGAGATAGAAGACGGGGGTTCCCGAGTTGACGCCGTGGCCTTGGCGCGGTTCATCTGCATGTACGCGCGGCTACTCGACGAGCAGCAACGTTACGACGACTTGGACGTGTTCTTGGCGGAGACACTTCCGAAGCTTGAGACGTTTCGATTCACAAGCCAGATCTACTCTTCGGAGTGTTTGTGTCGCAAAGCTGAACCGTACATACTAGCTGCCGAGATGCTGAGGAAGAGACAACGCCCATTGCAAATAGTACAACATCTCCGATTGGCCTTCTGCCATTTGAAATCGTGCCAACACACCGACGCCCGCCGTTGGTCAGACCATATCGGCTTGCTTTACCGGTTGTCGATACTACAACGTGATATCGGGGACAAAAAGACTGCACTGAGTACTGCATTTCTGGGGCTTGCCCAGCTCAAAGATCGCAGGGAGCGTACAGCCATAGAACACGGGCGTGAGGACGCGGGTCTGCTGTCTATGGTTGGGGAGGTCTTTGCGAGTCTGAATGAAATTCAGGAGGCTATAAACGTTTGGGAGGTGGAGCTACAGATACGGACATATCTGAAAGAGACCGGAGTACAAGTGGGACTGCTTCACTACCAACTCGGCTTCTGTTATCAAGTTTTCGACACAAAGAAAGCAATTGAACATCTGGAGAAAGGACTAGATGTCTTGAACAAAATTTCTTTGTCTACGGATTTACAGGACGACCATGTCCTCAAGATTGACGACAGAGCTGAGGCGAAGTCACGCGTACACGTTCCCGATTTAATATCTCGTTCAAACGAGCTTCTTAATAAGCTTCGGGATCAGGAAGGAGAAAAATCCGTCAACGTTTCAGTTTAACAGCTCTTGTTACACTACATGACAACAGACTCTTCGTGTTGAATTGGAAATCCTAATGAAAGGACTTTGTGTTCATTACTCAGACAGAGAGCTATATACTTTGGGTACTCAGGTGAAGAAATACACAGCGTGAGTAACGGGCTACAGGATGAACATGAACGTGCCAACCTCGCGTGTGAAGATGAATCTCACGCTGTGTATTTTCGATACCCATGTATACCTGACTTGAATAATATACAGATTTGAATATCATTTTGTGTTAATAATGTAGGATGGAGAACATGATTTCTATCTCAGTACTTATGTACATCATACCTTCACTATCAATACTAAGTACAATCTATCGCATACACCATCTTACTTAATTATACCAAACTTCATATCACCTTAAGTATGTTACTTACATGTACCTGTATATCCTTACAGTTTAACACACACAGGAGACGTGTCATCAGCTTGGATACGAAAGTTTATTACATAATTATCTGGAGCAATTGTATGCTCCATATGTACAGGCCTAGAGTGCCACATTGTGTAGAATGTCAGGTGTATTATGTAAAGTAAAGCACTGATTCAGTGCCAGAAATGACTGTGAGTTATACATGTAAACTACAGTTGACTACACAGTGAGTACAGAGATTACAATGATATTGCAACATACATGTTAGAGAAATAATTTGCAAACAAGCAAGATTGATAATTTTATCTTTCATAACGCTCTTGTACATTCTGTATTCTGAAGTGCTTTGCTCTCGATACTCATCAATATGATTTGTATGCGCTGCCATAGTAAACAACATATTACGATCATCCACGTAAACATATACACATGTAAAGGTTCCCTAGTATTTTGTTGATTCAAAAGCACCAGTATCAGTTATCAAAGAAAAATTTGGATTCACAGCAACATTTATATATACACATACACATACATACATATTTATCATGGCAAAAACATGAAGCTGGCATAAATACTGTATATATATACAGTCTAAAGGAACTGCATTTGCATTTAAGAAATGTTAGGTGCTCAGCGTTTAAGTTACACACAAAGTTCCTCTTTTGCATGAATGTTCGTACAAAAATACAGATTATAATTTGTTGCCTTTCTTTTAGGTATTACATTTGTTACAATACAGCAAGAAAATCAACTCTACTTCCTAGCCTTTGCAGCAGACACATCGATGATCCTATAGCTGTCATATCTTTTATCCAAGGCTGTAGTGTCATGTATAGTGTTCATGAAAATAAAAATAAGATGTCAGACAATAAAGCATACATGAGAAAGACAGAAATATATTTTGGCAAACGTACCTGAAGGTGATAAGCATACTAAGGAACTTAGAGAGAAGGTAAAGAACAACAGTACACATTATCATCAATGGCTGGCAATCATGAGAAGAATATGACGACTTGTGCTGGAGTACTGTATTTGCGTTAGAGGGGGTCTCTGCTATTGTTAATGCGGTAGTGGGGGTCCGTTGACACCTGGATGGTAGAAGGTACAGGCGCCCTCGAATCTGCAGCCGGTCTGAGACATAAAGTGTCGGCACACGGGCATGTGGGACCTGTCACCTGCAACAACAACAACACAAAAACATTAGTGAAAAATTTCCTTGTCTGACTTTTAACTTATCAAGAATACCAGTAAAATATGCAGCACGTTGGCAGGATGTACTCTGCCTGCACAAAACCCCCATTTTTCACGGTTTTCGTTGGATTTTGGTCAATGTTGCATCAGAATTTTGTCTGTGTTGCAGACACTATTTTTCTGACATAACATTTGGAAACTACAGATGGAGTGTTAACCTTATATGAGCGAATACAACCTTGTATAAAACGTTCTGCCAAAGTGCTATGCACAATACATTACAGGTTTCGTGCAGGTGCAGTACGTTCTGCTGACGTGCTATAATATGCTACAGTCAAACCTGTACAAGTGATCATAGGAATAACATGGCCAATGTGACCTCTTTTTTGTGGTCCCTTAGATAATTCTTCTGACTGACAAAAGCATCTAGAAGCTGTCTATTGTGGCCACCTGTCCACATAGACCAAATTCTAAAGGTCCCCTGAATGGTCTTCTTGAGTAGTTTTGACTGTATCATTTGGTAACACAGCAACGTTAAAATCTCCATTGCTTATCTGTTTGTCTTTTCCATTCTATGGCAGAAAGCAACATCATGTTCAAAAAATGCCAAGCGTGATTACTAGTGGAAAGACCTTACCTCTCCCCCGGCCTCTCCCCCTCCCCTGGAATGGTCTGCCCCGCATCGGCCCCCTGGGTGGCCCCCGAGGGCCGGGCCACTGTGGACCTGGGCCAGGGGGGTGCATCATGGGGGGAGGGCCTCTCGGACCCCCCTGGAATGGTGGAGGCCCCCCGTCAGGACCAAACGGTGGTGGGCCATTCTGGTTTCCTGCAGAGGAAACATTTCAAAGTCAGTTTCACTTGAAAAACAGTCTAATACAACACTTGATGTGTTAAAGATACAAAAGTTAAAACATTCTAGAGTAAAACCATGACATTAATTATAAGTCAAGTGCATTTGAGTTCATTCATGGTTGACCTTCACCTTGGAATTCCAAAGATTTTATTTATCTATTCACTACATCTTGGCTCATCTTCATACAACTGGCTTGCCCCTACAGCTATTTTTTGCTGATTTTCAAGGGGGTCCATCATCATCATCATTCATCCTCCATAGTAGAGGTGGAGCATACAAAGGGGGTCCATTGAACGAGAAAACGATACAATATGTAAAAGTAAAACCAAAATACATAGATGACATAACATAACATAACATGGGTACAAAAATTAGTAACACTGATAAACACAACAAAGAAGTATAGCTAGAAAAGTAGATAACAACAATCAGAAATCACCCTTTTAACCCTCCTATTAAAATGGAAGTTTGAAATATGTCATTGCAGTATTTGAAGATTCTAACAAGGAGTAATAAAACAGTACACTACTACAAGGAAAAGGTATGTACCTGGAAAAGGTCCCATCTGAGGCCCGCCTGGTCCCATTGGTCCCTGGTGGTCAAACGGACCTCCCCGTACCAAGCCGTTACCCATGGGGCCCGGCTGTCCATCCATCGGCATCGGGTGCATGCCTGGCAGGTCAAGAACATATTAATGTATGATATATAGCACCATGTACACACAATATAATCCATAACAATAAGCCTTAAAAGTGTCTTTTTTAAGAGACACAAATCAAGTTGACAGAAAAATGAGTGAACCACGAGAATTTTCGTATCAACAAACAGTACAGTTTGTGACTTGTATTCTGTCATGGTTTTGTAAAAGACTGACATGCTTACAACAAAGCAAATTCTACACCAAACTTAGTAAAAAATGTCTAACAGCAACTCAACATTTCTTAACCTTCTCCCTACCAACTTCATAATCAAAAGAGAATTCAGTGAGCTAAAAGTTAATCTGAAGTCTGGCTGTGGTTTTTAATGCAAATATAAGACATCCAAATTGTCCAGACCAACAGGAATATGTTTCACCCTACAGTTAGTGTACAGGGATGTGCATACACGTAATGTCCAGTCTTACCTGGCCCCTGTGGTCCACCTGGTGGTCCCATCCCGGCTGGACCTCCCTGTACCTTGTTGAGGATGTCCTTCAGTTGAGTGGTTAACAGTTCTGGGTCCTGGTTAGGGCTCTGTTCTGGGCCAGGGTGTTCTCCCCCGGGTCCTCCCTGTTAGGAGAAAACAATAAGGTAATACATGTTAATAAAAGTTAATACATGTACTAGTTAAAATAAGTTAGTAAAAAATGTGCACCACTAATGTAGGCCAAGTGCTGAGAATAAAACAGGAGATACAACACACTTGGGAAGGCTAGCAATTTTTCACTGAAACTGTATTTTCTAACTCCAAGTTAATATTTGACTTAACCGGGTTGAGACAGAATGCATCACGAAAGCTCCCTTGAGTAGCAAACTCTTTTTGTTGTGAGTACTGTTTTAAAATATTTGTATCTTTTCCCTGTATCTGTCTGGCGTAATTTTGGTACAATCCTGTCTAAAGCTGTATCTGTGAATGTGAAACCTGCTACTAACACCTGTCTAAACCTGACCTGTCTACATGTACTGCTGATGTGGACCCTGAGCAACTCCTCAACTAGTGGCACCTTCACATGCAAGGAAAGCCAAAGAAATACTGTCTACTTCAAGCATCTTACCATTACATGAAAAAGACTGATAACACATTAGAGTTAATACTTTCTGACACTGTCAACACTAGCCTGTGTCGTGTGTACGAGTGTACAATAACACATTTACCTACAAAACCCTACACTCACAGTCAAAATTATATGCAATTTTGGGTTCACAAAAGTAAATATGCTCTTAGTAATAATACTTTGAGCACTGTAATGTATGATGTTCTTCAGTGGGAAGATGTATGTTATACTATTTTAGTAGCCATTGCACCCACCATAAGAGAGGATAGTAAGTTGAAGCCTCCTGGGTTGGGCTGCGATGTCTGTGGCTGGGCCTGTGAGGTTGGAGTTGGCTTCTTCTGCATGGATTGCATCAGGTTGGCTAGAGCAGGGGGCAGGTTCACCCCTGCCAGAGGGTTGACACCCCCCTGGTCTGGGAGCATCTGTTGCTGAGGGGGTGGTCTCTGGAGCTGCTGTAGCTCCTCCTCCTCAACTGTAGGCTGGAAGGGGGGCGGCTCAAAGAAGTCCACTTCTGGTACCATTTCCTGTGCAGGGGAAATTCTTTTAATGCTGTGTGTAATGCAACTGACTGACTACCGGTAGTAAAGATGCGGCCATGTTGGTGTCTCCAGGGCTCGAAATTAACATTGTCCCAGTGTCCAATGGGACAGTCCATCCTCAGCTTGGGACAATTGAAATCTACTTTTGGGACAATTCTGGGACAATAGTAAAAAAAGTTAATTTTGAGCTCTGGTCTCTATTTGCATTTCAGTGTAGAATGGCTCTCAAAAGTTTTTCTGTACATTTAACAATCTTCTGAATAAGTATTAAATCTACAGATGAGAGCATACCAGAGAATACCAGAAACAGCATAGTAAGCACAATGGCAGAGCCAAAAATCTAGCATCATATTGTACTTATGGGCTGTATCTAAAGGAACAAAACTGACTAATTGCTTGCCAGTGTGACAGAATGTCATTTGTGCCTCAGCGATCTTGGTGGTTGAGGTTGATATCAGTGACGCATCAACTAGCAAATATTGGTGATCATCACTGGCACCTCTTCAAAGAATGTCAAAGCAACTGGTACATGCACTCTGATTATCTCTTATACATTAGAAGGTGACACATACCAGTGCCATAGTGTTTCTATAGTTCTGTAAAGATTTCTTACCTCATCCAACGGTATGATCTTAGGTTCTTCCCTTGTGTAAGGCTCCGGGTCAGGCTCATGAGGGCTATCTGGAAGACTGGGAGAGCAAGAGTCTTGATTAGTGGACTTGTAGAAATCCTATCAAAACATAGACTTTGTATTAACTTTACATTTGATTCCAATGCATGTACCTATCATTATTCTCTGTACAAGAGCAGGTGACAAAAGTCTGTATACGATGTACTTTTATAATATTGATACACTTTGTGAAGCAAGATATTCAGCAATTAGAGTCAATTCCGCGTCACCGAGTGGGTTTTTTCTCCATGTTTGTAATACTTTTGAATTATTTAGAAGAAAAGAATACCCCAGTAACAAAAGTTCTAAATTTTTCAAAAATTTTTAAAACGAAAATTTGAATATATTTGAATTCATTTATATATTTCTGAAACATTTTGAAAGTGACTGTACAAAGATCTCTTTATTTAGAATAAATTTGAACTACCCATGTGTTTCTTTTACTGTTCGAAATATTTAGAAATATTTCAAACAAATAACCAAATGGTAGATGTGGGTAATTGCCCCCATAAAAGTAGTTGCTAATCCTACTCTTCTGTCTTCCTCTGTATATTTTTAGATTTCACTGCTGGACACTGGTGGCTCTTTTGTTGTAAGGCATCAATGCCTGACACCCAGGCAGTCTACCCTGTACTTCACAGGGATGTGTGAATTACTTCCTTCCCATCCCACTGACCTATTTACAAAATGTTAGAAATAATTCGAAATAATGGTAAAAAATGGTAGAGTGCTGTTAGAAATAGTTAGAAACTATTGGAAATGTCATAATCCACATCAGGAATATTTCAAACGTTTTAGAAAACCAGGGAATTATTTAGAATATTGACAAGATGTTCAAAATATTTCCAAATTATGAAATTTCTTAGACAAACAATTACAAAGAATTCAAAACATTTCTAAATAATGACAATAACAACCCACTCGGTGACGCGGAATTGACTCTATTGTCCCACAAACTATTTTCAATTTCAAGACTACGTAATAAGTAATACACCAAAAGGAAATTCAGCGAAGTAGATCCTTACCTAGACTTGGAGAAGAAGAGTTCTTGCAGTACACACTGTTCCCTCTCCTTCTGTATGTCTCTCTGTACACTCTGGTAGCCATGCTCTACTGTAGATGGGGGCATGTCTAACCTCGGGGGAGGCTTCCACTGGGAAACAACATCAAAACATCATTAACATTAAGTATAAGGGATTGGATCTATTGTATTCTATCTATGCTTTGTTCTTTGGTTTTGTTTTGAATAACAAGTAAACTGTCTTTATGCCACACCAATTCAATTTCTTGGTTCTCAGATCTTTTTTAGAAAAAATTTGAAGTGACAGGGAAAAAAAAAAAAAAAAAAACAGGTCTAGGCATCCTATTATAGCCCGAAATGCTACGATAGGAGCCATGAAGTCAACACAAAAGGCTGGGCTAATATTTAAACAATGAATTTTGAACTTTTAATCAAGCCACTGCATTGATAGATGGAAAAACTGTAACAGCTAGGATGAAAAGGACTTTTCTCATTCACAACTGTTTGGCTCAAAATATGAGCATATTTGATTTGATTGTGAACCAGAATCTTTTTTTTTTGCAAATCAGAAAAAAAATGAAGAGGCGAATCCGAGAACTAACAAATTAAATTGGTTTGGTCTTAGGCATAACACAATAGTTTTGTCCAGTAATTTCAAGCCTTGTTATCAATTGTAGGACACTTTCAACTTACTCCTTTCTTTTCTATCATTTCGTCTGCGCTGAGTCTCTTGGCCGTCTCCATGGCCTGTCTCTCCAGTAACATCTCTCTGTGGGCTGCCTCCTGGAAGTTCTGAACGTTCACATTGGCTGTTGGGGAAAGGAAATACAAATCAATCAATCATTCAAAGAATCAAAAACGTTTTACTGGAATGGTTAGCCTCCAAGTCTCAGCATTGAAAAACAATGCTGCACTATTTACAAATCCCCTGTTTCATCCAACCAATTCGCCATGGGAAATTGTTTATAGTAATATACCACACTGGTATAAAAATAAACAATAGGAAAAGTTTGTGAGAAAACAATTATTTTCTGTGTTGCAAGGCTCGAAATTAACAGTGTCCCGATGGTCACTGATAGAATTTAGGCCGGGACAACTAGAAAGTCACTTTGGCACATTTTTGGGACAATAGCAAAATAATGTCAGTCTTTCTTTTGTTGATCAGGCACACATCCTGGCTTTTGGCTCTGGAAAAGCCTCCCAAATTTCTTGTGTACTCTGCAATTATAGCGTGCCTGGGAGTCAGAACGTAAGCAAAATAAAGTTGACTTAAAGTTGCTGTCATACAATACTTCTCGAAAAACTGGTTGAGACAGTTCATCCTCATTTCAGGACAATTGAAATTTATTTTTGGGACAATAGGAAGAAAAGTTTTTCGAGGCTTGTGTTGTCAAATTTCAGTGGGCAAGTTGTTCTGCCCTGTGGTTCAACAGCAGTTGTTACTTTAGTGAACAGACAGACATTACAAGTGTGACTTACCTCTCTCAGACTCATCCATCTCAAAGTAGAACACCTCCTTCAGTGCATCGTCCACGGCCCATTTAACAGACTTTTTCCTCCTGTTCTTTCTCCTGTGAGAGACCAGGATACTGCCTCCCTTGTACGGCTCAGGGGGCTCCAGGTCTTCCTCTGCTGTAAAATACAAGTTACCTTTTTGTTACTAGCAATCCTGACTGCTACTACAGACATTGGTAAAATCTGTCAACCATTCATCCTTCCATTATTAAGTCATTCATTCATTCACTCACTCGCTCTCTCCCTCGTTCAGTTTAATTTTGATCCATACAGTTCAGTACATTGTACTTGTTTTTTTTTATATTTCAGTACATAGTACTAGTTTTTTTTATTTCAGTACATTGTATTTGTTTCTTTTTCCATGGCCCTTATTTACAAATTAATTTTTATTCTGCACATACATGTACTTTTATTACAGTAATTATAATATTTAATTATACTGTACTTTCAGAGCATTAGATACACAGTATGAGATCCCTCAATTTTTTTGCCGTAAGAGATATAGTGACATCTATTTTCATAGTGCCAAGTATTTTCTAGAGACAGGTACTTGTGTACTGTATGATTACCTTTCCTTTCAGCTTCCTCTGCCTTAGTTGGTTTGTGGAACTCACTATCCATGGCCTCCTCAATGGGTGTGCCTGGTCTCTCCTCTTTCAGTTCTCCATCTACCGGGGAGGGGGTCCTGGGGCGGTCCTCCCCACCCAGGGGGTTCCCCTTGGGCGCCGTGGGGGAGGTGGGGGTTCCTGGTTTGGCATTTTTGGGCTTCTTCTTCACCTTGATAACGTGAGACTTTGCAGTATTGGCACTTAGAGCTTCCATGAACCCTGTGTCATCCATGGCAACAAAAGCTGTGGAAACAAGGGGTGACAACTGTCAACAATCATGAAATCACTAAAACTGGGCTATTTCTGTGTGATATCTCATTTTTAAAAGTCTTGCATAAACAAGGCATGTAACAAAGGCTTACTTCATCATTTAATGGCTTGGAATTGTAATAATTCTACAGTTTGCAGTAAACTTCGCTGAAAATACGTACAGCATGCAAACCTTGCAATATTTGTAGCGGTTACACAGTGACCTTAATCCATTTTCACTACTGTTATACCTCAGAATTGTTCCACCCACAAGCTCAAAACATAGTGAAAACCTCTTTCCACCTCCTACCACCAAATGAAGCCCCCCCCCCCCCAACTAATTAATCTCAAGTAACATCAACCAAGCCCAGGCTTTACCCTGCTTTGATCTGTACTTACGTTTTGCAGGGATGATCTTGACCTTAGCTTGTACTGGTGAGTTGCTAGTTCTGTTCAGAGGCTGAGGTCTGTGTTTCTTCTCTGGTGGAGTTAACAGCTTATCTATGGGAGAACTTGGTCTCTTTGCCGCAGGTATAGAACTACCTGGTCTCTTGTCTATAGAACCAGACTTCTTTACGGGAGCTGGCAGTTTGGTCTCTTCCTCAAGTCCTGTTGATCTTGTCTTGGCAAATGAAGGAGCTCGAACTTTAGTCGACCTGGCTTTCTTGGGCTTTTCTGGTTCTGCTGAAGATGCAGTCTTTTCAGAGGAGGTTTTAGAGTCTTTGGAATCTTCATGATGTCTCTTATGGTGGTGCTTTTTGTTAGTCTTTTCCGAACCTCCTTTGCCCTTGGCATGGATCATGTTCATCCAGTATGTCACTAAACTGCTGGCCATACTCTTGGTTTCTGAGGAGGAAAAAAACAGACAAATGTTAGTTGATGAAACTTTTGAGTCTCGTGGAATTAGTGCTGTTCACATGAAATAAACCATTAACTCATATACAAAGATTTACAGAATGTAGTGAGTTATAAAAGCCTTTGAATATGTCATACTTACTTTCATTGTCTGATGTTTTGCTGAGTTGTTTCACAACTTTTGCAGTGTTGTTCTGAAAAAGAAATGTCAATAGGTTAAGATATTTCCCAGCTTGATCACAGGTTATTGAAGGGCCACTTAATCTTTTTGTGAAGAGGAAAGACACATCAGAAATATGTCAATGACTAGTTTAGCAAAACAGAAACAATAGAACTATATTCTTTCCAACCACACTCACCTTCTTAAGCTGCTCTATGGTGACAGGCATGTGCTTGAGAACCTTGAGAACTTCTTGTAGCAGGGGAACGTTATTTGTGTCCTTGGCATCAGTTAGCCAAGAGTTCATGATTCCCCAGCCTCCAATCTCTACAAACCTGAAAAAAACAACACATATACATGTTTGTGTCATGGAAATTTTCCCTTCTTTTCATGGAAATGACTAAGGATACTAACAACCAAAATAAAAAAGTAAAGAATATTATACCAAAAGTGTAATCTACTTACTTTGACAATGTTTCTTCTGATTTTGTCGCCCTCAAAATGTTGAGAAAACAACATCTGCCTACTAACTTCTTGGTGGCCTTCATTTCCCTGAAAAAAAAATTGGTTCAGGATTCAAAAGAACACCATGTGTTTATATAATGTATCTAATGACATTCTTTGATTCTATGCTACCCAGAGTGTAATGCATCTCCCAGCATGCACTGGGATAAAAAAAAAGTCTATTGGTTGAAGATAGGTGGAATGTGTGTGGTGGTCAACATTACAAGTCACACAATTTAAAGTTCTGGTGCTGTAAATAATTGTAAACAAATTTACAGTATGATCCTCTATGATAAATATCAAACTGCCATAAGATGCCAACTCACGTGACTATTTTGAGGACTTCCTGGGGACTCTTTATGTCTCCCTCCTCACCGAGCAGATGGGACAAGCCCTTCAGGAACTCATACGGGTTCATTCTGTCCTTGTCCTCTGGCTGCAGGGAGAAACAAAAACAACAAGAACACATTTAACAACAGTAAGACAATTCTAAATACAGGAATATCGGTGCACGTGGCTCCCTCAATGGTACTATCATGGCCTGGACTGTGGCAATCTGGTTGAAACAGACAAAATAAAGTGTATCAATTCGTATGTATGTACTTGAAATAATTAATTGCCTTGATCTAGAGACATGACCTAATTAAGCTAGAATACTTTTGAGAGAAAAAAAACTGTCAGTACAATGACCACATGGATGGTAAGACAGAATGAGACCAAGGACACTTAGAAGCATTGTAGGTGATGACAGGATGAAATGGACACATCACTCAAGTGTACTCAGATTAAGTAGAAATTATGCTGCCTAATACAGAACTCTTTCTCACAACTAAAACAGGAATAGCCAAGCTGACATTATGATTACCGGTAAATATTTCAAGAAAAATTCCACAAATATATGGAAATGTCTGTTCAAAGCGCAAAAAATGATTCATGTTCACATGGCTCTGGGTTAAACTGAGCCATGGGGATCTCAAAATTGATCATGGCCAAGAGACTGCCTTTGGTCATAGAAAAGAAGTCAGCTTCCAAACTTGTTTTTGGTTGGCAAGGAAAAGAAGCCCCTTTTATTTGAAAGAGAACAAAATGTTTTGACTAGCTTTGAGGGATCAATGCTCTGAACCCTCAACTTCCCACAGATGTAATTTTGAATGTCAGGTTGACCTGGGAGTAAATGACTGGTTCCATGTTTCCAACTGATTATTTTGAATTTATTACACTGCCAGTGAGGTGCAAAATAGCTCCAAGCAGATCCTAGGGTGATTAGATAGTATCAAATTGATCAGGCAGTATCCATTCACCATAGGGTCCATACACCACCCTTTGGTGAATGGATACTGACTGGCCAATTTGATACTGTCTTTTGCCACCCTAGGATCTGCTTGGAGATTGCAAAAAGCAGGTAGTAATTTCAGTCCGAATCAATGTAGTTGTACAGTAACCGTGTAAAATATAAACCACTCTTTAAAATTGTAATTGCTTTGATTTTCTTAAAAATTCCTGGGTAATTCAATAAGTCTTAGAAAAATTGAAGAGTTAGCAAGCCGGAATTCTGTTAATTACTGGCACTAGCTGTAATAGAACATGGTTGAGAGGAAGACTTGTTTGTACTTTTAGGCATTCTGTTAAAATGCCTTGTGGTCCACAAAGATTACTGGAGATTACATATTGTTCATGTACTTCATAGCAAAAATTGTCGACTTGTTAAGTAATGGTATGAAGTTTTTTCTTGAGCTATAAAAACAATGTGCCTTGCCGACTCAACATACTTTTATGTCTTTTATGGTTAGCTGGTTGCATTACGTTTATGATAACTCTGTCCCGGAACCAAGTAAAACTGTATGCAGTGGCTTTTAGTTGTATGGGTCTTTGTCTCGTGTACTTCGATTGGGTATGTTATAAAAGCTCCATGGATGCAGAAGACTGGGACTTAGTGATCACTCATCCACTCACTCACTAGCTCAGAGTAACTGAAATTTCTGACAGTGGTGTTCTTGCCAGTTTTCTTCAGCACCCTTCACAGCTTGATTATAAAATGTGAGCTAACATCATCCATCCACGTTCACACATCCTGTGCACCTGACCGCTGCAGAGAAGGACCACTCCACACAATCAGGTACTTTCCACATCTTTTATTAGCTCTTGGGCATGTATCTAGTACCAGATTCAGATTGTCAAGTCTATACACAATACATACCAACTTAACACAAGTTACATGCACTTGTTCATCGTCGTCTGCAGTTCTGATTCCGACATATATGACAAAACACAAAGATCGTATTACGTGACTATTGTATAATCCATCTTCACTATTTATTCTGAAAGTCTGGTGGAAAGAAAAAAGTACACAATGGAAGATGTCCATTTTGCCTTACCTTTGCTGCCGTGATACAATTCTGATCCATTCGGTCCATTTCCTTGGGGTTTCCGGCGATATATTTACACATGTATATATGCATGAATTTGAACATTTTCTTCCTTCCATTTGAATGTTTGCTGTATTCAAAACAGCATGACACATCTAGTCACAACTTTCCTCCCAACATTTTTGGTCCATCAGCTAAACTGACAAGCATATAAAAAAATAATGCTGCTTGTGAAGGCAAACGAAGCCAGTTTTATGGTGAAATTATATAACTGATTTTGCTTTTAGTAGTGACTTGTTACTTTCAGACTTTTTATGTTTCAGTCAGATAAAATTGCCTCTGGAAAAGGCCTGATGATAGGAACACAAAGCTGGCAGTCTTGTGAATAATGCCATGTTCCATGTCAGCAAGCTTCCACCTGGGCCAGCTACTCTAATTTTCAACATCTATAGTTTACACCAATTTAGTCACCTGTAATCCAGGTAAAAAAAATCAAACAGAAAATCAAATACGGACACAAGTTAAAAAAAAAAAATCAAATCATTGTAGGTGTGGTAGAAGCATTTGTAAGAAATGGCCCAAATTACTGAGAAAAGTCCTTCACTACAACAAAAGTACCCTTCATGCCTCCCACAACAACCCACTCCAGAAAATCTACCTGTATTTATACTGTTACCTCCGTCTTACAGTAAACATGAAATTAATCCACAACCTGAATACAGATCACTGTTCTCTAACAAGGTATACTTGTGTACTAACAAAGCTTTTTATGATTAAACCTACTAGTATTACATTAATGCTCTGCCATGAAAAATTTAGTTTTCTGCAGATGATTGTCATACACATGGGGTCTAGGCTTTGATTGGTACAATTGCTTTTTCGTCCGTTTTAAGTATGACATTTAACTGTTGAAAAATGTATACAGTGCAATGTGACAAACTAAAAAAATGTTGACACTGCAAGGTGGGAGACATGTAGGGAGTTGGCAGAGTTAGTGGAAGTGAGGAGTGAAGTAAAGGCTATGGTCAGTTGAAGAAGACAAATACACAAAAGAGGACAAACGGGGAAGCAATGAGGTCAAAGAAAAAGTTGGTCCTGGCCTCACACATCATACCATACAGTGTTGACACTGAAGGAAAGTCCATCACAGAAACGTGACCTAGTAGTCCCACTATCACTGAGTAACCTGGATGACAGATCTAGCTGCTGACTGTGCTGTGTTGTTGCTTGAGATCCCTACTTCAGCTGCAGTTGTACCTACTATGAAGGCAAGGAAAACTCACAAATTAGTTAGTATGATCACTGTCCCTTGTGGCTTTAATATGACATCAAAATACAACATTTTCTGACAATATTCCGATCGCTGGCATGGCGAGGGAGCGAAGCGACTGAGGTTTTTTTGTTGTTGTTGAAGGGAGGTTTCTGTGTGAAGCTTTTGAAAATTTGAGGTTGAAATGGGACATTTTGAGGCTACTTGAGGGGGGGTGGAGGCTTTTTGCTGTGTAAGTATCCACTTAGGGTTCAATCTGAGAATTGATATAAGGGCACTGGCTGGTTACATGAGGGAGCAGTGCCAGCAATAGTATTATTCATGACCAACTGCACACCCTTCCCCCTTGTACCCATTTTAACAGTCATAAAAAATCTGGGATTGATGTGAAAAGGGTGTATATTTGGCAAAAACTTCTGTACCTGCTGAATAAGAGAATTTGCATCATAAACACAAAGTTAAAAAAAAAAAAGTATGTCAAAAAAGGCCAACATTGAAAAATAAGTAAGCATTGAGTACATTGTCAAAGACCATACTGCTGTCTCAAAACCCCCATGGTATATTCATACAAAGATCAACAAACTACTATATATGCTGCGTTATCTGCACAATCTATCTTAGTTTAAATATGTGCATTTAAGTCACAAATAAGTCCTCATAATGCCTTGCTTAGGAGTCAGACCTGGAAAGAAAAGAATAATGAAAATTCACTGTCATACAATCAATCACTTCTAATAAACAAAAAATCATACCAAGCCAATACCACACGTTTAGTATCAACATATCATGCAAAACAAGAGAGAAAATACATGTACATGTACATCTTGCATAAAAGTTGCAAGCCATAAGTTTGATCAACATTAAAAACAATCTTTCTTTAATATTTGAAGTGTATCTTGACAAAATAATCTGACCTGTGTGCAGCACTGATTTTATAACTGTGCATTCCTATGTAAATCACAAGATCTCTAGTATAATAAAGATAGTAAAATTACCAGATGTTTAACAAATGATATGATAGCATTATGTTTTTAAGATGGAAAAAGAAAACTGCAATTGAAGCCATAAAAAAAGTGACTTTTGAGTGTTCATGCCATAGATTAATGAGATAAATACAAAACACAATATTAATCTTTTGTACCAGTTCCACATAAAAAAATCTGGAGGGGGGATTGTGATGATGGCAAAAATCAATATATTCAACAGTTACACAGGACATTTTTCAGCAAAGAGCACAAATGGTAATCTCTACTTTTTGAGAATTTTTTTTTAATGACATATGACACACCTTAGATCTGAAAGCTGCAAACTTTGAAGTGCACAGAAAATGTCAAATTACCATGTTTGCTATATGGACTGGTTGTGACTTGTTGTGACGTCCAAGTTCAAGTTCAAGAGTCAATACAGTGTTTCTTTCCTAGCCTGCTGTGGAGAGAGCAAAAAGGAAACAAACCATACAATGCATCACATTGGCAAACCATGTGTTAACGCTTACACTTAGTCTAAGGCAACACCGACTTAATTCTATGGATGACATCCTCTGAAGACCCCCAATGCGAGTGGGTGAATAAAAAAAGTCCAGCCAAAAAATGCTGCTAAACCACAGGAATACAAAGCTGATGCCGCAAATTTGTGGTTATATAATATACATCATGACTGCTTTTACAACAAGCTGGCTGGTCTTTTGCAGCATTTATGAGTTTGCACCGTACTGAGTGCTAGAGTTCTGCGGAGCCTCGATAGCCTGGGTGACATTCTCCGCTCCGTAGTTACCACCAGCTCCCTAATGTCAGTAGCTGCCATGAACTATGGAGGATGGTACCCAGACTTCGGCCAGAGTTTTTTTTTTTTTTGAGAACTGGCAAAAATCAATGCGCGCAGATGTCATCCATATTATTATTTGACATACAACTTAAATCAGTGTGGCCTAATCACAACAACAAAATTTTGCAAGCATATCCCATATTGACAATTGCAACAATGTATTAGAATTGAACATACACGTATCAAGAAAGGTGAGCATGCCATGCCCAAATTGCTAACAAGCATAGTTGTAAAGGCTGTTCCAGAAAAGTGAACCTTGAAACATTACAACTGATCCCCTCAAGTAAATGTTTAGAACAGGAACATGCACTGTATACATCAGAAGTGCAACAGTGTGTCAATTTCTTTTACAAAATGGATATATGCACTCTAACTTTCAATTATTGCTCTGTTGAGAATTTCGTTGGATTTAAGTAATTTAAATATTTCTGATGCAGGATTATTTGATTTCTCAGTGTGCAAAATAAAGTGCTAGTTTTGTGCCAAGAGCTCACAGTCACAAAAACATCATCATATTACATTCTTCTGATTGAAGGTTTTTAGTAACAGGATTAAACTGCTGAAGTAGATGAACATTCATGCCCGTAGGGGCTTCAAATAAAGGGATGAAATACAATTTGATGAGATGCAATTTTTGCTCATTCCACCGATTTTCAAGATGGTGGCAAATAATCTGGAACTATTGCTTCATTGCATAGCCCTTTCATGTGAAAATGCAATTTCAAACAATGGTTTGAAGGTTTATGCAAGGTACTAGTCTGCATAGTATGAACTTTTGATCATCGCATCAATCATAAATCAGAAATGTAAATCATGATGCAATGAGGCAAGAGAAATATCATCATACAAACATTTTATATTTTACCTATGGGTGTCATTCAAATCATACACAAACTGACAGGATTTGTTTTAAATGGCCAGAAACTCCGATTAATTCTGGAACAGCCTTCACTTATCAATCTTTGATGTAAAACAACATGCAAGTAAAACACCATCAGGTCAACCTTTAGCACTCAACTTCTCATGTAGACAATTCAAGTGTCATATGGCATCCATCGAGTACTGAAGGTTGACTGTCAATGTTTTTTCAATCAAGCATGATTCTGTTTGCAAACTTTCTTGAGACAAACAATACACATCAGATATTTCTTAACCAAATATAACAGTAACTCGTCAACAATATATCTTAGCACACATGTAACAATTTATAGCAACAAGAAAGAGCAACATACAAATGCTAACATATTTTGAGCATGCAGTTTTTATCATTAGAATGACTATGTGAAGCTCACAAGACCCACTATATGCCTACACATTAAACCATTAATTACAACTTTTATAACTGAGCAACCTAGCAATAACAATGTTTAAATTAGACTATGCTCTATCTATATGGAAAGTCATGCTTTCTTTATCAGAAGTTGGTTGAACTGAAAGACTAGTCTTAAAATATTTGGTTTGGTTAAAATACTAAGTCTTTGCAGCAATTGCTAAAGCAATTTCATCTATGACCCTCTTGTAGTTTTCTTTTAAATTGAACAGAATGCCTTGTCCTACTGTCATTCTTGCACTGCTTTTACCATAGCTTTTATCATTTCTAGAAAAGCCACAGTATTAGAGGTCCAGATTTATTTTGTAAGAAAATCACAACCCCCAAGGCAGTCCAATTAAAATAAAGAAGCTATGTAACACCAACAGTTAAGGCTACAAGCCTACAAGGCCATGATAATTTGTCAACTTACAAGGGCTTCTTAAGATGAACTTTTTCTTGTTTTATCCATTATGGCTGATGCCTTCTATGCATTGGAGACAGAAAATGAATTTCTATTACTTTTGCCTGTACTTAAGGTCCTCAGCATGTTACAGAAACTGACTTAGCACACCGAAAACAAAACCTCTATACACAGAGGTAAAGACAAAAGACTACAGAATACTATTATGTGCTGTGTTCGTTTCTTCCACAATCTTCGAGAGCTTACTAGAACTGCATTAGAATTACTAAATCTATATTCTTCAATTCAACCAGCTGAACTCTAGTAACTTATATAATCCTTCATACTAATCATAGTGTGAAACCAGTCAACATCTAGATGTTTGTGCCAAGAACAGAACTTACATGTATACCTTCTGCCTTTCTGGACAACAGCTTGCATGAACTTTGTACATATAGTGACCAAACAAATCTTTATCCTTTACAAGATTCCAAAATTCCAAGACAAAGCTAATGAACAATAGAACTTTTCCCAATCGTAGACATGGCAAAATTCACCAGAAATCTCTGCCTAACATAACAACCTTGAATCAAAACCTAACCTGGTATTTTCATTCTGAATGTATAACCTTATGAGTTGTGTATCTGCCAGAAAAGCTGCATTGCATCACCACTAGCTACCTGAAAAACCACCATGCTTCATATCCATCAAATCAGTTCAGGATGACTTCATTACTCTGGGCATTTCAGCTCCTGCTAACTTCAAAAATGAGACACAACAGCCAAAGTTGAATTTGGTCAGGAAATGACTACAGTATATTGGGGGGGAGTATCATTTCTACTAATTACTTGGGGGGGTGGGCAAATATGGTATCATAAGTTCTGGTAACAAATGCTTGTTCCTCTCTAAATACCTTGTAAACTGACATACAATTTCACCAAACAGCCCTACAGTTTGACATATCTCATAAAGTTTTCTTCAACGTAAATCCATTCAGTCTTTCACATAGCCCTACTCTTTCTTCTTGGATTCAACTAGACTTTGTTCTATTGTAGCATGACTGACAATCAAGTTTTACAGCTTTCCACCATGCCCTTTGGTACATTGTACTAGTACAACAAGTACTAGTACAATACTGTCCTTGGCTCAAGGACTACCAATCAAAACATAACCCTTGTCATACACTCAGAACTCCTGCCATTGGTTTCTCCTATTGCTAATGGTGTATGATGCCTGCAGTTCATTTAATAAAACTTCATATTTTCTGAGTTTGTTTACGGGCTAGCCTAGTGTTGCACTTTCAAAACACATGAGATTATGAAACACATTTTATATTAAAATTTCTTCCCTCAGGCTTTAACACAATTTGAAAATGACAGACATACACTTCCTTTCTCTCACAACCTTTGAAAGAGCTAAAAAAAGCTTTGCTACATTCCTGCTACCTTTCTACCATGAGATTTAATACTACATGCACAATCCTTCTTTCCAGCTAGGTAGGCTGATGATATTCCATGCACATGGTCATGTTAACCTGCCCCATTGCTGAGTTGAAAATGTATAGCATACCAAATTTTCACTTCCTAACTTAAAGGACCAATGCCAATGACAGCCAATACACCTATAAACTATAGGCACCTTCAATCTTAGCAACTTTCCTAGCATTAAGCTCAATGTTTTCCTACCACACATAATTGCAAGAGAATTTCTGGATGACCTGAAATCATTTAATTCAATTAGTGATCCACACCTTTCATTTGCTGCCTACTGACTGGGCTTTATGTACAGCCCTCATGATGTCATGCCTTTCTTATGCAAATTCTAACTAGCTACCTCCATATATGGCAAGGGTATGACTGATGGTGGGCATGGAGGGTGGGGCTACTTAGTATGCAGCAGACAACCTACCATTTTCGCAAAGCAAACTGATTCATACCTGGACTACTCTAAGCAAGATACTTTGAAAAGCTAGGGATCATCAAGTGACAAAATGGAAATAGGTTTTTGAATCTATAGAATTTCATTGAAGTTACCCTTCAGCTGTTTGGTTATGTTTACATGTGTATTTATACATGTAGCAGATAAATACACTTGGCAATTTACCTTTTGCTAATGACTGCCCACTGCCTAGGCCTTTTTTGTTAGTTACCAACATTAATTACAGATTACAAGGGGTAAATATCAGAAATTGGAGTCAGCAATTTTATGATTAAAATCACTAAGTACACAATATCCTTCATAGCTTTTTTTCTCTGAATGTAACCTCTGTCTAACTCTAAACAGTGAAGAACTGGTGCCCACTTCAGTGTGCTAAAGGTTAATTTTTTGGGGGTACTTTTGTTTTGTGATGGCGGTGGTTGACTTAGTCACCTTTACTGTAGTTAGCACAGCCATTTCTTCAAATTGACAGTTAGGATAACCCTGTTCAACCAGTTTGTCGACATTTCGAATGCTTGTGAGTTTGTAGTCTTTTTTCCACACAAGATACAAAAAATAAAAACCCTTTTCCAAATCCCTTTTCATACCTATGGCTTGTCCCAGTTTCTAGTCTAACATTCTTTAGAATAATCTACCCAAAAATTTTGTCACACAAGCCATTAAAATTGTCCATTTCCAAACCTGCCTATGGATATGTCCCTAACACTGGCAACCATCCTCGGTCACTAGTGCTGGGAGTGCACGAGTATTGTCTGCCCACGACCTATGAATTTTTATAGGGCTGGTTTCCATTACATCAGATCTATTTTTGATTCACTGGCACCACTGAACAGTTTTACCATTGCCACATGGTTTCTCCTACCGCTATCTACCTGAGGCATGGGGCTCATAAATACGTCCCCATGCTTATGACCTTCCCAGTGCGTAACTACTGCTGCAAGGCGTGCTCAGATCAGTCATTCAAACTGACTGCAATTTTTTCACCTTTTTTACTTTTATGTTTAATCCTTTTTGATATCATTTATCAGTACTTATAGCTGGATTTTTATTTTTATGCGGGTGTGAGCTTCACATAGATAACATTATATGCGATAAAAAAATTATTCAGTGATGACGGCACATCACGAGTACAATACCTTCCGGCCTTACTGGCTCTCTTCCACGTGAATCGCCCAGAAACGTCAACCAAATGTATCAAATATTGCTCAAGACTATATGAGAGGTGTATAGAAAAGAATAAGAGGAAATAATTTTCTTCTCTCGGGGGTGAAAATCTCCGATCAACGTACGCATCTGAGTTGTATGTCTTCTTCTCAGAGAACAAACGTCGCCATGTTGTTCAAACCCTGGGGTGTGGACCAAGACACATCCTCTTGAAAAAACTCAAGTTTTCTTCAAGAATCCACCCCATCTGCGGACAAAAACACACACAAAAGATACTCAATGCTATACGGAACAACTTACGACGGTAGGATTAACCTAACGAAGGGCTGTAGCGCAAAAATCAAGGGAAAAACGACAAATTCGAAAAGCACAAAGAATGGCGACCTCCACCTACCTTTCTTCTCCAAATTCTCTATGACATCATAGTCACATGACCAGGACCACGTGACTCAAAGCGCGGGTAATGTCACGTGACTTTTACAGCGAGATTTTGCAGAAATTTACGAGAAAAGACGAGAGCAAGGAGTGATATTTTTTTTCCAAGATGGCTGCGCCCATCAGACTTGCGGCCACCCAACTTTCACGAAGAGTTTACCCGCTTTGGCAAGCAGTTTCTCAACAGAGAAAGCTAACGACGCAGGTAAGGAAAGATCACATCTTTTAGGGGCCGCCAATGTCCACCGAAGACAGCTTTTGTTGCTAAATCCACTTTCACCAAGCATAACTTCGGTATAGCAAATTATTTTTTTAAAGTACTGCACTCGGAATATATGAGATTCTTATTTTCCACATCTACGACATACCACAGATTTCTGTCTCTCTAAAACTATTTTTCATGATTTATGGATGTGTAGCTCCAGGCTCGATGGACCACTTCAGTCTGCCTACAACAGACAAGGGGCCTGTCCAGAACACGAGTAGTAATGTGTGAGGCTGAGGAACAGCATGATGAAGGAGGATCAAAGGAGTCAAAACTTCCCGTGGTAACCTGGGAGGAGAGTGTCAGATATCTGCAGTCATCAGGTAAATAGTTATGTCCCAATACTACTGCACTGTAGTAGCATTGGGTTTCTTCCATGTAGCAATCTAGACAAGAAACTACATTTTCCAAAGAGGTGAAATGTTTGCCAAAATTTGCATATGCCAAGCAATAAATATTGATTATTTATTATCATATATCATATTTTTTTACCTTCAACAGTTACAAGTTTATATGATAAGTTATGATTTACTTACAGAATTTGCTGAGCGTTACAAGGATAAGGAAGTCTGGTGGGACTATGTACGGAACCACAAAGGAAGTGTGCCACCCCAGAAAACTCGGAGAACATGCATTGTGAGTTATCCTCATTGTGTACAAGTTGTAAATTTCTAAGTTGTAAATAACATCTGTTGTAATTCGTAAAAAGGAAAACAAAAAGCGCAAACAAAAACACAAGCCATTATTCAGCAATGTGTTTTGTTTAGTCTTTAGACTTTCAACTACAAATGTATTTCATAAAGTTCTGTATCAATATTTCCATTGCAGAGAGGAGGGAGGATATCCACTGGGAACCCCTGTCCTATCTGTAGGGATCAGAACCTAGTCATAGACTACAGGGTATGTACAACTCATACGGGTCTCATATATGGACATTATCATAAAGTCATAAAATGTTATTTGGTTTGGAAAATCTTTTCATTCCTGGAAACAATGAACTAATTTTCTTATGATTTGCTACTGACTTATGTTGTATTGGTAAAAAGGTATACACACACAGCACATCTTAATGCAGTAATTATACCATCTGTGTTCTTAGGAGTGCTGACTAACCTGTTCTGTTGTGTTCCAGAATGTCAAGCTTCTACAGCACTTCATCTGTCCTCATACTGGAGAACTTCACAATGTTCTCAGAACAGGTAGGTCTTTCACTTTTTAAAAACTGTCAACATACTATATCCTTACTACCAGCCTTTGATCTTGTATTCTCAGACAGATTCATATTTTTTCATCATCTTAATTTTCAGGTGTTTGCCGGAAGAAGCACAAACGGTTGGTTCGAGAAATTGAAAAGGCTAGAGACCATGGTAAGGGCTTCTCCAACAGTATGTTGGCCAGTATGATTTACCTGTATTTAACTCATGCACTGTAGAATACAGCAAGGAATCTCCTTGCACAAAGTAATAAGCAGCTTCATGGTTCCAACTGAACATGCACTAGATCAAAGGTAAAGGACCCTAACTTGACCATGCTTGATACATGTACAGACATGTCACAGGAGCTTTCAACTTTACATATGCCACAGTGCATACACAGTGGGATCCATCGACCTGCTTATTGTGATACACATGTACCTACATTTTCAGTTGGTCTCATTTCTTGGGACAAATCTGTTACCTAATTCGTCCATCATACTTGATAAGGACCCTAACTTCAGTTAGTTTCAGTTTACCAACATCTACAGTTTATCTGTACATGTCCTGGCAACATAGATACAATGGAGCTAAATGAAAGTTGTATCTATTTTTCTTTTACTACAGGCCTCCTCCCCTTCACAGTGCCACATAAGGAGTATGATTATGAGGAGTATTTCAGGAAACATCCCTCCACTGCTACTGTCAAGACAGGCTAGTCTTTCCTGCATCATCAGACAGTACCTTATTACTAAAAGTAAAATATGCCAATGTTAAACATTTCACTGTCAGTGAAGTTAACATCATCACTGGCAAGGGGCAACAAATTACAATATTGGTGAGGTTGATGGCATCACTATTGAAACTGTAACATTATTGAAATGTTGTAATAATAAGTTCAGGCAAGTATTTAACCTCCTTGGTTCAGGGTGAACCATGTAGTTTTGTACCACCTAGCAAATTTACTTCGAACTGCAGCAAGGCAGAAGTTCCTGGAGAACCAGTCTCTATCTGCTTTATATCACATGTACCGGTATTGTTGAATAACGAAGAGAACTTGGGTAGACTTTAGACAATGTCTTGGTTTATTCTCCTGATTTAGTACAAAAGAATAAACGAAAAGTTACAGAACTGAACTGATATGTACGAACACTGGAATATATAATGACAAATACATGTTTCTCTTTAGCTCTGACTTGCGTATTGTCAAATATCAGCTTCTTTGGCACCCAGTAGTATGTACATTATATCTAGGAAGTGAATAAAGACACAGTATTGCTTTTCAGAACACAATGATTTTGTCTTTTTTAAAAATGAAATTGAATACTGGTACAAAACAGCTGCACTCTGTTGTGTACATCCTGTAGAGACATTATCAAAGCACATTGGTATGTACAGAATGTTTCAAATGACATGTGTTTATGGGGCTGTTGAGTGCTAATGCCTGGATTGCCCCCCATTAGTGCTAAATGTAGAAGTCATGGATGCACATATTTTTAGTACACATGATCCATAACCCTTCAGGCAAGATATGTAGAAAATATTTGCTGTGATGGACAGCTGTCAATCACTTCTAGCATCTTGTGTATTTTGTCAATGTGTAAAATTTTACACAAGTGACGTCTGCCATTTAACAAAAATAAAAAGCAATTGAAAGGTCCCAATGTAGAAAAGATTCTTGCTGAATAATGTGTCTCAATTTGACATCTTTTTAGAGCTCCAAGTATTTCACCGTTAAGCCAAACTTGACACAAAAATTGCCCTGTTCGGACAATGTTTCTTAAATCACAACAAGTGATTTAAATCCAGTGAGAAATTCTACGGAGGATTCCAAGTTTGATACATTCTTCATAGAAAAACTTGTATACAAAATTACAAAATCTTTGGATGGCACGAGATCTTGCTCTTTTTTCTAACCGTCAGCTCACTTTCTACAAAACCTTATCATATAACTTTGTAACTTATAGTATAATGAAGAACACATGTAACAACAATCTCTACACTACTATACAGCTACAATTACAAAATAGAGGAAAAAACCTTTGGTCCTTCTCAGGAAAAATATTCAGACTCTTATGTACAATATATACAACATAACGTCATGACTTACATGCTAGCATCTCGTCATGCGTACCAGATACATCTGGTATATACCTCTCACCAGTGGGGAGTACACCCCGGCACATGTTAACACTATCTGCAACATGTTAGATATGTTAAAATTCTCTGCAGCCAGCAACAGGCTATGATGACACCTCCCACACCATAACATCCTGTTTTCAACATCATACATTACCATTCACCGATAAAAATATTCAAAGAATTACTAGTATTTGGTTTTGATACTCCAATGAAATTGGAAACTCTTGAGAGAGTTGCAATATACGCTCCTTATTGTGCCTTACAAATGATTATGACTCATTCTGGTGAGATCTTTTGATCACAAAGCTTGCATCACACAGCAGGAAAATCATTTGCCTGATAAACTTGTGCTCAAAAGGGCATTTTTTACCCAAATAATCACTGAACCACTCTTAGGGACCACCTAATGTCCATAGGAAGCTCCATCCAATGTGATAGGGTACATTTTCAGGTAAAAATATGCTTGATTCTGATGACTTTGAATTTCAGTGACCTTCTGGCAATCAAGAAATTTGTCTGAAGGTCATTGACAGTGTGACCGCAGCTTGTTTAAGGAACCAAGACTTGAAGACTGACAAGTCAGTTGGCCACTGTGCCCCAGGGTCATGACCCCTACATGACTCTGAAATGTGGTTTCCCCATGTGGTACACCCGCTTAACAGTGGGGGTCTCCATGGCCATACCAGATGCTCCAGCTGTCAAAGTCAAATAAAATAGCTAGCATTCCCTAACTCTCACCACTCAGGCATTTTGGATATGTACAAAAATAGCATCTTTCTGAGTGATTCTTTGAAAAAGAATTCCCTAAACCACCTCTACATAAGATGAGCAACAGCCTTTCCCTTGAATAAATAACAGCTTCTTCAAAAATATGTATAAATTGCACTTTGGAGTCTTTACCGAGATGTTCTGTCATCACATCTGTTCCTCCTACTTTTAAATAGCTTGACCGTTATATGTTTGAGAACATAAAGTGAGTAAAATAAAATACTACTTCTGAAGCATCTTGCTTTACAGCAATGTCCCTGTATACCTAATGACTTTCTATAACTTAAAACAGAGCTGAAGCTGCACACAGACAACAGAAGTTGTCAATTCAATACACTTCCCATCCCTATACACCTTTATCTACCTACCCCTATAACCCTTCACCTGACATTAGAACAGTCTTTGACAGGAGTAAAAAGCAAGGGTCACAATTGTGCACCCGCAGTGTTGTGTGCTGTCTTCTTGAAAAATCGTTGGCAAATTTTGGGATCCGTAAGTGTTGAGTTCCGCCTCCGTACGGAATCCAACAGATTTGGGAGCACGCAGACACGCCGTAGCATTTACGTCCATGCAGAAACAGCCAGTACGGGGGACGCACATGCCCTGTACAGCCCTGTACATTTTCAGAAAAACGTGGCCTCCAAAAAAACGTACGGCAGGTTGTGTACAAGTCTCTCCTCCTGTGTAACTATATAAGTCTCTCCTCTGTGTCCTGGTCCAGCATCTCCAGAGGTGTCCCTACCTCCATCTCCGCCGCGGCAGGGTTGTACTTCCCCTTCATGCGGCGGACCTTACGGGCGTACCGGCACCCGTAGATGGTCGCAGCAACAACAATCACCAGAACCAGGATGATGGGAATCCCTGCAAGATAACAATTATTAAGTTCTTCATACTCTTAATGATTAGAAGATCAATGCCCTACCTTTATGCATGCTATTAGGACTAGATGTTTTTGTGAACCTGATACACGTAGAATATTCTGTACAAATGTATAAGGACATGCAGTAAGATCAAACTTTTGCTAAGAAGAATAACAGATCAGTTCATGACAGGCTTTGAAATGTAGAGACATGCAAAAATAGCCTGGATGCCAGACTGCTGACTGGGTCTACTTTCCTTGAGGATATGTTGGCAGTACATGTTCTAGATCTGAGGAGCAGACCAATGTAGGCCTAGGAAACAGTCTGGCATCCAGGCTATGCAAGAATGGCATGCAGGTATGGAGAGTGGCTGTAAATATCTGCTTATACAGTCTAATAAATCAAATCAAATCGATTCAAGGGAGTAGGAAAGTTGTGGGCCCAGGGTACCAACCTATCATCAGAAAGAGGGAAAGGAAATGGAGTTGCTCTGCAATAACTGGGAAGAGGAGAAAAAAGACACCAAATTGACCACCAAGTGCACCACAAAGAATATAAGCAATACAGGAGAAAGTATGCAGAGAGTACAAGCACAATTTATTATAAATGAAAAAAAATTATCTCAAGTCTGGCTGTTTTGACGGCTATAGTTCTAAATAAGCATTCTGCTTTGTTATTATTATACTCATCAGGAGAGCTTTGCAACAATTATACAAATTTAGAAAACTGATTCAGAGACAACTGGAAGTGAAAGATAAGTACATCTTTTTTCTCTACTGATAGAAAACAAGAATTCTAAATGTTACTGGTATTCAATATTCTCTGTTTATGTTGAAAGAGGGACTGAGGTCAGAAGTTCCTTACCTATATAAACAAAGGGGTTGGTGGCATTGGCAGCTGGACCTGGGCTCTCTTCTAGATCTGCACATGTGCTACCTGAAGAAAAGAATTCGAACGAAGGGAAAGGAAAGTTTTACCCTCAAAAATTCTCTCTGTTTCTCTTTGGTTGCACTTGAAGTGTAATGCTTGAAAGAACAGTACCGGTAATGCTTGTTTGACAGCTGATAGTGCAGTGCAGTTTAACTTAATACAATTGATACAATCATACTTTCCATTGTATATGTACAAACGTATAAAGTTTTTTTGTTAACAAGGTTTTTGGTAACAAGGTAACTTACCTTCATATCCTACAGGGCACTGGCAGCTGAAACCACCTGCAAAGTTGGAGCAGGTGGCTCCGTTTTCACACGTTCCTGCAACTGCACACTCATCCACATCCACAGTACACATCTCTCCAGTGTACCCTGTTCTGTTACAGTTACAGGAGAAGGCATCTAACAAGTCTGAACACGTGCCGTTGTTTTGGCAAGGATTGGAACTACATTCATCTGTCTCTACCTCACAGTCACTACCTTCATAGCCCGACGCACACTGACACTCGTACGAGGTAGTTCTTACTTCACAGGTATTCAGTGGCTCGTTTTCGCACGCTATTCTTTGGCATGTTTCGTTGTGCTCTCCACAGGCGATCACTTCTGGCGGCTGGTAGTTGGGATCCTCACACATACATGCTCCCATGTAGTGGCACGTTCCTCCATTTTGGCAGGGAGACTGCGAGCAGGAGTTGATGGTGTCCTGACAACCCCGTCCGCTGAACCCTTCAGGACACGTGCAGTTGAAGTCATTAACTAGGTCTGTACAGACGCCCCCATTCAGGCAAGGGTTGGGCCTGCAGTCGTCGATGTTGTTTTCACACAAAGTCCCATTAAAACCGAAAGGACAGAGACAGTTGTATGTACCGAGTGCTTCTTCACAAGTGGCGCCATTGAAGCACGGACCAGAATCACACCCTCTTCTGTCCAATTCACAGGTATTGCCTTCAAAACCTGGCAAGCAGCTACAGTTGTAACCGTTAACGAGATCATTACAGCTACCACCATTGATGCAAGGATTGCTACTACACTCATCAGTTTCGTTTTCACAGTTGCTGCCGACAAAGCCGGGCGCACAGGTGCAGTTGTACCCAAGGTAGAAGAGCCCGCTTGGGTCGCTACCACTCTCAACGCAGGTTGCTCCATTTTCGCAAGGGTTGGATGCACAATCATCGATGTCGTCTTCACAGTTTGTCCCCTCGTAGCCTGGATCACAGCTGCAGGTGTAACTGTTCGGTAGGAGTTGACACGTTCCATGTACGCAGGGCTGCGCCAAGCAGTAGTCATACACAGCACACAACTCTCCCACATAACCGGGCAAACAATCACACGAAAACCCTGTACCGGTAATGTTACAGGTTGCATTATTCTGGCACGTCACGTTGTGGCAGGAGTTGTACAGGCTACAGTTTGTTCCAAAGTACTGTTCAGTACAAGAGCAGGTGTAGTTTTGATAGTCCTGACTTAGCGTACAGTTTCCACCACTCTGACACGGCTGTGTGAAGCACAGATCCGCTATCTCACATGTATCCCCTAGGTAACCATCCGCACACTGGCAAGAGAAGGAGTCCACACCATCTATACAGGTTCCTCCATTCTGGCAAGACTGACTGTTACAGTCATCGATATTGATAGTACAGTTTTTACCGGTATAGCCAGGCAGACAAGAGCAGTTGTAATCTCCTGGGGAGATATCAGTGCAGTTGAGAGTTGTGTTCTCATTACATGGGTCTAGCCCACACATACTCAGGACTTCTCCACAGTTTGTGCCATTGTAACCTTCAGGGCAGTCGCACGTGTAACCACCGACCATGTCCTGGCATGTCGCGTTATTCATACATGGTTGACTGTCACACTCATCGATCTCCTCACTGCAATTTTTGCCCGTATAACCCGGGATACATGTACAGGTATAGTCAGCTGGGAAGATACTTGTACAGTTAATGCTTGTGTTGTTTTCACATGGGTTCGTATCACACATGTCTATAATGTCCTCACACTGCAACCCTGTATACCCTTCAGGGCAAGCACAAGTAAAACCGGCATCAGATTCGTTACAAGTGGCGTTGTTCCTGCACGGCTGGCTAGCGCAGAATTGAACTTTCTCTGAGCAGTATGTACCCGAGAAACCCTCTGGACAGATGCAGGTGAAGTTTGTAGCTGATCCGTTGCAGGTGCCGTTGTTTTGACACAGACTGGCATTGCAGGTGGCAACAGGTGTTTCACAATTCACACCTGTGTGAGGTGAAGAAAAGCATTGTAAGAAAACTTGAAGCCTAAAAAAAAAGGAGCAACAACTATACATAGCAAGTCACAGGAACTCTCAAAATACCAGTAAAAAGAATAACTGACCTTGGAAACCGGCAGTGCAGGTACAGTTGTATCCATTCGCTTGATCTTCACACGTTCCCTCATTTTGGCAGGGTTGGTACAACAGGCACTCATTCACCAACTCACAGTTTGTTCCTTCATACCCTTCAGTACAGTTACAGATGTACGTGGAGGTGCCATTCTCCATACAGGTGCCATTGTTCTCACATGGACTTGATGCACACACCATAGACACATTCTGAGGAGTCTCACAGTTTTGCCCTGAGAACCCTTCTGTACAGTTACATGTGTACATTTCAGTACCATTTTCCAGACATGTACCATTGTTCATACAAGGATTTGGTGTGCACACTGTAGAGACATTCTGCAGACTCTCACAGTTTTGTCCCATGAACCCTTCAGCACAGTCACATATGTACGTTTCAGTACCATTTTCAAGACATGTACCATTGTTCATACAAGGATTTGGTGTGCACACTGTAGACACATTCTGAGGACTCTCACAGTTTTGCCCTGAGAACCCTTCTGTACACTCACATGTGTACATTTCAGTACCGTTTTTCAGACATGTACCATTGTTCATACAAGGATTTGGTGTGCAAACACCAGACACATTCAGTGGGATCCCACAGTTTTGCCCTGAGAATCCGTCTGTACAGTTACATGTGTACATATCTGCTCCGTTTTCCACACACGTACCATTGTTCAAACATGGAGAGGAGCTACACTCTGCAGTAGCGTTACCGACCACTTCACAGTTTTGTCCTGAAAACCCTTCCCCACAGCTGCAGTTGTACGTCGTCCCTACCCCTTCATGGCACGTTCCATTATTCTGGCAGGGGCTCGAGGCACACTCCAGGACGTCTTCTTGGCAGTTCTGGCCAGTCCACTCTAGGGGACACAAGCAACGGTATGTCCTGGGAAGGTTTTCACAGTGGCCGTTGTGTAGACAGGGTGAGGATGTACACTCGTCTACATCAATCTGACAAGTGCCCCCCTCCCACCCTGAAGTACAGGTGCAGTTGGTACCTACAGAAAGAGCAAACACCTTTGGCATGAGAAAGTGAACATGTGTGTATTTACTAATTTAGTGTAAAACTTTTGTGATTGATACAGCAGATTACATAAGAAGAAAAACTTTCTTCATGTAAAACTTGGTGAACTGTGAGTCACTATGCCTATCTTTTTAATAAAATGAGAGGATAACTCTTAAGTCAATGTGGCAAGTTTGACATACTGGTAAGTGCTAATATCATACCAGAGACTATCTAAAAGTTAAACCCTTCCTACCTTGTGCTGTGTCCACACATGTCCCATTGTTTTCACATGGGTCCAGAACACTGCAGTTTACTGCACTGGGCGGGGTCTCACAGAGGTTGCCATGGTAACCAGCAGGGCACTGACAGGTGAAGCCCGCCTGCCCTGTGACCTCCTGGCACGTCCCATTATTCTGGCAAGGGGAGGACAGGCACTCTTTAATGTCACCTTCACAGTTTGCACCTGAAAGGGAAGAAGAACAAAATCTATCATTCTTTTGTGGCATTTCATACAAAGTCATGACTTAATAAATGTATAACGGCACACTTTCTTATCTACTGAAATATTATCTATCTAATGAAAGATTGGTATTCAGAAAAAAATCTCTCTAAAGATACAGTTAACTCACCTATGAATCCTGCTGTACAGTTGCATGTGTAATTTGTCCCATACTGTGCTGAGGCAACAGGCGAGCAGACACCCCCGTTCATACATGGGTCGTTCCAGCAGGAATCCAGGTCAACCTCACACTGAGCACCAGTCTTACCAGGAGGACAGGAGCAGCTAGAAACACAGGGGAGGGGTGTCAGTACACTTCATGTCAGGGCTGGAATTCATTTTGGGGAATAGCGTAAAATTATGTGCACAGAAAAACATTGTGTGCACAACATAAAATAGAGATAATGCAAAAATCAGCAAAATATTTTTGCGCAAAACCCTGATTTTTCACAGTTTTCGTTGGATTTTTGGTCAATGTTGCATCAGAATTTTGCCTGTTGCAGAAGATATATTTTCCTACACAATATTTGGAAACTACAGACGGGATGTTAACCTTATACTGTATATGCGAGTACGACCTTATATGAGATATTCTTCTGAAGTGCCATGCACAATACATTACGGGTTTTGCGCAGGTGCAGTACGTTCTGCCAAAGTGCTGTGCATATGCACCCAGACTGCCCCAGTATCTCTAGGCCTGTGAGGTAAAAGTGATGATTAGATGGAAACACTGCTAACTCACCTGTAATTTGCTACCAGATCAGTGCAGACTTCATACTGCTGACAGCTGGTGTTGGTGCAGTCATCAATGTTCACCTCACAGAGGGCTCCCTGGAACCCCTCCGCACACGCACATGTGTAGTTCTCACCTGCACCGGCGCAGGTGGCACCATTCTCACACCTGTTCCAGGTGCAAGGGTCGGTTTCACAGCTGCTGGTGTCATTGGTACCTGTGACAAATTCAATCAGAGTTGGATGAAATGTAACCAAAGGACCAACATTCTGCTGTGATCTTATGCTATAATTTTGCTTTGATCAATATTTTTAGGAGCAAAAATTGATTTGAGCAAGGAGAGGGCTGAGGCTAGTACTTGTGACCTTCCTTCAGTTAAACCAGCAATTCATTGTATAACTCTTAAGACTGGCAAAGAAACATTTTTGTGACTAAAGATATCATTACTCACTGCTAAATTACATAATGGCAAAGTCAGAAGTAAGAGGTCTCACCTATTGGACACTGACAGACATAATCGTTGACAAGATCGTGGCAGGTTTCATTGTCGCCACAGGGATTCCGTAGGATACACTCATCAACCTCTCGCGAACAGTTTTCTCCTGAGTAGCCCTGCTTGCAGAAGCACTGGTAGCCACCTAGCAGTAAACATCAACATTGCACTCCAGTCCACCCATTATCAAAAGATCTTCCTGACTTATCTTACAGTAATGAATGGTCAAGGGCTTTTATACAAGGCATACTGGCATACTGTAAAATGATTTCTGGCAGAATTTCATAATTATTATTATAGATCTAAACCAACTCATTGTATGTGTAATTGTATAAATATTTTTTTTTTCTTTTAAATCATAAATTAGAGTAGCCTGGGTGTCAGAATAAACTGACCTTGTGCCGAATCTTGACACACAGCTCCATTCTGACAGGGGCTGTCCGTAGCACAGCGGCTGACAGCTGCCTCACAGTTCTGCCCCAGGTAGCCAGAGGGACAGCTGCAGCTGTAACCACCCGGCTGGTTCACACAGCTGCCGTTGTTATAACATGGTCTGCTGCCACAATAGTCTGTGGTCTCGCAGAAGTCTCCTGTATAGCCTGAATAAACATTGAGGAAAGTACAATACAGTATGATTGGCTGCACATCTTTTTTGCAGATGGATCAAATGACAATGGGATAGATGTTTATAGACACATTGGACACAACAGCATCTAGTTATTGATACAACAATATTGCTACAGATTTGTATAGTGTACACATCCATTTTTAAATTTTTCTTTTTTTTCTGAATGACGTAAAGTTGCATCAACACCAGTAGGTATTGTTACACTTGCGCTCGGCATGTGGTTTTTCACTGTCTGCAAATGAAGAAGACACCAGTAATGATACGTTACTATCAATAGACAGTGAGCACTTCACTTGAATACGAGTATACAATGCCTATTTCTTACCTTCAGGACATAAGCACGTGTAGTTCGAGGTGGAGTTGTTGCTGACACATGTGGCACCGTTAGTACAGTTGTGAGAGACACAGGTGTCTATGGACTGACACTGCAACACATCAAACCTGCAACACAAGCATACACATGGGGTAAACAGGACTGGTATACCTGTAGTCTACCACCACATTCATGGTTACATGCTAACGGCTACACTGAAAATTGCCAATAAGAATGGGAAGGGTGATGATTTATGATATACAGTTTCCATTCTGGTACAGTGTAATGTTAAATGATATACTAGTATCTTGTGTCTTACCTTACACATATAGGTACGTTAAATGCTTACCAGTACATTTTATTTATTACAATTCAACTTTCAAGCCAAAGGAAAAAGAAAGGTTCAACTTCAAGCTCAAACAACCAGACTTGTTTATGCTGTACCAACATTGTACCTATGTTGATACAACATAGGTACAATGTTGCTTTCCCTGTATGACTGAGGATCCATATAACTGGGCTTAAGTAATAGCTCTACCGTACAATATGATAAAAGAAGCATAAGCAGTAAGTATATTTCCAGTATAAGGGTTATGTAAAAGCATCGGCGATTTTCTTTCATCTTTCATCATTTGTAATCTGAGATTGTTGGTTTTGCACAAAGGCAGTCCATGCAAAATAATATTTTCTAAGTTATCCTAGCAACTCTCCCTAACAATATCCCTCCCATCCCATGTACAAGCCTTCCAAAAAGCCAGTACAGTCCAAAGCTTTTAAAGGATCTCTGAGGCAGGCTTTGACAGGCATTACCCTGATACCTGAGCTCAGAGTAACAACTGCTCCCTGACCCTTACATGCCCCCCAGTCTCTTCCAGTCTTGGGCAGAACCCAAATATGTTCATATTCTAGACTAACAGCAGGAGTTCGTGCCTGTCTTTGACCTTGCAGTTGGGCTCAAGTATGCGAAATTTGGCCTTCAATCCACTTGCAGCAGCTGAATTATGTGTTTATCTTTGATAAGAGTACAGCAGCTGCTTTGACCATATCGATAATCATACATGTCCTGTCCTTGAACCTGAAAAATCTCAACCTACAGCAAGTTTAGAACAACTCTTGTTCTGTTCAATGAGGCCTGGAGAGTAAAGCTAGCACGTCAATGGCAAGCACCATTACCACTGGTAAGATAAGACTTCTGGGAACAAGCTCCACATTCCCCATGGAACTGTTTTTGGTACATGGTAACCATCACTTTACTCTGTAACAGATTTTGACAGGTTGTTGCTATACGTCTCTGTTTTTCTTTTACAGGTCAACATCAAAGTTGGCATGCGACAATGTTGGAACACATTATACTCCGGCGCTGAGGGTACAGAAAAGATAACAGTTTGTGACATCTTGGCATTTAGCCCTTCTTACACCAAAGGGCAGACATGTAGTATTTGGGAAATGTGTATACAGCATAGCATTCACAGCGTGCCAAAATTATGACAAGTATCTGAGGAAGCTGCAAAACAATTATGATACTGAGGCCACACCAATTTAATTTCTTGGTTAACGGATTTTTCTAGAAAAATAATGGAGCGGGCGGGCGAAAAAAAAATAAAAATAAAAACAGGCCTAGGCATCGTATTATGGCCCAAAATGGTACGATAGGAGCCATGAAGTCAACACACCAGGCTGGTTCAAAAGTTAAACAATGAATTTTGAACTTTTAATGATACCATTGCATTGAAAGATGGAATAACTGTAACAACTAGGATGAAAAGGTCTGTTTTCAACTGTTCAGGGCAAAATATGAGCATTTTGCAGTTGATTCTGGATTTTTATTTTTATTTGCAAATCTGAAAAAAATGAAGCGGCGAATCTGTTAACCAAGAAATTAAATTGGTGTGGCCTGATCAAACCTGTAACAGCGATAGAGTGAGAATAGACACTGTAGACAGTTCCTGCATTAAGGAATCGGTAAGTAAAATAAACAGTTCTAAAAGCTGTCTCCAAAGTCCAAACACATATTATGTATAATTTAAACACAACTCAAGTTAAGAAGCTTGCTGATGGGAGAAAAAAATTCTGATGCTTTGTATGAGGACATTTTCATTTTCAATGTCAATGTTAGAAAACCAATTGTACATTGTTTGATCACTCAGGTGTCTGTCAGACAGATCATGGAGCTAGAAAAGGTTGATCAGCTCAAAAATGTATCTATGTCCCTTGCAGGGGCCACCCCCCCAAAAAAGTCTAAGGTCAGCAGGTTTTCATGGGGTCGGTCTGGAAACAGGAAACACAACATTTTTTTCCTAGGCCTTACCATGACCATATAAATCTACAACTTTCCTTCCAGGTCCCATCTGGACAGCAATCCTAAGCTATTACTAGTATTAAAACTGTGCATACCACAGTTATGGTATGGAAAAAAAATGTCCCACGGGGTTTGCAAGGGAGGGCTAATAAATCTTCAAAGTCAAGTGGTAAGTATCCCCAAAGGGAGGAAATGATCCCTATTAATGACTCCAAGTGCTGTTTATCACTTTAGCTGGAAGGAAAGGATAAACTTGACCCGAAATAGAACAAATATTTCCTCTCTGAGGTAGAGACCACCCTGTTTGGGCTTCCTTTTACTGTTATAGTGTTAGTGTTACAGTCTGGGAAAATTTGTCAGAGACTTAGACCACGCAGAGTTCATTTCTACTTTAGATGTCCCAATTAAGTTTTTCAAAGTTTAATACCTTGCACATGGAACTTATCGTTACAATTACAGCTCAATTTCCTTTAATCAATTTCACAGTAAAAGGGGGTAAGGAGTTGTCTGCATGCCCCCTTTCTACAGTAGTACTAGACAACATTGAAACAATCACTCATCATCTGTGAAGTGCAATGTGAACCAGTCAGAATTGCCCTGAGGAAGGTGACAGACGGTCACCAAAACGTTGGCTGAATAAATGACTTGGTTGTGTAGAAAGAGTCTCTTTACTCAATCACTCATCATTCAATGACCGAATGACCGGTGATCGAATAAAATTGAATGAGTGTCCCTTGTTTTTATGATTGGAATATGATACATAATAATAGAAAAGTAAGATTAGAATACAACAAGTCATACAGAACATAAAAAGATTTCATCTTTATCTATGAAATATGTTATAATTTGACAGGTCACTAACTGCCTCTAGTAGAAAAGGAGTGTCAAGTTCACTGTTAAAAAACCTGTAACATGAGTAACGCAAAGAAAGACAGAGCACACTTGTATGATTTCCCCAAGTAATCCAACACTATGAACATAAAAACCTTGTGAATATTTCATGATCTGCAGTATATAAAGACACTGGGCACAGAATAGATGATATTTTACACCTGCACCTGTTGACATTCTTGTGCCAACAGGTTTCCCTGTGCGACATTTACTTCACTGCAGGAGTCAGGAGACAGGGTAATGAGACCGGCAGACCGTGGTCAGGTTTGGAAACAGTCCATCATATTCTGCAACACCTTTGCCAGGGATTGTTCGCAAGGGAGTGGTGGTATGGGGAAAGGGTTCTAGGTTCAAGTCCCGTAGCAGGTTTGAATGTTGTGCCCTTGTTAAAGGCACTTAAATGATTTTCTTCACTACACTTAATGTGTAAGACAAAATGTGTGTTACATATTTAGGCTATATCATGGCACAAAATAGCGAAGCCTTGGCACAAAGTGGTGCTAAGAGTACAAGTTTAGGCAGTAGAAAATATTCCCGTAAATAATTTCAACAGGTTGGTAAACGAATGAATAGCAAAGTTCTTTGGTCACAACCATTTATTTTTCACGGGCCGACATTTCAATGACCGTCTGTCATCTTCATCAGGGCAATTCTGACTGGTTTACTGTGCACTGACGCTAGATGTTACTTGGTGCATAGTGCACTAAAGGTGTTACATGGTTCACAGTGCAGTGTTACTTGGTTCACTGTGCACTTCAGCTAGTATTTACTGTTAACAATGCATTATTTTCCGAATGTAGTGCAATTGTGACATATTTACGTTCATATGTCACTTATCTACGTCACTCATATGTCATTGCACTACGTTCGGAAATGCATTGGTGGTCAAGAAACGTCAGCTGATAAAAAATAAATGGTTGTGATCAAAGAACTTTGCTATTCAGTAGAAAATATACTTTGAGCAACTTGAATAAAAATTGGGGCTATTTTTTTCTGCTGTGACAAACCCTCCCCTTGCTGTATTGTACGGTCCCCAGCAAAAGTCAGCTGTGGTCTGGCAGTGTGGTCTGCTGAAGAAACAACAGACATTTGGACAGTTGATGGGCTCTTGGGGAAAAGGAATCTGCAAATACCACCACTTGTGAGAGGTTTTCCCTCATGTGCCAACTGGAAATCCCTGCTGCCAAACCAGAAAAACAAACAATTTTGGTTCCATCAGTAAATACCTTTTATGGACAAAATTAATTAAAAAGATTGGGCAGAGTAGTAGAGTTCTTGGGTTGGGTGGGAATTGTAGTCTAAGCAAGTTACAATAAGTAATGATATTGGGATGTGAGATAGATGAAATGTTCCTCCTTTATCTGAACTGAAGCTGATCTAAACACAAGAGATAACCTTGTACCAACAGGATGTTTGACTATTGTTAGTACAAGCTTGTAAACCACCATAATTTTCCTGTTTCCTTTTTAATCTGACATCACTGAGATTATTAAAACCGAGTACTACAAAATTATGTATTTCTTTTCGTTTTATGGTCTATCCATGAAATCAACAAAATAACAGTTATGATATTGGGATGTGAGAACTTGGTTGTATGATTCGTATGAATTTTAATGTTACATTTATCTGAAGTTGAGCTGAACACAAGAGCTTTAGCCTTTACCTTGTACCAACAGGATGTTTGACTATTGCGTATTGTTAGTACAAGGTTGTAAACCACCATAATTTTCCTGTTTCCTTCTTTTAATCTGACATCACGGAAATTCTTACAACTCAATATCATTTCCTTTCGTTTTATGGTCAACCCAGTGAAATTAACAAAATATACAGATCTGTACAGCTTTGTTAGGCAAGGCGTACATATGGTGACCTCAGACAGTCAGGGGTTTGTTTCTCTAATGGCATCAAGGTTTCTCAAATGGCAAAATGGCCTGAAGTTGATCCCCGGACCGAAAAGCGTGACAAATGCATTACTCGCTCTGATGCAGTTAACAGTAAGGGGTAGGTAATGTTCTCATATCGCCCCCCTCCCCACCTCCACCTCCACCCACAACATGCAACAGCTGTGGTCACGATTTTCTGCAAAAACTCGGCATATCCAAGCTTAAAAGTGGGTAGAAGTATTTCCTTCCGTGTAGGCTGTTGGTGGAACGCTTGATAAGCTTGAGGACATTTTCATGTAACTTTGGCGAGCCTGAAAAAATGGGCTACAAAAAATTCCTGATATCGCCTGGGCAAGCGAAGCGATCGCACTTTTGTGAGAATGGGTTCGCATACTTGCAGTCAAACTACATCAGACAACAACAGCAGACACTCCCTAGACAAACCAGGGCGGTGTAGCTTGTGCTTGGCACGCGTGCTCACAGTATATCTACAGGAAATCAAAAACGCACGGACATGTGTGTACTTCACACGCTCCTGTTTGTCTCTCACCTCGTCCAGAAACACGCCGCCAAAACCACCGCAAGTCTCACACTCCACGACATGTTTCCTCGGCCTCCAACCCTCTCCGGACGATGTTCTGCTACTTGCCGAGGTCCTGTACGCAACACAGCGGCGACATGCTCCCGATTTGGCCGGGTAAAAAAAATAACGAAACGCGGAGACGTTGGCGTGTATCAACAACTGACGAAACAGCTGGGATGGGCGGCGGTTAAAGGTTACCGCAGGGGGGCAGACCACTACTGTTGCAGGGGGAGGTGAGAATTGCGCTACTCATACACCTTTCATTATTACAATCAGGACCATTGTCATTTCCAATCAGGTTAGAAATACATAAATAAAATTCTGTCTTCTTTTTGCTCGTTTAAACAATTTTCCTGAAGTGCCGAAACTTTGTGAAGATTAAATGGATTGTCCCCAATGTTTGAAATACCGGAAATACCTGCCTACGATCATGATATGACTCACGCGTAGTACATTCTTGCTCACCTGGGAATAACAACAGTTACGTGGTGTGAATCACGTTTATGTACCTATAATAAGGTGCCAATGGTCGCTCGTCTGTGAAATGTGGTGAGAGAACAATGCTGCAAAATTAGGATGGTGACACAACATTTTTGGAATTGGTTGTGTCATATGTACAATCAAGGTACAATCAATAAAAGCAACAATTTCTCATCGCATTTTTCATGGGAATTCAATGCTTGTAACATGCAAGCTAGTCATTGCTTCAGCTTTAATCTATAATATAACTTTTTAGTGATAAATCCGGGATAGGTAAATCCATGTCCGTGAGATATACATGATTTTGCATATGTTCAACATGATCTTGTATTTAATAATATAGTGTATTATAGCAAAAATACAAGACAAGTGAAATAAATGAACAAGAAAAAAATGAAAGAAAAGAGCCGGAGAACATTAATAACAAAGAAAAACAAATATATTGAAATAAATTCAACCACGTTAGTGTCATTTTTAGATTTTATAAGGTGATTCACTATGTTTGTCAATGATGGAACCTACCACAAATAGTTTCTTCACGATATGTTTAAAATGAAGTACACACACGTATATGATTTCTTCCTTGTACAGTATGTACTCAGATATTATTATGACTGCTCCCAAATAAACATCGAAAGACAATACTCTGTGTGATGCTGGTGACTGAAACCGAAACAATGAGAACAGATGTAAACGTCTGTTATTGATCTCTACTCAAGTGTACATGACGGTACCAGCTGGCACCGTATGGCGTCCTTTGTATGACCATTCTCTAGTACAATGTAGTTGTAGTGGGCTTGGCTGACTTGGCTGAGCAAAACATCTGTTTAAAAGGAGTATTGTCCTCTGTAGCGCCACCAAATGTTACGTAATTTTAGCACGCCCAGACATGCGGGGAAGCAGTGTCAGTAACACCAGTAAGTTGATCAATATTACAATGTGTCTGGCACCTGCTCTACTAGTACCCGAACGCCACATGCGCCCTCTAGCGGGACTTTGGAGAAGTACAGCAAACTGACTGACTTACTTGACTTACAGCAGACTTAGCCTGATTAAATCGCTTTTGCCGGCCGCCCAACATCCAGCCGGCAGGCGTAGGGCTGTTCCGCAGCCCGGCAGAGCCACTTGCGGCGACCATCCGGGGGCTCCGACTACACCGTCGGACTCCGCGCTCGATCCGCAGAGCAATCTCCTCCGGGGCCGAGACGCTGAATCACTATGTAGGGAGCCCCCCGGAGCTTGGGTTACATAGGCTACAGCAGACTGACCTGTCGGTATTTTCGAACTTTTGGGTTCACTTTCATTACGTCATTGAGAATATTTTTGTCATGGTTGCTCCCAGATAAGCGTTGAAGATAGCCAACACGTTGTGTACTGCTGGTTCGTGTGTGTGACTAAAACCGAAACAAAAATTAGGATCCAGAGATACCAAACCTCCATGAAATCATGTACATTTTGTACTGTTCAGAAAATTTAAAAATAACACAACATGCATTCACATGCACGCTGTCACGTGTTAACGATATTACAACGGTCTTTATCGACCAATACGTACAATCAAATGTTAGTGTAATTTCTGTCTGCTGTGTAAAGTACTATTAACATATTCAATACAGATTTCTTTCATCTTTGGATACCAATCTGCCAGTGAAATAACGGTAGGAACAGTTCTAGTCCCCGGGTACAGTCAGACCACGGAGCATATAACTTGCTGTAGAGTCCCTGACAGGTGTCACCATGCCTGGACGCCAGCGGCAGCCACAGACCGGGAACACCGCACAGGGTAACGGGGGTTTGTTTGGAATCTTTAGTGTTAGCGCACATGTTTAGTGTGTATAATAACCGTTGAGTAGACTCGGCGATCTGTTATGTTGTTACGTCAAAACCAAGCAAGACGATAATGAGATAATGAGAGAACGTAAAAACGTTCCAAATTACGCTCTTCTGAAGAGTTTTTTTCTTATTTTTCCAAAGATAGAGATAGTATAATACTAAAAATCAAGTTTAATGGTTTTAATCTTTAAGTTAAAAGTTTTTTTAAGGCCGGTCTCACATTGCGTCGTTCCTTCGTGGACCTTCCTTCGTTCGTTCGTCCTGGAGGGGCGCTGCCTGGCCCTGACGGCGAATATATACTTCGTTTGGTAGCTCTGCGTGCAACATTTCAAAAATAATTGTTCTTATAATTACTCAGGAATGTCAATAAGTTTTATTATTACTCTTTTTCGAGACGGGAATCACTATGCTTTCGTGCTTCAATCATTGCTTCGTTTGCTGCTTTTCTTTTAACATTCAAAAACTAATATTGTCCTTGATAACCTTTCTTTCCTTTATATGGGCGAGTGATGCCTTAAATGAAGATACATGTATAATAACTCTCTTTCACCCGCAAAAACTTTTTTTAATCAAAAAGATCTACTGTACATCTCCCTGGCCTATTCATGTCTAGGGTGGCAGATGTGCAGCGTTTTCTCCAAGTAGATGTAGAGTGGCGTATATATAAAGTTATCTGAGCAGATGCAGGGTGGCATCATGTAAGATGTACAGCGTGTCACAGTGCACGTGAAAGCGCGCCAAAATGCCAGCTTTTTTTAAAAAGCACTTGTTTTTCGTCAAAATAGGAATTATGTGTCAATGAAGCTTATTCCACTCATAAACCGTCAAGTATCCAACAGGGTCAGCTGGATACCGCCTGGCGGGTTGGATAGTGCCTGCTTGGAGACAGTATCAGATTCCAACACATTTTTTTTGACATTTACAAATTTCAATATCAACGTAAGATATTGGGCTTAAACATGCTATAATCGTGGTACGTAAAATTTTCCCTATGTAGCTACCAACCCCGTACAGCCACAGCAAGCACAGACTGACTGGCAGACAGTTGCAAACATGGCTGCACGTATACCCAACAGCCTGTACGTCACAAGAGCGGGTAAGTTTTTCTCCCTCCACTATATTGTACGTACTATCAAGGACGTGTGTTGAACGTCCTTGGTACTATTATGGTGCTGCAGAGATTGGTCTAGGCGATGAAAGATGTTCTTAAAACCAATCTGTTTGCATACCAGTCATCGATGCCGACTAAAAGGTCAACATACCTGCGACCAAACTGAACAAACGAGACTGGGTGGGAACAAACGCCGGCATAATTACGATCTCTGATATTAAGAGAAAATGTACATAGAGGGCGGTGGAACTATATGAAAGGTACATTAGAGACTTTCAACATAATGAAATGTAGGTACAGACAAAGCTAGGCCTCTAGAATGAAAATTGTTTTGAAAAATTCAAACTGAATACTTTGTGACATTTCCAAACTGAAGTCGGTTTTACTACGGGTTGTATAATATTTATTTCCTGATGTCTGCTTGCATCTCTTGTTCGGATAGACTATGCCTATGACGCTGACGCTGACATAAGGACGAAATGTTTCCGCCTCTTCAAGAAACTGTTGCTCCCGACAGGCGCTGTGCTCATTGCGCTAATCAGCATACTTTTGGCATATTTTGCTGGTAAGCGATTTATTGGTTAAAAAACGTAGATAATTTTGTGGAAATTTCGCACTTGTATTGCGAGTCTTGCAGAGTCTTGCAACCATGCATACTTTTCTTTCTTAATGCAGTTAAAGTCACCACTCTCTCAGAGGAGATTGATAAGATTAAAGCACGGGACAAGATAACAGAGCTGAAACGTAAGTAACATGTCCTAATGATATTGAATATTATAGCATGAAAGTTCATCTGTATTAGTATTGAATATCAATTTGAATATCGGGTCTTTCCAATTGAATTTTGATACAAAAATGGGGTATCTCATGTTTCATATTGCAAATGTACAGTCTTAAACAGGTCCATTCGCCAGTAGAGTTATTTTTGGCTTTGCATTGATTTTAGCTTTGTATTGACTAATCAAGGAAAGAGCTTCCATGGTTTTTAAGATTGTCAATTATACATCAAGTGTCTATTTTAAAACGTGTCTGCTATCTGTGTCAGCTTACTCTTGAGCCCTTCGAAATTCTTTTCAGGAGACCAAATAAAAGACCATGGACCCCCCAGTCTACCTGGACCCCCCGGTCCACCTGGACCCCCGGTCCACCTGGACCCCCCAGTAAACCTGGACCGCCCGGCCCACCCGGACCCCCTGGAGAGTGTCCTACATCAGGACACTTTCAACATCCCGATTTGACAGGAGGTAAACATATAAATTATAATGTTCACAAATATTGGAGTTTTGGTGATGTAACCAGCATGCATGAGTTACTAGTATACTTATCCCTATATCATGATACATATAACAGATACAGATTGAAAACGTCTTTTCTAGTAACCTGTCCAGACCGTTACAAGACGTTCCGCGGAATCTGCTACAAGTTGTTCAACATACCCAAGTCGTTCGCGGACGCGGCCGCAGCCTGCCGTGCAGACGGCGGCACCCTCGCCATGCCCCGAGACGCCGAGACCAACAACTTCCTGAAATCCCTGTACGGGTCCGTGAGCACGAATTTCTGGTTTGGTCTGCACGATCAGCGCGAGGAGGGAAGGTTTGAGTGGATAGATGGCACTCCACTTGGGACGTACAACTCGTGGCCCGGGGGAGCCAAATGACTGGAACAACATCGAAGACTGTGTTTATTGTTACTGGACTTCACACACACTGCAATGGAACGACGCGGTGTGCGAACATGCCAAAGGCTTTATATGCCAAGTCAAACCAGGTGCCTCTCGTAAACGTGAATGAATGAATGGATGAATGGATGAATGAATGAATGAATGATTGGATGAATGAATGAACATTTTATTAGATCTATCGTGTCACATAAACATGAAACATAAGCACAGAAGTACCCGTCAATACTAAAATTAATCTTACATTACACGCACATGTCTAATTTACGTTTTTTATCACATAGCTGAAACTTGTATTCCATAAGTATAACCAAGTAGTAATAGGCGACAATTCTCCTAGTCTCTACCATACTCCTTTGCAGGCTGAATAAATAGTAGAAATGCAGGCAAACTGGACCCTCTATGGCCGGCCAACTCCCCTGGCCAATGATTTCCCCCTTTGCCGATTTCTACTATTTATTCAGCCTGCAAAGGAGTCTGGTAGAGACTACAATTCTCCATGAAGTTTTATATTTTGCAGATTGGGAACAGTATATATAGTGTATTTAAACAGTGTGTGAGCACTTCACAACTGGTAACAACGTATCGTACCATGTAACGTTACTTGAGTTTTTTTTACGATAAATCAATAAGCAGATCTTAGAAATATCGTTTATTTTATAAGATGTCGTAGAGGGTGCAAACTACAAGCCACAATATCCCAACAGATACTCGCCAACAACTAGTATCTGCTTTGAGCTTATCTAAACGCAACATGTCCCCTCTGGCGGAACTTTGAAAAAGTGCAGCAGGTTGATCGGTCGGTGTTTTCGAACTTTTTGGTTCACTTTCATTACGTCATTGAGAATGAGATACATGTACTACTAAGTTACCAGACCCAGGAGATATATCCATCCCTGATTTACACACATAATAATCTAAATGGATTTGCGGATGAGATTGAATGGTACTTCTCCACAGTTGATCGTATATTTTGTCAATTCAAAACTGTAACCCGGCAGGGCCCACAAAATTTATTGCATATCATAAGACGTGCATTGTCACTTAGCAACGTTGCAGCTGCGGTGTGTTCCATAGCCTAGTCCGTCCAGCGTAACTGTGGTTTGTTTGTCAACTAAAACCTTCCAAATTCCACCCAGATCACCTGCGTGCACTCGCTGGGGGTCAACGCACGCACCGAGCCGAAAAAGTCGCGGGTCGCCACCCCTAACTAAATGAACCGTGCCCGGGAAAACAAAGCCCTTAGTTCCCGTTGCTAGCGTACACAACAGGATGGTCTCCCCGCGGGCCCTCACATGAGGAACCATTGTCTGTCCATTAGAGCCGCCAACCTGTCCAAACTGTCCCGGTTTACGGAACACTCCGCTAGCGACACGGCAAGGAGACAGGCGGGAGCTTTTGTCAGGTGGGAGTTCTCTCTTACACACTGCAGTAACGTGATCTACTGTTAGCGATAGGGACCTGACAGTACATACCCGTCAATAGACACTTGGTTACCAGGTTAGGCTTGGTGACAGGTACTGGTTGAACCGTACGCTACAGTTCGGGACTGGCTACGCCATAAAATCGTCAAGAAAGGTGAGAAAATTTGGATGGTATGACAACTAGTGAAGTTCTAGCTGTGACACTTATGCGTATCGCTTTTAGATCTTTTTAATATGGTCACTTGTTGTGATTTTGCTTGATTGAGTAGAGAATATAGCCGTGTTACATGTTTTTTCCGGGTGTACTTGTCTAGAAAGTGTTGTCGAGTTGACAAATTATGCCTTAAGAGATTGGTCGGCCCTGGTGAGGAAAGAAGTTGCCGTCTTGTGGTGTTGGAAACCCGAACCTTACGCCATTGTAACTTCACGCGTCACCTTGAAAACGTTGTTTATAAACAGACCATTTCTTCGAAATTTGATTACTCAAGGCCCCTCTAGTGGTAGCTGGATAATTAACAACGAAACTGTCGCTTTTTATTGACTGTTTATGCTGTGTTTTGCTTACAAAGTAAATACAAACTGTACTGCTGTGTGTTTTATATGCAAAGTGAGAAAAAGATGAACCCCGACTACACTTGTTTCCTCAAAGAAACGACAACAAACATTTCTTTAGTCGGAAGACATCTGAACCGTTTATCCCAATCTACGCCAAAACGCTGGAACATAATTAAACCTTCTCCTGCTGAGTTGTCGATAGCTATATGATTTCTTTGGTTTTAAAGCCAGGTGCTGCTTTGGGCTATACTTCCGAGGGAATCTTAGATCTCATTTGTTCTATACTAGGCCAGTGTGGCTCCATTCATGTGCACCACTCGCGAAGAACAAGAGTAGAGAGAGACCTTTAGAACCGGCTTGAATGTCTGTCCTCTCAAGAGGTTTGTTTTTTGTTCTCCGCACGGCAACAACATATCGCTTACCTTTGATATAACCTAACCCTACCTGATACACTGCAGGTATAACCACAAGATTAAATATTTTCAGATATAGTAGTTGATCCCGACAAGCAGGTAGCGTAGGTATACGCCCTGGATCATAGTTTGCTTTAGAGGATTTCCGTGTATTGTGTAGCGGTAAGTGTTTGCGTGCTTTAGTCCCTTTGGTAGGGGTGGACATGTTTGTCTTGGCACAGGGTGCTTTAGAGAGCGTCCTTCAACCGAATCAACCTTCCCTTCGGCAGGAAAAAAGGGCCAAAAAATCCCCCCTTTGTCAATGTAGTTTGCAATTCCTTGCCTGTATTAGCGTATATATTCTAACGTTCACGTTACGTCAACTGTCCCTCTAGTAGGACAACCTGAGAGCTTAAAGTCGTTAATCATTTCTTTTTCTTTATCCACGAACCCCGTAAGGAACAACATTTTGTCACAGGGGACAAAGGTAGCTCGGCACTTGGCCTTTCACGTGGAGAATGATATATGTGTTAGTATTAAATATTTCAGTAGTTCTACTCGTTATCATAAAAAAAAAATCGCACGACCTAAAAATAGGTTTGTAGCGTGGAAGAAAATTTTTCTTATGGAAAGAACCGCAATGAAGATGATAAAAGTGACAGTTTTACAGTTCAATCTTGCTTCATAAAAGAGACAATCGTTAATTAAAACTGAAAAATTTGTTTTTCAGTGTTGATGCCTCATCATAGGGTAGTTTCAAGCCTTATTTGTTGACAGCCGAAACAAACAGTTTGTAACTCGGCAATGTTTGACGTGTTGACAAAACAACCTTTTAGTCATGTTGACTCCTGCATGTTTTTGAAGTGTTGGTAATCTTGTGTTTCCAGCATTGTGAAAAGCAGACTCTTTATTGGGTCTTATGTATGTTCTTATGCCGTTATATATATAACTGTTACGAGTACAAATTGGTTCAGGGATTATAATGGTTGGTGAGAAGATAGTGATCGTTTGTTGGCATTCCGATCAGTAGACGTGGGGATAGCGTGTCACCAGGTGAAGGAGACACTGTAAACACTGCCTTACCACGCGATCGATTCGGCAAACGTAGCAAACATCTACTAAAAGAAGAAACGAAGGAGCGCTAGCTAGCTGGGTGTTGCTTGGACAAGCTCCAGCATTCGACACGACTAAAGAGAAGGTATTTCTCATCATGTGGTAGCATTGATTTTGTTGCTGTACTGGTTTGATTAATCAAATTAGTAAAGGATATGGGTATTAATTAGGAAAGGATATGGGCATAATACCAGATCAAACGTGAAGCGACTGTGTCCACTATGCGTTTGTGTTTGTGGCTGCCTAACAACTAAAATCAATCTCCAAGCAGATCCTAGGGTGTCAAAAAGACAGTATCAAATTGGCCAGGCAGTATCCATTGGCCAGAGAGGGTGGCGGTTGTGACAAAAAAAGGCCATATTTATAAAAAGGTAACGATCTTCCTCCATTAACCTCTTCTTGGAGAGTAAACTAAAACGGGTGTGCAACAAAATCGTTTTTAGGATGTTACTTAGGACGTTCAACGATTCTAGTGGGAGGGAATGTACTGTACATGTTTGTACAGGTAAGCGTCAATTATCACCTCAGGAGTGAGACTTCGCTACCCACTTGGCAGTCACGGTAAACAAACGGCCTCACTCCTCACCCATGTTTGACCAATGGTAGTTGAGATTACTCAGGTTGACACAGCGTCAATGTAACCTGTCTCCTCATGGCGTTTGTTTACGAAACCGTTCCGTGGTGATGAACATGTCTTCTTCAAGCAGACGTATGGAGTGGGTAGCTAGCCTCCATAGCATGCCAAAAACTAGGGGGGAGGGTCTTCAGGGTCTTTGGGAGCTTTTATGTGCTATTTACTGATTGCATATAGACAACATAGCAGGCCTGGTTGAATTAAACTGGGTTTATCAGAAAACAGCCGAAGACCACCAAACGGGCCCAGGTCTATAAGCCTGCTACGGAGGCTAGTGGGTAGTGGGCTTTATTCCTGTACAGTATTTTGTTGCCTGTCTTGTACTGCTAGTATTACAACATTAGACATCAAAGTTGGTTTAAGTATTTGGACTTTGGACTTGGTCTGAGATCGAACCTGCGACCTACCGCATTATACAGCCAAGCTAGCACTCCTCCCACTTGACAACTGCAGTGGTCAACAAACAATATTCGACGTAACCATAAATAAATACAACCAGAAGCAGCCAGTTCCACCACTGTTCTTGTCGGAGACTGACACGAACATATAGACGAGTAATTACTCACAGACTAGAAAATGACGATATCAAGATTATCGGACTTATCGAAGTGACAAACAGGTGTTGTGGCGGTGTTTTCATAGCGAGAAGTATAAAAATACCTGACACACCCTAGCTAGAACATATCTACAATGTTAAAACAATATTTGGCGAAAAAAAACGTGGTTTTGTGAAATACTCTACATATAGGGAGCAGTTGAATTGTGTACAATGTACCCACTTCCGAGTAAGAAAAATTGAGGAGCAAGCTTAAGTAAATACCCTGTTATTATCGTCTTAAAGTGAAACATGTGTCACAGAAATTACAGCCTATCCTGCAACAAATGACTGAACAGAAGTCATCCGGTCTGACAACATTTTTGCCGAGGTTTTCAACCGTAAAATGACACGCACCGGTGTATGTAGGGGCCACCTGGATAGACATTGTCCAACCAGATATGCATGTCACTTATAGACAATTCAAAATACTACTGAATGAAATACAGTGAAAACTACTAGATAAAATCTCCGTATTGTATCCAGTAATAGAGGTTCAATTGTCTGTGAGTATAATATCTACACTTCATCAGCGTGCGTTCTATTGGTTTGACGTTAAGAGTCCATATACCGCACAGGACCTTAATTGGAACACCCTCAACAAACGTCTACGTTGAATTTGTCGAGGAAACCAGAGCAAGATAACAACGCGCACACAATACTGATGGTTAACGTTATATTAGGCCAGCCCTGTCTTAGGTTCATGACTAAAACATTCTTTATGCGTAAGGAAAGGTAAGGCGCTAACAAACCCTTTCCATCAACAAGTCTTGATACAGAAAAAGCAAGGAAACCACCGAGCACGATACACATATACCAGTACCCTGGCCTGTACATGTACCTCAGATATGGTATCTATATTGACATCATCGTGTGATTCACATGTACGTTCCGCCCATCTCTAGTGTTCATTTGTTTCTTTGTTTTGACGACGGAGGAAGGCGTGACATGACATATATCATTCCCTTCTTGCCGGTTGACTTAAACCAGCCTAGCGCCAGCTTTAAATTTCTGTCAGAAGCCCTGGCTTATCAACAAAGATACAGTTTCTTCTGTCCGTCTTTACGCATATCTCTAAAGTCCCGATTTATGCAATGAGGTCAACGTCCTTGTAAATTATGGTTCCGTACTTTGCAGGTGGAAGGAACGAAACATAATACCCTGCTCTGTGCATCTGTGTTTGTGTGAGTGGTCTCATACACACCACACCACCACCTGTGTACACTAACAACCCTGCAATCTTCGCTCTTCCGTAGTGAGACCGGCTTTTCGCTACACAGACCTCTACTCATACACATCTACCTCACACCGAATTCTTACTGTTCTAGAGAGAAAGTAGCTTTCTAAAAATGCTGTTATTGCCTTGGGGAATGTGAATGGGTGGAGTTCTTTTTTCGCTAGGAATAACAAAGATAATTGTGTGTATCGTTAACACTACTACCGTGTACTGTATTTAGTTTTCGAAGCAGATCAGATGTTTCGCGTGACCACACAAAAGGAAAAGAAAGACGAGAAAAGGTTCAGAGGCATTATGAAAGCACGATTGTGACGGTATGGTTTGGGAGACAATATTGCTTGAGCTGTTTTTGTTTTCATTACTCCAAATCGTTTACACCGTGGATCATGAAATGAAAACGTTTCTTAAGTGTCAGATGTGCAACTGAGTTATTTTCCATGCAAATACCGCCGCTTTAGAACACAAAAGAACCATGAAAGAACTGAGATAGCGCGGCTTGCATGAGCGCTTCGCTAGTATAAATGAGGGCCTGCATGGGGGAGAGCCGGCTACGTATTACGCTGAATTCAGGAAGCCCCCATTAGGTTTTACGTATATTCCGGGTAGCTACAACGCATTACGTAGGATCAAACTTTGTGACGCGAAACAAATTGAATACGCTCTACATTGAATTAGAGCGGTCCATCTACGCTCTACGTAGAATTAAAACGGCCGGTTACGCTCTACGGAAAAGGGCATGCAGGCCCCCATAAATACTAGATACATTCTTCACATATACATTCCTCCTCTTGCAGGTACTCGGTAAGCAGAGCATAATGTCGGGGTCGGCTGAGGCAATGTACTGGCCCATCAAGCCGGCGAAGTCTGCCATGACCCGGCCCAGCAGCGCGCGGAGTGCCCGGGAGTGTAGTGCGGAAGCCCGGGGGAGACCGGCCAGCGCCCGCCCGGCCTCCGCACGGCCCAGCGTCAGGAGGGCCCCGCTAGGCAGTCTACAGGCCGGGAACTACAACACACAGCTGCAGAGACTCAGAGAGAAGTACGTTCAACATCCATTCAATAGTATAGTTCAAGACATTGTATAACTCATTTAAATGGTGCTCCTAGTTGTCAGACGACACACGGTATGTTCTAGACTATTATAGATTCTATTCAACGTAAAATGGCATAAATATGAATGATTACCCTATGTCTAAACCCTGTGTCGGACAGGTACAGACCGTTTAAGAACCAGCTGATCAGCTTCACCCGTGCGCTGGACAGAGCCCGGGAACTGGTGCCTGACATGGAGCGATTGGAACCCGTCAGGTAGGAGGGGCATTCTGTATAGCACGTCTTCACTTACCTAGATTGATATACGTCCTATAGTATACGCGCAGAACCTGTTGAGGGAGACCTGGGTCCCGAGGTAATGGTTATACTAATGGTTGAACGATAGCCTGGAAGTCAGGGCTAATTCATATAACCTATACTATAGCTATGGGAGTTTCAGGTAAAGTTTCCACATAACAGGCCAATTAAGCCCGTGGAGACGGGGCCCGTGTTCAGGTCCTTGATGCCCTTGATGCAATATCAGAAGTCCTTCGTTCTTCAATGCAGTACCCTACAGCAAGAGACATTTCTCTCCATTGACGATAATCTGTATTTTCAGGACGATAGGACAGGTTGTGGCCTACACAGACCAGCACACAGTCAGCGCCACAGACAGACGGATCCTCACCATCTTCCTCAACCTACACAGGGACATGGAGGACTTCAGAGAAGGTCGGCATACTGTAGTCTAGGGTGCTAGGTAGCAAAGGAGCCTTGAAAATGTAGATTTCATAGTTCGGACAGAGATCTTAGCCTCTACCAGGCTTCAGAAAGGCAGAAAGAGTAGACATTAGATCTTAGCCTCTACCTAGCTTCAGAAAGGCAGAAAGAGTAGACATTAGATCTTAGCCTCTACCAGGCGTAAGAAAGGCAGAAAGAGTAGACATTGGCCAAAGTAGACAGACAATATGCCAAGCTTAGTCAGTCCGCTAAAGGAGAAAGGAGCTTGAGTTTGACTGCCGCTCAAACTATACAGTACGTTGCAGAGGACCAACTACTAGTATCCTGGCTAGAATCTTATATACTAGTACAATGTACATTGTACTTGTATCTGGCCAAGTTCTTCCAAACCGATTCTGAGGCCTGGTAGAGCCTACAGAGATCTACCGACCATTCTAGAATCAGAGTTACATTTGGTGTGAAGACAAAGTCGGTGCTTTAGGAAAAAAAGTTTGACCGTTTGTATTCCCCTCGCAGCTGTACATAACGGCCCGGTGTTCCGGGCCTGTTCCACCCCGGAGACGTCAGCCCGGATGGAGCAGTGGCGGGGCATGCTCAGTCCGAACTACGACTTCTCCAGTCTGAGGGTCGGCTTCCCTCATCAGGAGCTCAACCATCTCAGCTGTACAGAGGTCAGCAGCGGCAAACAGATGAGAAAAAAATTGAAAAGTAGTGAAAAAAATCGGAAAAAAATACTAGTAGTGAAAAAAATCGACAAAAAATAGTGAAAAAAATCGGAAAAAAATAGTGGAAAAAAATCGGAAAAAACAGTGAAAAAAATCGGAAAAAAATAGTGAAAAAAAATCGGAAAAAATAGTGACAAATAAATCGGAAAAAGTAGTGAAAAAGATCGGGAAAAAAATCTCGGAAAAAATTGGAAAAACATCCGGTTCTTGGCGAGGTAGCGCATTGCACTGCCCTATACACCGATAGGCGTGGAAATGATTTTTAAAAATCGTTTGTTTGTTGCAACTTTTATTGGGAGAGCTAACGTTAACTCTTTTACACGTTGCCATTTTTTTAGGCACGGACTTACTATGGCGGGCTGGTTAGTTTACTCCCTATAGCGCTGGACCTGGCGACTGATATTGTGTACAGCCTGGAGAGGATGAACGCCACGTTTGAGAAACGAGAGATAGAGGTGGGTATGTAGATAAGACTTATATACGTGTCAGTTACTCTCCAAGCAGAGGTTTGGGTTATTTTGGCGTGTTTTTAGTCTTTTTTTATTGGGGTTTCTTTTTTGCACTTGGGTTTTTTTTTGTGGTTGGGTGAAATAAAAATTCCAGTGCAAAAAAGAAACCCCGATAAAAAGCCTAAAAACACGCCAAGAATAACCCAAACCTCTGCTTGGAGAGTACGTGTCAGTATGTGTGTCGGTGTGTGCGCGCGTGACCAAACATTGCGTTGAGAAACCGTAAAGCCTGAACAAATTATCATTTATCAATATTTTCCGCAAACCGTGCAGGCTCAGCTCCAGCGGATGGCGGCGGAGAGGCAGCGGGCAGAAGAGGTGCCCACCGGGAGCAGCAAACGCAGCGTACGGATCAAAAGCGCCCCCATCATCAGGGGCAACGACTCCAGTACTGCAGGCAGTGCCACCAGGCGCTTTGGTTCCAACGGGATATGGAGCGGGCCTGTTTCAAAACGACCATGGAGGCCATAAAATAGGACTATGCCGCCATAGACGCTGTAAAATTGCAATCAAAATTGCAGTGGATTATTGAACTGATTTATAAGAAGAGTTAAAAAAAGTTGTTAACCCCTTGCGGCCTTGCCCTATTGATGTATTGAAAATAAATTAATTACTACTACAGGTAAATGTATAATGTATTTGGAAACCTTGTCGCAGACTAAATTGTAGTATCTAATATTTTAGTTTTCCTGAAAAGATGCAACAGTTGTATACTGCGAAGATATTGTTGAAACATTTAACTCATGGGAATACATTCTAGATTTGAGTTATTAATATTACATATACATGTACAAAAATTAACATAACCCTCAGTTGCTAAAATGTGATGCAAGTATAACCCTTACAACTAATTTACAGATCTAAAAGACTTTTGACTGACATTTCACATTTTCCCCTTTATTTGTATACAGTCATGCTAATGTATATAATGTAAAAAGCACTGCTAAGTACCCTGGTAAGGACTACATGTTACATGTATATGCTAGATACAGAGCCATAGCACACATTTTAGACCAATTATAGGAATGACAATGTTAGAGAAATAGCCAAAAACATACAACTAAAAATTGTGACTGTACTTTTGCACCAGTGTGAACTAAAAGTTAGTCTCCTACTTTTAACTTCAGCATCATAGGATGCTAGAAGCACTAGTTGTTAGTTCATTAGAGTGGAACCTAGTTCACACCTCAAGAACTATCTTTTATGTCAAGGAAGGAAAAAGAAGTAATTTCAGTTGCTTGGACAAAGGAGACAGCCTTAACACGGCAAATTTGGGTCAAGTGTTTTAAAGGCATCCAATGCGATTTCAGGGCAGCAAAACTGGAAATATTCTGAATAAGGCTATCTTTTTCATATTGACACATACTGCTTCACATTAGCACATTTAAGTCAGCATTTTATACTTCTGGCTTAATCTGCAGAAACAAGCCCCGAGATAAGTCCTTTATTTCCTGAGTGGTACCCTTAAAATAAGCCAAGAGCCCTTCTAGTAACCATTTTCCATCAGAATTTTGGGAGTCTTTGCTACGTGAGGGTCAATATACTTTGGGATAGTGTGGTTTCAACTCAGTATGTATATAAATGGCTAGAATATATTGGCTTTGAAAAATCCAGTTTCCAAGCCTTTAAAACTGCAATGGATGCCTTAAAATGTCCAATAGAATAGCACACATATGAAACTGTCTTGTTTAGTGTAATTCTTCTGTATATAGATCTATCTTACCATGGGGCACTGTGCAATATGACACATCCCCTGTATCAGTTTTTGCCTAACATTTTAGCTAGCAAAGCATTGCATGACTGTCATATGTAACATTACAGACACCAGCTACAGTTTTGTAACTTGCATCAAGTTCAACTTCATGACCTTGGTAAATAAAGATATACCCAGAACAATCATGATGTTGATATTGTACCCTTTCTTTCATTATTTTATCACCTGTCATATCTGTTATAGCAATACATGAGATAATTCTGAGGGTCTGCATGGGGGATCCTGGCAGCTCCTAATGGTAAATTCAGGGGAGCTTCCTCATTACCATAATTTATGACAAGTTTGACAGCCTGAATTTCATATTTCTTTATTGAACGGCAAAAGTGCACTTAACTGTCTTATATCTCTACTCTCATGTCATTCTCAATGTAGTGTTAAAGCTAACTCTAGTACAACTGTGGTATAGCTATCAGAACAATTAAATTATGGTTATGATATGACAATGTAACTATTTTCATGAAAGTCTAAATGTTTAACTCACCTAAGGCTGTGTTAAAGTTAGAGTATCCCATGATCTATTTCCAAACATACAAAGTTCCATGAAGCACCATTTACAGAAGGTTCCACTATAACCTACTGTAACAACACTTTTACTGAGTTAGTATGTCACTTGATTAATTTTGCAAGCCATCAAATATTATACCTAACTAATGAAACAAAACTTCATTAAAACTCAATGATAAAGCAATGAAAACCAAACAGAGAACCAAAAGAACCTCTCTGAATTACTCTAATGTCATGGTTGACGCCTTTGATACATCTTCAATAATTGAAACATACAAAAATAGTTAATACATATGTAGCAAGAACACAAATAAAACCTACCCAAAGCTAAAGCTGTCACTCTTTCTTGAACTGTAACCAAACTATTCTTCTTTGGTCGATACTGATTTGGTCCATGATTTTACTGGTACAAAAATAGTTCTTTATTCTCACCACAACTTCCAGAAAGAAAGAAAAGGGGTCTTTAGAAACCTGGAAAGGAAAAAGACCCAAAGAATAAATGCCCTGTCTATGTGTGACATCCTTGTCAAACTGACATTCATATCATGTTCCTCATTTCGTCTACACCTCCAGGCCAGAACTCCACAAAAATTTTCAACAGAAATGAAATGCGAACACTAAAGAAACAAATGGTCACCAAAATGTGCTATATCACTATGACATTTGGTATCCTAAAATATATTGACTCCATCGAAGGCAAAAATACCTCATCTACTGAACTGTTATGTGTAACTTTGTGGTGCCTATTCTTTGGTGAACTGAGTTTTCAAGCTCCTCATACAACACTACACTACACTATACTCCCTATACAATGCTACACTACACTATACTATAAAAACTATGCTACATCTTCACCTATACATGGTCTGTCCCCTGCCCTGTCCTAGAGGAGCCTGTCCTCTCACCCCGTACATGTTATTGTACTGATTGTGCATCATCCTGTGGTACGGCTGGACCTGCATGTCCGGGGGGATGTATACCCCCTGGGAGATGGGAACTTCGTTGGGAGGGGGCTGGTTCAGGAAGAGATGCTGAGGGGGGTACTGGGGGAACTGCTGTTGGTTGTACTGCTGTGGGTTGAACTGCTGCCGGTTGTACTGTTGAGGGTTGTACTGCTGGGGGTTATACTGTTGCCGGTTGTACTGTTGCTGGTTGTTCTGTAGCTGGTTGTACTGCTGAGGGCTGTACTGTTGCTGGTTTTGCTGCTGTTGGTTGTACTGTTGCTGGTTGTACTGTTGTTGTGGGTTGTACTGTTGCTGGTTATACTGCTGTTGAGGGTTGTACTGTTGTGGGGTGTACTGCTGGTAGTACTGTGCTGTAGCTGTGACTGTGTACTGTACAGGCTGCTGCTGATACATGGCGGGAAGCTGTTCAGAAGGCTGCTGGAGGTAGGGTGACATGGTGGGCGGATCTGGGTGTAACGCTACTAAAGGCCTGGAGGGAGTTCCCCCACCCTGAACTCTCCCTTCACTGCCCTGCTGGGGCTTCACTGCGACTACGGGCTGGCTTGTGGCATTCTTTCCCGGTGCCTGTACTCTCTGTCCAGACATACTGTTCGTGGGCTGCCTTGGTGTTGTCACCTCCCCTGCCATCTTGCCAGACACTGCGGCCTCCTTCCCTGCCGAGTGAGTTGTGCAGGCCTGGGAGGGTCCTCTCTGTTTCTCTGGGCTTTTGTCTTCCTTCTTAGTTGTCTCCACCTCCTTCCAGTTACTCCAGTTCCCACCAGTCTTGTCTGGTTTTAACTCCTCATTAGCCTAAGTGTGAGAATGACAGGTTGCTAACGAACTTTAAATATGTATTTCAGTAAACACCATACAGTCATGGACTTAAGTGTGCAGGACTCGTCTGAAAAAAAAAACCTTCTCACTATTTCCAGTAAAACTGCATGCAAAATTTCTGACAACTTGCAAAATTGAAAGAAATGGGGGAAAAGAAGAATTTTTTGCCTTGCCACTCGTTATACATGTCTGAGAATGCCACTGTTCATCCCAGAACAAAGTTTGCCAACTCACCTGTGCCCCTTTCCCTGCCTTGTCTGTGTGTCCACCAGTGTCAGTGTCTGCTTGACCTCTGGTCTGGGACTGGTACTGCTGGTCAACACACCTCTGGACAACTTCATCGTGAGTGGATGCCTGGAAACCCAGGGGACGGAAGGAAGCGGACAGCTCATCTGGAAAAACAAACATACAACAACTAAGTCTTTACAAAATCATTGACTTCCAAATGTAATACCTTCTGCTAACACACCATTGTACATGACCTGTGCGACAGGCCAAATAAAAGTTCTAAACGAGAGCTATGTGGCTCCAGATGTCTTACTGAGGTACAACTGTGATGTGTTAGATGTCAGTTAGCTTGAGGACTGAATCCACTCTACTATACACTGTTGTAACGTTACCTTCAGTCTCCTCCTGCTCCTTGTGTTTGATCCTGTTGCGGACGTCTGTCATCTGTAGTTCCACGGTGTTCAGCTCGTCCACACTGCTGGCCCCGGGACTGTTCACCATCTCATGCAGGATCCGCTGTCTGGGAGAGTCAGTATAGGCAACGTCAATGTGATGCAGGGCTCGAATTAAAGGTGTCCTGATGGCCACTGACCACTAATCTTTAGGCCAAGAGGACCCAGGTTCAGTCCCCAGGGTTGGACCCAGACATGTCTGGACATGCACCCAGACGTTGTGCCCTTGGGCACTTGACACGTATTTCTCCCCTCAGTGAAAGGGATCTTGGGCCCTACTACTGGGGTTTGGGTTGGTGTTAGGAAGGGCATCCAGCCGCAAAAAATTTTCCTTCAAGAAAGACTTGCACTTGTTGCAAGCACGTCTAACCCCAGCTGGGGAAAAAAGATGTTAAACTGGATAGAGTTAACAATTTTAGCCCTCTTTACCTCTGACAGATAAATTCACGTCATTTTAAACAAAATTCCATTGATAGCTCACACACATTTTCAGTAAAATCTGTCCACAAAAACAAAACCACTGTGGACATAATATAACTCCTGTCCCCCCTTATCTGACCTTTTGATCTGTAGAGTCTGCAGAGTGAGTCTGAGTTGGTCCAGGGTGAAGTCATACTCATCACTATCCTCCTCCTCCTCCTCCTCCTGGCTGTCTGAATCTGGGAGGTCAATGCCCTACAGGACAATTCATGGGTTGTTACCAGCATCATTGTTCTCACAGCTGTACATATTTTCACTTTTATGGATTTTGAAGCAGTTGTGATGATAGCTAAACTGATGTATGCTTCCTGGGAACTCGAATTACATCAAATTTTGAGTCCTGACAGTTTTACAAACGAGGTTGGTAAGAATTTGTCTGTGTCCCATATTCTCTACTCTGGTATACAAACAGGATGGCACCCAGGCTAGGTATGAGATCCCAAACTTTCTGGTAAAAAAGTCTAAATATTTTTTGTTCTTAGACTTTGAACAAAAATGCACATCATTCTCTACCTTCCAGTAAGGATGATCAGGGTCAAAGTTGTGGAACTCCTCCTGTATTCTGTCTGCTAGCTCCAGGGACGAGTGTTCAAAGGCTGACAGGATGTCTGGGACACTGGAACAGTCAGACAATCATTGTCACAAACTTTATCATCAGAGATGCCACATTGTAATGCTATAATCTTTTGGTGTACATCCTTATGGTCCTCAGAGTTCCACTGTGCCCATATATTAGCACCCCTTGACAGATTGTTATTTTTAGTATGATGCATTTGTTGTGAGAAGGAATCAAATCCATGATGCATAAAACATTTTGAATATTCATCTAATTACAGCTGCTCACATTCAAATATTTTTCCTCTTTGGTGAAAGCATAACTGATGTAATACTGTAAGCTATGCTGAGATTTTATGTGTTTTATACCCACCACTGGAGCTCATATATGGTGAGATGTGACCTCAAACTGTCGCCTTCAAAGATGCCTGTCACCTTCAGCCTGAAAAACACACAGAACACAGGTAAATGCAGGGAGAGGGAACCGACACTGATGAACAAACATTGATGAAGGAATTTTTTTTTCACATGTTCTGAATATAAATGTGTTCTAAACAAGTACAGGCTGTACAGCCCAATAGGTTTTGAGAAAGAGAGGGAGGGAGAGAAGTGGAGAAGGGTGGAGTGAGTGAGTGGGAGCAGTGAAGGGAGTGAGTGAGTGATTGAGAGAACAGAAGTGAAGGGCGGAGTGAGTGAGTGAGATGTGGAGAAGGGTGGAGTGAAAGAGTGAGAGTGAGTAAGAGAAGTGAAGGGAGTGAGTGAGTGATTGAGAGAACAGAAGTGAAGGGTGGAGTGAGTGAGTGAGATATGGAGAAGGGTGGAGTGAATGAGTGAGAGTGAGTGAGAGAAGTGAAGGGAGTGAGTGAGTGATTGAGAGAACAGAAGTGAAGGGTGGAGTGAATGAGTGAGAGTGAGTGAGTGAGAGAAGTGAAGGGAGTGAGTGAGTGATATGTGGAGAAGGGTGGAGTGAGTGAGTGAGTGAGTGAGTGAGTGAGTGAGTGAGTGAGAGAAGTGAAAGGTGGAGTGAGTGAGTGAGCAAGCCAGCAAATGAGTGAGGGAGTAAGTGAGAGAAGTGGAGAAGTGTGGAGTGAGTGAGTAAGAGAAGTGGAGAAGAGTGAGTGTGAACTGTTTTTAGATTATATATAGACCCCCGAAGGGGTGGGCCGATCCCGGAGGTACTGCAATACCGGGCCAACCCGTGGCTAGGATGGTGCAAGCACCTAGTCCATAGCCTTCTTCCAAAAATCAATTTAATATATGGCTCCGCGATGCGGAGCGTATCAGATATTAAACTGATAAGAACAGATACTACACTTGATCTTAGCCAAAAGGCCGAGAAGCGATAACGAACAAAGGTGCACCTGTAGCCCGGCGTTCTGATTACCTCTATCACTCCGTGGCTGCTTCGGCAGGAACATTTTGCTTTGTCTAAAGACTATGGCTTTTTTCTGGCCTAAGTTTTTCTGTTGATACTATGTACCAAATCCACTTTAAATTTACTCTCTGATCAGTTTGGTTTGAAATCCTGTATCTTTCTTACATTAGTAGGATATTTTGGCAGCGTAGTTGGTTTATCTGCCAGGCCCATGACTCGGTGTGGCGTTCGTACACGTTTGCATAGGATTTACATGACACACGAGGACTCGTGACCTTTCAACTCGTGATGGCTCTGATTGGGTTTGATTGACATCTGAATGGTACATGTTTATTCTAAAAAGACACCTCCTAAAAAGATACATCCTTGCATCAGAAATACCCTATTGTAGACCATGGTGTTTTTCAGTAAAATGCTCCAAAATAAACATAAATGTAGCTATTTGTGTGCAAAAACGACAACCAATAACCCCTTCCAGACTGTATAACCGGACCAGCATGCAATACTCTGTTTAACCATGGGTAATGTATACCGCTGACCATATAAGGAAATACACTAACAGTTGTCTTGTGGGCTGCCGTCTTCCCCAGTTTTCCATTGTCTATTTCTGGCCCTTTTTGGTATACCAGTAGTAAATTAGGTTAATCTTTCTTCCATTCTATATTTTGTCTTCTTATCTTAAACCTTAAAAAGTAGGACAGTGGTAAAATGTCTCTCTAATATGAAGCAGGTTTCCTTCCAATCTTTATGCCCTGTTAGTGAGGAGGTTATATAGGCTAGCTTTCCCTGCAGCTTTGTATGCTAGAGGTAAATGCCTTTTGTTAGGTTGGAGTGACTGGGTGGGCATGTAAACCAACCATGCTTGTCTAGACTGTGCAGACAAGCGGCCAGTGATGGTAATTTCATGGGAGATTATTTCAGATCAAGTTCCACCATGTTCTGTAGTGAATAATGTAAATATACTAAAATTACCCTGTAAATTTTGTGACAGCCCGAGTCTTTTGGTCACGAAATGAATTCCAGGGCATTTTCCAAGCATTTTCTGCAGTAGTTTCAGCTGTTTCCCACATGTTCAAATCTTTACAGCACAAGGTCCTGTCCTTGTCTTGACCAGTTCCTGTGTTAGGTGTTGTCCTGACCTATTCTGCAGATGTTTAAAAACACATTCATCTTGCCTGGCACTGGTTCAGTGACAGGCCACATGTGCCCTGTTCAACCAGGCTACTGTGGAACACCTACAGGGGAGTATCGTTTTACATCAGTGGATGAATCAAAATTAGTCAGGACTCAGGATACAGGGAAAGGATGAGGGGGGGGGCATAATGGTGCAAAGTTGAAGACTCTGAAGACATTGGCAAAAGTTAAGTTTTTGTTAAGAAAGCTGAGAAGAAAAATCAGACAGAGAGAAAATAAAATCAAGCTAACTGGGGACAGTGAAAACCATTCAAACATTCCCGAGCTCAGCTCCAAAGGAAATGGCTGTTTTCATGCATCATTACCCATGCACACTAACAATGGAAACTCCACTTCATTAACTTAATTAGCATTGACTTACAAATGATCTACCAGTGCATTGAACAAAATGTCCTTTCTGTCTTCATATATTGTCTCTTAAAAGTACCCCATACAGGCTATAACAGTACATATATTTTTAAAAATCTGTCCTGCTGAGTTTCAAAATGTTAAATTCTGTCTTGCTTAGTTTTAAAATGATCCGGTAGCTGTGAATTCAACTCTTCAAATTTGTTTGGAATTTTTAGATTGAGAGTTACCACAAAGGCCTTTTCATTTCATTACTGACAAACTTAAGATTCCTAGCAACACAGTTAAAGAAAGTAAAATCTCTACAGTTGAAGAATAGAAGCCTCCTGATGAGCTTACCTTTGTAAGTCTTCAAACAGCTCAGGACACAAATCACTTGTCACAACCTCCTTAGGCATGACCAACTTCTTTTGGCGCAACTGGCAAGATACATAATAATCAAGAAGTACAAGGAATTAGAGACATAACCAGTTTTCTAGCCAGTGTCTGTCTTTCTGTCAAACTTGCTGCTCATGGTAGACACAAACTTTGCCCAATTTGTCAACTTTGACAGACAAAAATCTGTGTTAAAGAATGGAAGAAGATGTCATTCAAGTAAGCTTCGTCTACCAGCAAAATTTCTCCTCGAAATGCAAAAATATTGTTTCAGAGGGTCAAGATTTCAAACTTTATAATGTTATGTCAAACAAAATTGAGATGCCTACAAGATTGGCTAGACATAATCTGCAGCTTTACAATTGATGCTTCATGTTGAATTAGAGTGGACCCCTTTCGATTAATGCTGAATTAAAAGTAGCTCACTATGCCTCATAAAAAAAGGCAGGCAGACTCTCATTCATCAACAAACATGACATGAATGTCCCCTCACCATGGATCTGAGCAGGTCGGAGTCCCAGAAGAAGGCAGATATTTCTCCACTGATGATGTAGGGCTTGTCCTGGTACTTAATGATGCTGACATGGTGATCCTCTGTCAGCTGTACCCTAAAGGTACAAACATAAAAACAAACGTAAAAATTGCACTTCGAAAAGTTAACAACAATATTTGTCTGTTGCCTTCAAACAGAAAGCAGAAAACAAACCCTCCCTACACAGATACAAAAACAATTTTTCTACTATTTCCTTCAGAAAACTATCTCTAACTCCTCTTCCAGACCAACTCTCCTGAATTTGGCTAATTTCTACCCTTTCCAGCCACTTCTGAAGCCTGGTAGAGGCTGTACTAAGGCCATGTTGATTTGATTACTGTACAGTACATGGATGACATCTGCTGGATGACATCCCCCCCCCCCAAAAAAAAATTTTTCGACCATACTGTAAATTGTACAAAGCAGCTGCAAAATGAGCAGAAATATGCCGTAAATTACAAAAGAGAAATACGTACTGGAAAACGATACTACTGGTAATGTCGTAGAATGCCAAAATCAATTCCAAAGGAAAACTTTCTATTGTCTGCTGTACTTACTGTTTGATGTGCCTGGGTTTGGGTGGTTCTGCCTCCAGGTTGAGCTCCTCACACACCTGCTGCATGGTCTCCTCCTCACCAGGACCGGGCGGGTTCTCCTCACCTGCTGCCTCCCGACGGTCAGACAGGCACGACATGTCCAAGTGAGCTGGACAACACCAGGAGGAATTGAGTTAGTCATTGGAAAAAGGCACATCTGTCCAGGATTGGGACGTACGTAGGGCAGAATCAGGCTTTAGCTAGAATTTTTTTGTTGGGTGTCTACTTTTTATTGTATGCTATGCGCAGCAATGCTGCACGGCAAGCGGCACATGCACAAGCTTTTTGGGGGGCTTTTATGAAATTTGTAATGGTCTCAAACACTACTTCCTGCATTTCGAGGGGCAAATTTTGAGGAGTACAGGTGGCAGCCAAGTTTTTTCTTTCGTTACAACATCAGTTTTGTATGTATAGTAAAGGCTGAAGGGAGGCATGTGTGCATGGCAGGGGTTGGGAGTGGAAAAAATAGGGTGTCCTACCAAACAGTAGGGCATCTAATTACTTATTTTCAGTACAGGGACTCCAAAAGACACCCAGACACCCGCAACTAACATGTAACAAGTTTTATTACTGCAACCATACAGCCACCATGACCATGCCTACCAGCCTGGCTGAGTGTTCCCTGTGACAGATCAGGGAAGGTTGGGAACAAGCTGGGGTAGATGGAGCCGATCATCCCAGGCATCACCACATCCTGCAGGTCCTGCAGCTGGGACACACCTCCTGCCTGCTGATTGGTGGATGGAGCTGCCATGGAGTCTTGATTGACAGGCTGTGATGCTCCAGATGAAGTCAACTCAGCGTTGGGAGCCTGTAAGAACAATATTTGTTCAGAGAAGATGATCAAAAAGAGAAATAAATTTAATCGCTAATGATAAACTTTTTTCAATGTAATGATAATGTGGCAATTCCTTTGACAACAAACCTTGTTAATATGTTGATCATTATTTGCTGTGAACAATATACATGTACAGTAATAAAACAAGGTAGGTTAGCTTGGACATTGCTAGTCCGAAATACATGTAATGTTACACGTATAAGCGGAAAATTCACAGCAACCATTGTATTACGATGTACTAAGTTGTATGTAGCATGTTTTCCTTTCCTCGATCTACATAGCAATGTAGATAGAAGTTAAAAGTAGACCAATAGATTAGGTATATTGTTTTAAATCGTTGAAAAACCCACCCCACCTACACACACACACACACATATATACTTTTGAGAGTGTATTGACTTACCTCTGTTGAAAGGGACCATAGGTCAGGAGACAAGATGGCATGTCCCTCGCTAACTAGTGTGTCGTTGATATGAATGTCCTGTTCCGTGGTGGTGTCACATGGACACAGGGATAGCACACGGTCCTGTGGTATACATAGCACAACCTCTCAACATACAGATATCTTAGATCAAACTTAAACATAAACTTTATGGATAATATCAAACACAACTAAATAATTTCAAGTTTGTAATAGAGTTCACTTAGAGACATTCCTTGGTCCGAAGTATTTTCCAAAGAGGCGGAAGCCAGCGCTGAAGAGGTTACCTCTTGGCTGCAGGCTGGCATTGATGCATTCGTGCCATTTAGAAAATATCAGATGAAGCCTCACTCATCCCCATGGTTCTCCCCTGCTTGTGCAGCAGCCATTGCACATCGCAATCATTACTTCCATCAATTTCAACGCGATCAATCCAACACAAATAAACTGCTCTTTACCAAAGCCCGCAACCACTGTAAATCTGTCATTCGTAAAGCTAAATCCGAGTTCCAACAAAGAACGCAAGATCGCGTCGCATCACAACAAGTTGGCTCTCGAGACTTTTGGCGCATTATTAATAGTATTCGGAGTGATGGGAAGTCTTCAATACCTCCCCTTTTCAACGGGCCCGAAGTTATTACATCCTCCAAAGATAAAGCCGAGCTGTTTGCTGAGCTGTTTAGCAGGAACTCAACTCTCGATGACGCTGGTCATACACCACCAGAAATTCTTACAAGAACTGAGCGCTGTCTAGAGAACTGTTCAATAACTACTTCCAAAGTCTCCACAATAATCGCCAATCTCGATCCTTCTAAATCCACCGGTCCTGATGGCATTCCTGTCATTGTACTGCAAAAGTGTTCACCTGAACTATCACCAGTTCTTGCTAAACTATATCGAAAATGTATGACAGAATCCTCCTTTCCGTCCACCTGGAAATTTCCATCAGTTATTCCTGTGTTCAAAAATGCCGGTGAAAGATCTAGTCCTAGTAATTACAGACCCATAAGCATTTTACCAGTCATCAGCAAGGTTTTCGAAACTTTGCTCAACAATGCATTGATGAAGCATCTTGAGTCCGCCGGCCTGCTCTCTGACTCTCAGTACGGTTTTCGATCTGGTAGGTCAACGGCTGATCTTCTCACTGTCATCTCTGAGAAGGTGTATAGGGCTCTCAATGCCTGTGGAGAATCTAGACTTGTTGCCCTTGACATTTCCAAGGCCTTTTGATAAGGTCTGGCACGCTGGACTTATCAGAAAACTAGAAGCCTATGGCATAAGGGGCCCTATGGCCAACATTCTCTCGTCCTTTCTATCAGAGAGAAAGTTGAAAGTCGTTCTTGATGGTCAGTCTTCTACATCCTATTCAATCAATGCCGGTGTTCCTCAAGGCTCAGTTCTTGCCCCAACACTATTTTTAATATTTATTAACGACCTGCCCGACCACATTCTATGCCAACTTGCTGTCTATGCGGACGATTCCACCCTTTACTCCAACTCTAAAGGTCCCGGTTCCATACTGGATAAGACAGAAATGGCAGCTGGGTTGGAAAATGATCTGCGCTCTGTCGTTGAATGGGGAGACAATTGATTAGTCACTTTCAACGCCCAAAAAACAAAACTCCTCTCCATCAACAGATACCGGGAACCTTTTCTTCCACCTATATCCATGAATGGCAACGAGTTGCGGGAGAATGAGAGTCTCCGTCTCCTCGGTCTTATTCTCTCCAAGGATTTGTCCTGGAGATACTACATCGAATCCATAGCCAAATCAGCAGCTATGAAAGTAGGCTCACTGCTTCGAGCCAGAAACTACCTCACTCCTGCAAGTATTCTGTATCTGTACAAATCCACCATCCGTCCTTGCATGGAGTATTGCTCGCATCTCTGGGCTGGTGCCCCAAAAGACTGCCTACATATTTTAGACCGTATTCAAAGGAGAATCTGTGTTGCCATCGGCCATTCTCTGGCCGAAAAGCTGGATTCCCACTCACACAGACGCAATGTCGCATCTCTATCCCTCTTCTACAGATACTTTCACGGTCGATGTTCAGGAGAACTTGCACTTCTTGTTCCTCCGCTCAGAACCTTTCAGCGTGCCACTAGGTTCTCTTCCAGTTCTCATCAATACACCGTTAACATACCTGTCTCCAAGTCATATTACAACAACAGTTTCTTTCCCCG
>NW_017804242.1:3574335-3596718 GCF_001625305.1 Branchiostoma belcheri | reverse complement strand
AAAAAAAAAAAAAAAAAAAAATAAAGATGTATTTTGTAATTCACATTATGAGCAACAAAACAATATATGAACAACAAAACAATATGAGACAAAGCTTATATTTCTGTATTGAGTTGTCACAATTTGAGCAGAAAAAAAAAACCTGTACCTTGATGTGTGTAACCAGTGCCACTAATGGCTTGTCTCTGGTCAGACTTAACAACCTGTCACGGGCACCACTAGACCAATGGTTGTCCTGGAAAAAAGTTACAAAATGTGTATCAAACGTTATTAAAAGTCACCAAAAGTAGAAAACAAATAAAAAAAACTCCTGCTTCCAATAATGAAACAAAAACATGTGACCACATCTATTTGATGGAGATTCAACCTCCTTGCGTTGAACAAATTTGACAAACTGAAATTGTTCATTGTGTGATGTTTTACTAACCAGTGAGTTTGGTACGATGTTGGCCAGTCTGGCCCCAACAGCCTGGATGGGGAGGTGCAAGAACTCTGCCCTGGGGAACACACAAGTACAACAATTTATTACTTCGGTGTATGGATTTTTTAGTTTTCAGTGTGTTTGTTGGTATGTTTGCTTGTGTTTCTTATCCGTGTCTGTCAAGCATAGTAGCCAAAATGATTTATGAAGCTTAATGTCACTAGAAAAAGAAAAGAAATACCCAGCCGAGCACTGTCATGCTTTGTATGATGGCATAAAGGTTGTTGAGTGAGATGTGAGCAAAATTGACCACCCCCTCACAGACTGTGACAATGGTTTGTCCCACTGACTCCTGGATGCACCCTGTAACATGACACCTGGACATGAGGTCAGAGGTCAGGTAATGAATGGGCGGCTGCCAGCATGGCTGTGGCCAGAGGCTCTGTATCTCTCCTCCAAGGGTTCAGGCATGTGTGCAATAAAAACAGGTCTAAACTCCCTTCTATAAACTGCAATGGACTTCCTTCAAGATACCAAAGGGTAGGTTGTGCATTAAGCTTAAGAACTGATTTCCTAGTGTTGATTTATCCGGATACTTTCCATAAGCAGATGCTAACAGTTTTGTTTACTTCGGATTGATCTACATGTACCTAGAAATATGAGGTGTGATAAAACTGATCAATTATATGTGGGAAACTGTATATGAATAGATATTGCACATTCTGTTTCATAGCTGAATGAAAATGATAAGTAAAACCCTTCTTTGATTGAAAACCAGGCTATGGTTGGCCGTACTTGGCAGTACTGCAATCTTGGGGAATTGGGTTACGCTCGTGCCTGTTTAAAATGCTAAGCATCACAAGTTCAATTGCAGACTCCACACAGATGCATGTAGCTCATGTGTACATGGATGCATTTGTTTTGAATGAGAGCTTTTGGGGGACTTTCAAGACAATCCCCTACCACAGATCAATTAACCTTTCAAATGCAAATGACCATTCATCAACAGGATAAATAAGGATGCCAATGGAAGTACACACTCACAATCCTTCACATTATCCTTTGCTAGGGTACACTAGTATATGTACTAGCCTCAAGAATTAGCCTCTAAGAAGCCACATTGGTGCAAAGGAGCTATCTAACCAAGGAGAATACAGTACTAGTACATGGACCAAAGCACTCCTACCAAATCTCCTACAATGTAGTGTTATTTGTAATTTGTTGTGTCTGTTTGTGCGTTTGCTTTTGTTGCGGTAGTTATTTCTACACGTTAGGCACATGAGAAACACCAACAAGAACACTGTAGTCAGATCAAGTCATGACAAAAGGCCCCAGAAATGGTTATCTCATTATATTATTTTATTAACTTAAGTCCATCTTTAATGTCCTGCTTGGTGTATGCATGGCCATTGCCAGTCTTATGGGAGCCAGTGGGAAAATATAGACAGATCAGCAAGAAATGCACAACAATGAATAAAAGACAAGAAATTCACAAAAAAACTCATATATCTTCGATTTCATGTTCCCGTTCCATCCCTAGTGCCAGTATGCCAGCACACAGGGGCTGGACCTGGATGAGGAGCGGCCACAGTTCCCAGGCTCCACCAAGGCCCAGTTCACCCTGAGTATGGACTTCCACCTGCCTGAGGAGACCCCTGGGATCCCGGTCTACAGAGTTATGGACGGGGAGGGCAGGATACTGGACCCTAGTCATGACCCACAGGTAAGATACTGGACCTAAGTCACGATCCACAGGTATACAATACATGCGTCGGTAACAGAAACACCAGTCAACTACCTTTGGCCAAATTTGTTGATCAACAGAAGGCCACTGAAAATCACTCCAGAATTGAACAGAATTTTTCCCACAATCTACCTGGTCACATCTAATGGCTAAGGCCAGTAGTAAAGGACTGATCCCTAAAAAGTCATGTAGTGCACTGGTTGCATAATCTACTACTGCTAATAGTGTCCTCTGTAAGTCTTGAGCTCGCAAACCATGAATTTATGGCAAGCTATTTTCTTGCTGTGTGATTCAGCTTAATAGATCACATGTCCTTTATGAATACAATTCTTACTGGTACATTATAATATAAACTCATTGTGATCATGGAAATGCCATCCTTGCTGTAGCTGTCCAAAGACACAGTGTTGGAGATGTACAGGAAGATGGTGATGCTGAGCACCATGGATGGGATCCTGTACAACGCCCAGAGACAGGGCAGGATATCCTTCTACATGACAAACTACGGGGAGGAAGGCACCCACATCGGGAGTGCTGCTGCTCTGGACCCACGGGATATGGCTTTTGGACAGTACCGAGAAGCAGGTAGGAGCAGTATCCACCATGTCGGTGTCCCAATTTGCATGAAAGAAATCTGTGAATCATAACTCGTAAGTATTTTTGGACATTCATTTCATCTTCTAAGCCTCTCAAATATTAGTAGCCATGATTGAACATCTACAGCTCAAAGAAGAGAATACCAGAAGAAACTTGCCTGTGCTGTATACACATGCATTAAAATGCAAATAAGGACACCAGCATGGCAGTCAGCACAGTAAATGTTCTGTAAGATGGTGATAAGCTTGACATGTACTACTACTAGTTGTAAGATTTCAGCAAAGTAAGATCCTTGCAGACTATCACTAGTATCAGTCTACATCATGGTCTCTGACAGGGGTTTTATCTACCCATCGTGGTCTCTTGCAGGTGTTTTCCTGTGGCGAGGCTACACCCTGGATGACTTCATGAACCAGTGCTTCAGTAATGACCTGGACTACAACAAGGGGAGAGCTTTTCCTGTCAACTTCGGGTCCAAAGAACACAACTTTGCTACCTATTCCTCCCCCCTGGCCACACAGATGCCACATGGTAAAATGACATTCAACACACATTTCCCACAGTCCTAGGTCTAAAATGCTTTATCTTGACAAGCATAAATTAATCTTTTGATGATTTAGAAAAATTGTCAGGAGTTCAGTTTTTGCAAACCACACATTTCAATGATATATGTATGTGTCATACATATCAGAAAAAAGCAACAAGACTTACAAAATAAAATTTGTCATTTTACAGTATTCTACAGAGTGAAGAAAAAAATCAGCTTTCTAATCCTTTTGGTGTTTTCAAACTCCTTTCCTCTTTGAAATACAATTGAAATATCAATGAAGGTTAGAACATTACATAGTGCAAAATAAATGGAGTAACTGTATAAAGAGTCAGAAATAAAACGCTCCAATGTTTTTTTTTCCTTTTCTAGCGTCTGGTGCTGCCTATGCCCTGAAGCGAGCAGGGACAGGCCTGTGTGTGGTGTGTTACTTTGGGGACGGAGCTGCTAGTGAGGGAGATGCACATGCTGCTTTTAACTTTGCTGCTACACTGGACTGTCCTGTCATCTTCTTCTGGTAACGATTACAAAATCATACATGTACAAAAATTGTCCTAACTAACAAGACTCTATATATAATATATATAATAAGTTATAAGTTAACCTTTCAATATCCCAATTCAAAGAAATCTGCCCAATATAGTTGAAGCTCTTTAGTTTTTCACTCTTCTATATCATGGTTCTATAGATTGTGTACATTGACTGTATCTTTGTATCCATCTAGTCGAAACAATGGCTACGCCATCTCTACACCAACTTCAGAACAGTACAGGGGTGATGGAATAGGTAAGCTGGAGATTGTATCCAACTTAGTTCATGTTGTAGCACAGTAAATGTTATTGTCGTTCTGCCCATATGCACGTACCGGTATGTACTACACAGAATGTACTACCACCAATGGCTTGTTTAGAAGAGCCTTAAAGACTGTAAAAATAACTATGGGAAGTGTACCTAAGGTGGGAAAAAGTAGGTAAAGCTACATCTCTAGAAAACTACACATTTTTCCACAGGTGGTTGAGGGAGGGGGGAATCCACAATTCATATCTGGACCCTACAGGCCCATTCATTATTATAGCAGTGATTAAGACAAATTAGTGTTTAAATTCTGTCTGGTTAACTGACAATGCTTTATATCGAATAATGTTTTCACTCCCCAGCCTCGAGAGGGAGTGGTTATGGCATGGCCACCATCCGTGTGGATGGGAACGACACGTTTGCTGTGTACAACGTGACCAAGGCAGCTCGCCAGATGTGTGTGACTGAGAACAGACCTGTACTGATAGAAGCCATGACATACAGGCAAGTTTCCCATAACTCTTTTTAAAATATACACAAACAAGGCACTGCTTGGAGTGCACTTGATTGCTTACAGGTATTCTCTAAATTTTTTGGTTATTAGACTCAAAATTATTTAGCACAATTAAGTTGTAATTAATAATTTAAACAAGATTTTTCTCAATATTCTTTACCTGTACTACCTGGATTTCATTCCAACATCTTTTTAGTCACTGCCATGATTCAGCATCATTTTTCTGTTGTCTGAACCATTAGTTGTGAATGCAATGATTCCCTGTTAAAACGATTTGCAGTCCTTACAACTCTATCTACACGTCTCCTTCCCTAGGATTGGTGACCACAGTACGAGTGACGACAGTTCTGCGTACCGGACCCGTGACGAGGTGGACCACTACCGTGGGAACAGTCCCATCACCAGACTGCAGCGCTACCTCCTGCACCAGGGCTGGTGGGACATGCAGCAGGAGACAGACTACAGGGGGCAGGCTAAACAACAGGTCAGGACAGGTCCTTCCCTCACTAGCCTGGTACCCAGACCATTGTAAGCTAAACAACAGGTCAGGACAGGTCCTTCCCTAACCAGCCTGGTAGCCAGACCATCGTAGGCTTACCAGTATGCCTACAGTGATCAGACTACTGCCTGTCTGTCCAGATACCTGGCTCATGCAGCTCCAATACCTTACAACAGGCAACACAACAACGCACCTTAGTATCTGCCTGAAGGAAACACCAAACAACGGCTTTTCTGCAGCCAGTCCCAAGTGTCTTTTAAATGTAGGGGTGCTTCTGAAATATTACATTGACCACGAAAACAGCAATGGTAAAAATAAAAATATGTGCCTCATCACAGGCATGCCTGCAGATGACGTATAAAATAACATGCAGATTAAACAAAGGGAACAGTGTGTTTTAGCTGTGAATACCAAAAAATGACTGACCACAATACTCCTGCAGGAGGGATACAATCCTATTCCCACAGCAGATAGTGTTTAGAGCATTGCCCATCTCTGTTTGCTCACACAGAGCCATACAATATAAATAGAGATATCATCATATCTTTAATGTGTTGTTTTAACTGTTTTAGGTGATGGAGGCTTTCCGTGCAGGTGAGGCCAGGAAGAAACCTCCCCTGTCTGACCTCCTGACTGATGTGTACGACACAATGGAACCTCACCTGGCCAAACAGACACAGGACATGCTGAACCATGTTCACCACAACAAGGAGCAGTACCCCACCACCGACATGTTCACGGTAGAGAAGTGAAATGCAGATGTTGTCACTGATATTAGTACCAGTAATACATAACTTAGATAACAAGACAGCTTTCTGTTACTGATTATGATAAAGAAAAGATGGCTTTGTTTTCTGGTAAACTTACCAGACTTTGAATTGCCTGGGTATACAGATACTGAATGTAAATCATGCTAACCCTCGGAAGACGGGAACAACAGACGCTAAACTGGATAGTGAGTGTGAGTGAGCTATATGGTCTTTCCATTTGTTCTAACGGGTACCTTAAACTAAATTTAGATGTGACAGTAATAGTTAAAAGCCTGAGCAGACAGATACTATATGCTTATCACACTACATGGTCTTCCCATTTGTTTCAACAGGTACCTTAAACTAAAACTTTTGTGTAAGCTTTGTATATTTAAACTTAACAGTTAAAAGCATATTTTTCAACAGGTTGCAGTGTCGATGTGAGAAGAAGTGTTGTGTTATACCAGCCAGTATTAAGATAGAAACAATACTAGAAAGGCCGACATTTGCTTTGGAGCAAATACAGCAATGGCTTCACCACATTTTACGACATGGCAGGGAAAGAATGAGAAACACAAGGGAAAACAATGCTTTACATTGATATAACTATAGTATGAAGTAACATACAACTAAGACTACAACAGTTGGATAGCTATTCCCTACATTATTGGTTAGGATTTTTAATTGCATAATGCAAACTGTTGATTTTCAAGAAAAAAAGAAGCGTTCATGCCCCGCATTCCAATGCTGGAGCAGGAAAGCTTAAAATGCCTACCAAAACACTTGAACACAGACCTGCTGTCAGTATGGAATGGATCTGAGCAGGTATTAATTAAGTTAAGCCTGTTAAATTCCAACAGCCAATCAGCAAGGAGAATAGAGGAAAGCTGCATGCCTATTGGTTGATGCCCTGCATTCCATCGTGATGACTCATGCCCAAATGTGGTAACACTGCACACTAACTCAGTAATACATTTGCTATAACACAGCCAAAAAACTCAAATAAAACCATTCTAAAAGCCTGTATCACAATAATTTAAAAAACGCCTAGGGGTATTTGCCCACTGTACCTCCATACCAAATTTCAGGACCTTGGGCCCTAAAATGAAGAAGCTGAATCCATTTAAAAAATGGCAGGAGAAGAAGGAGGAGGAGAAGGAGGAGAAGAAACATCAGAAAAAGCAATATGGGTTCACCACCACTTCGTGGTGTGGTGAACCCATAACTAACAATGAATTTGAGATGCCATTGGGAATACAAGTAAGGTTAGAGAGTAATGTGTTTGAGGGGGGTGTTGGATTCATTTTAACAATAACATTTTGTTTTTTTTCTGACCTGTATATTATATATATATGTTGTAACATTGCTCATTCCCTATGTCATGAGTTGAGAGATCACTGCGAAACTAACATTTCTACAAGCATGTCAAGATTTTTGGTAGTTAGACAAAACTTCAACCATTAATCTAGCATTGTTATGTTACCGATAAAGTGTTCAAAGGGAACTCAGGGTCGCCTCATGTATTTGTCAATAAATTATTGAGACTTTCTAGTCTCCAGTGCACATTTCTTGTTGGGAAGTAGCTACAAAGACATACACTTACTTACAAATCTGTATGGTGTAAAAACCTTCCTAAGAACAACACAAAATATGTTTTGCCATAGAATGATGAAAACTAAGAACTGGATGCAGTACTTACTTCAACATGCGGAGGGCGCTCTTGGGCACACTGGCTATCGTCCCATAGTCAACATACGACACCTGCAAGGGACATGTTTCCTGTCAGTTTCTCTTAAATATGCTACATCATAAATGAAGTTCAGGTAAAGAAAATATCATTTCCATCAATGCTGAATGTGCCTGTAAGTTAATCAAAGGCACTTGAGTTAGCAACAAGGAGGTCTCCAGCTATGGTCAACATGACAAAAGAAAATACAGAAAATAGAAAATATGCAGTGTGATAGCTTTGTGTGTACTTGTGTGACAGCCTCGAGCATGGTTGGTGATATTGGGCTAGACGCATTGGCATTGCTTTCTCACTTGTTGAATACAGAATGTTAAACTATGAGGCTGCATTTAAACATCTTGTTTTCTTAGGCTTGTGCATTAGATTTCAAATCTGCTGAGGATGCCGTCCATAAAATTTTGGAAAGTCTGCAATTCGGAAATTGCAAGTTTGAAAATTTGCACATATCTGGAAAGACGTTCCCATACCGTGACAAAGTCCAGACTGGGTATGTCAGTGATCATTGCCCTGTGCCAGTTCTCATCCTCAGGAAACATGGCCACACAGGCCTGTCCTATAGCGATCAAGTCTGGCCTCATCTTGTAGTTCCTACCCTCAGTACTGCAGTAAACTTTCCTGGAGAAACAAAGTCAAAAAAAATCTTGAACCAGTTAACTCAATGAACTGTCAGCTTGTGGGGAGACCATTTTGACCTCCTCAAACAACTGGATAAATTCTAAAAGTTGCTTGTCAGAGAAACAATATCCATGTGTACAAAATGTATTTCGAATTTTCAACTGTACAACTCCAGTCTTTGTCAAGGAATGATTTAAGAGGCCATCTACATCAGGGCATTACAACCATCTCTCAACAAAGACGGGGGGTGCCACAGACTTTCTGCAACCTATGATCCACTGCTCACGGAGTCACGTGTGTTATCTGCGTGACGTCACAGAAGCGGTGGATTGCTCATTCCTTGACAAAGACTGGAGTTGTACAGTCGAAAATTTCAATTTCTTGTGTCCAGTCCAATATTTTGTGTTGGCAATTACAGTTCAATCTTGTTCATAATGTCAATGCCATTTGCCAAAGTCTGACACCTACTCCAGTTTATCCATCAACTCCTCCAGTGCGTCAGCTGTCTGTTGGCCTCGGAACTGCACATGGAAGTTTCCCGGGTCCACCACGTTACAGATGTACACCTCTATGTACAGTGGTCCTTCAGCTGTCAGCTCAGGGAGGGGCAACTGTGGGTAGAACACCCCACTTCCTACGGCATCAATGGGGATACCCTCATGGTCAGCCCTCTTGACCTACGAACAGGAAAAAAGGTAGGGGAATTGTACAAAGGACAGAGATGCCATAAATTTTCTGCAACTCTTGGTCTACTGCATGCTTGCTGAGTCACACATATTCTATCTGCAAAAGTAATAACACAGAACCATCACATTGTACATACCATCCTACAAGATAGCAAGGTGGTCTTGCTATAGTTGACTTAGAATCTAAAGGTTCTAGGTTCAAATCCCTAACAGGCCCCAATGTTGTGTCCTTGGAAAATGCACTTTACAACTATTTTCCAATTATGTATTCTGATTAAAAACCAATGAACATTGGAAGAAAATTTGTGGTCTTACCCGACTCTTTGGCTGTTCTTCCTTTACTGCCGGTTTTGGTTGTGATTGTAGTTTTTCCAGAGCATCTTCTCTGGCAAACAACATCACAGTTCCTGTGTGTGTGCGGAAAAGAATACTTTCTTACAACTTTTCATTCTACGACAGAAAGCTATAGAGAACCTTATAGTGTAGTAAGGCAATGATATCTACATGTAAGTGTGAGTTTTTCTTTCGAGTAGAGTGGCAACATTCAAAGCAGCTGTGACATACATGTCACTGTAAATCTTGAAAATAGTCTGGGAGGTTTTAATTTTGTGATACCACTGTACCACAAAATCATGGCATCCTGAACATTTTTTGTGCTACTGTAATGTTTTGATCATGACTGTGAAAACGTTTTCATTTCTAAAGCAAAATTGAGAAAATAAATTGACAGTACAGTTGATCATAACTCACTTAAGGACTTATAAAAGTTGTTTCATAACACACAGACTGTTCATTATTACATACATACAAGACATTTCATATTATTGGTAGTAGAAAAAAGCCTTCATCTATGTATGAGAAGAACTCCAACCTGCTCCCTTATACATCATCTTGACATACTCTGGCATGTTGAGAAGTAGTGTCTCTGTGCTCTTGTACCCTAGTTCCTCCACTGGTAAGGCACGTCCTGTCAGAGTCTGTACAGACATGGCGTAAAGAAGACCTCACAGTTTAATGTCTATGATCTTCAGAGAGTAAGGCTGTGCACCTAATACCCATCCCTGTAAAATTGTTAAGGTACAGTTCAAGACCTGAACATCTGGTATACCTGTACTGTAGCTGTACCAGACATGAACCTAGGTAAATTGTATCTCAAAGATGGCAATTTTGACAATTTAGCACTAGAAAATCAGTAAAATGTGTAAACACTCAATTTTAGGTTGAAATATGTAAGCTTTCATAAAAAGACAACAATTTGGAAAATTTACCATGGTTGTACCTGAGTATTGTCTGTATTCAAACCTTTGAAAGGTGCAAGGAGCTGCTGCTTACAAGAAATCGTGTCTTAGAACAATTCAAAGTGGGACACTTGAGTCATTTTCAATTCTAACTGACTCACAGAAGGTTTGGGGAATAGCCACACACAGCAGAATGTAATAGAATAACACAGTTACACAAACAGAAAACACAATGCAGGAATCCTACCTTGAAGAGCTCTGGGAACTGTTTACTCTTGATGCCTTCAGGGTGAGTCTGTAGGACTTGTACAATCAGCAGCTCCAGGGAGGGGGGACTGACGGCTGATGTACTCATCTTCTCATCTACCAGTGTACAATGTAGGTCAGATTGAATTAACCATGTAGAGGACTTGTCTACATAAATGTAAGATCAGGTATCTATACATGAAGAATTCAACAAGTAACCTGTGGTCTTAAAATGATGAAAGAATGTTTATTTGGACTTTTGGTATCTTATGCAAAGAACTTATGCTTCAGTCATTAGAAAATTTCAAATCAAAGAAGTCACTCACTGATTTCGATGCCTATACATGTCTTGGTGTATTGCAATTTTTAATAACAAAATAAATATGTCCATGCATGTACTTACATATATTTCCATCTAGGCACAGTATTGGTGCACTCAGTATTTTGGACATGTACCTGAAAGATTTGTTGAATCATACTGAACAGCCCTTTGTGATAGTGTTTTCCATTCACTAAATATCCTTACTTCCAATCTGTACATCACCTATAGAATGTTAAACAATTACAGAAACAATCACTATGGATGCTCTGCTTGAGCATGTTACCTTCCTTCTCCCGGTAGGCTTTCTGTTCACAGAGCCACCAGTCTCCACTAGGGTTGGGTCGTGTGATGACAGCTACATCAGTCAGGGCTGAGATCATCTCTATCACACTGTAGAAACCATTCTCCTGCAGCGGAAGCTCTTTCCCTAGTTTTCTCTACACAACAACAATAACACAAGAAAAATACAATTGGAACAACTGAAGATCTCATACATCCATAAAATATTCAGTCCTTGTTATTTTTCATTTTTTTTATTATTGTAAATTTCTTGCCAACTCTTCACATTTCTGGCTGTTATCTGTTATCACAAATACGTTTTTCATCCTTATGAGTATATCATTTCAACAGATTCCTTTCAATCAGCACTGACTGTAGACAGAAGTAAATATAGGATACTTTTTAGAAAGTAGAGAAAATATCATTAAGTACCTATTGTTGAATTATTAACTAAAACTAAATATTTTTGGTACCTTATACTCAAATGGTAGTCTCTTTGCCCACATTCCATTCGGCCTCTCTGCTAGAACCTGTTGACACAATTCAACATGTGTTACAATATCTCTATGATCATAGCTCTTTTTTGCCTAAAGTGTTTGTAAATATACTGTTACGATGTTGAATACTCATTTTAGAGCCTAGAAAAAAAATGATCTTTTTCTACAAAATCAGTAAAACTATTTCTCAGAAGTTTAAATTCTTACCAAACAAACTAAACCGGTATTTTATACATGTATACAGAAGAAGAAGAGTTTGGTTTGAAAATATAGTTTTACCTGTATGATTTCTTCCTTCAGTACCGGGTCGATGACCCCACATGAGGCAGGTTCAGGTTTGTGTTTGGGCTGTTCTTGTTTAGGAGTGGGTTTGGGTTGTTCTTGTTTAGGAGCAGGTTTGGGCTCTTCTGGTTTAGGAGTTGATTTGGGCTTTTCTGGAGTCCTGGGTGGCTGCACCAGCACATATTCTGTTGATGTTGGACTTTTCGGTTTTGTTACAAGTGTGGGTCCTTGGCGAGGCTTAGTAGCATGCGTGCCTGGGGTATTAAACCACATCAGGAGTCAGTTAGAAATAAATAAGACAGTTCACAGTTTGAACGGCATACTCATACTTCTTTATCATGTTGCAGGTCAACATATTGTAGAGTATTTATAATATTTTCCACAATTTACTTCTGGCAACTTAGTTGTCAATAACCTCACTTAAAAGGGAACAAAAGTTCATGTATGAAGGATTCTGTTTAACAATCATGACCAACAAGCAAAGTACATGTACTATTGTTCCTATGTGTGTTCACAATGTGCAATGCCTTCTAAAACACTCTGACAGAGAATATACAAGCTCAGACTCAGAGATATCCTTACGGCAATACCTGTGGTTGTGGAACTAGTTGTAGGACCTTCTCTGCCATAGATGCGAAAAGTGTTGCCTGCCTGTGGCTGAATTCTGTAAAACAATATTTTCTTTCACAATTTTTCCAGCACCCGAAACCCATGCAACCATCATACATATGGAGGTAATAACCACATGCAAATGAACCACATTTTGTAAGCTCAATAAGTTCAACTCCCATTATAGAGAAAATTTCTTCAAAGGCAAATTTATTAAAAAGAAAAATTGTACAAGGCTGTACATACAGGATGATATCACGGAGTGCCCTGAGTAGCTCGCCCATGGACTTGTACCCCAGCTTTGTGTAGTTGATCTGGCTGCCAAACCTACGCCCGAATGCTGTGTTGAATGCAGAAGTTGGGATCCCACTAGGGTAGGAGGCTAACAGCTGCTTGACCTGTAAGTGTAAGACACACACACGCCATGTAAAGCTGTGTGTTAGACCAGTGAAAGGCATAATACATGTACTACAAAGGGCATCATGTAGGATACAAGGTAGTCAAAAGTTACCGGTAAAATCCTTCCCATGTTTTTTGACATATAGGGCAGTGCCCATCTCCACACAGTTGTGTAAGTAGGGCTAGTCCACTGGTAGTGGGTATGTTCAACTCCCATACTCTTTTCCATAGGTGCTGTGTGCTAAGCAGACAAAGCAGTCTGTCTCATGGCACATATACAATGGCTATACATGTACATTTATATAGCGGTAAGAAGCAGTACTCCTGTCAGAAGCTCTGAGGAAGGTGTGTCTGATAGACATCGAAACATAAGCAAGGTGAGAAATGTACTTGATGTGTGCAAGAAAACCCCAACATTCTATGTTCTACCAACCTGAAATTATTTTCAGCAGCACAGACGTGTATGTACCATTTAAAAAAACTTTTGGTATGGTATGACCCGGCTGGGGTTTGAACCCATGACCACCTGAATGTTAAGTACTGTACCTGTGTCCTGATGCCCGCGGGTACAGTGGGAGCAGGCAGAAGCGGCTTGGCTCGAGGATATGACTTTCTCTCGTACATCCGCCTGGGCCTGCTCTCCCTCTGCCTGGCCACCAGACTAGCTACACGCTGGGTGTCCTCATCCACCACAGCCCTCAGAACCATCATACTGCCCTGCCAGGTGATCTGTACCACATCACTGATGTCTCGCAGGAAATCTGACATGAAAAAAACAGGAGGTAAAGGATAGGTCTCATAGTCATAGCCTTTTTATTATTTTTTAATCGATACAGCCAGATAGATCCATCGCAAATGATGATGCTCAGGTCAGTTAATGCTCACTGCAGCAGCAACTCTTCTCCCTTAGTCAGAAACATCAAGCTTAGGCGAGCTTGACTTTACTGACTCAATAGGTGAAGCAGGGGTTACGAAAGGTTATTGAACCCATATTGGGGCAGTGGGTTGCTGATCCACTGTCTAGGGCCCATCCCTCTCCTTCCCGCCACCTGAAAATACATAGTCTGGGTGCAATATTGTTATTTTGTTTCTTAATTGTTAGTACATGTAACTCCTTTTTGATCAGTATCTCACATATCAAAAAAATATTTTTGCTACTTGCATGTATTGATCATACAGCAAGTTTTCATCTTTTATGCATGCTTGTTCCTTGTGCCTTCTTTTCATGCAATGACCTTTATGTTATATAAAAAAAAAAACACTTAATAAAAAACCCCACTCATGTTGAACTTGAAGTCTTTTGACTCAATACAACTGTTTGCAATAATAAGAATAACCACAGATTAATGATACAGGAAGCTGTCATGCAACAACTTTGTGACTTGTATACATGTAGCTGTATTCCTACCGATAGGTGCGTTGTAGCCCAGCTCCCTGTAGGGCAGCGGGTGTCCGATGAACTGTTTGTAGTCGTCCAGCAGCATGGTGGAGGTCAGTCCTCGCTGGGCTGAGATGAGGAGTGACCGGATGTCCTTCTTCACCTCCTGGACCATCTTAGCCTGGCTGGACATGGTGCTGGCTGGGAAGGGAGAAATAGGAACATGTAATAACAGTGGATTTTCAAAGGCCAATGGTTCATGTATCAAGCTGCCTATAATACAATGTCTATAGCTAGTTTGTTTAAGCATGGACTCTGGAGGTATAATTTATGATTTTAGCCTGAGTGTCAGCCTTATTAGCTTTCGTAATTTGGGTATAACATGCCCTAATGGTAAAAGTAATGGACAAGAGTTGATAAAAATCACTGTTAAACTGCATTTACTGATTTGCACATGTTTATAAATTGTCATGATGCCTGGTGGCAAGGATAAGTAGTAACTAATTATGCAAGTCTTGCTAAATGTTATATAATGATGATCCAGTGTTCTGCTTTTTTGTTTTGCTGGTAACACTAAGTAACAGAGATTGTTATTTAAAATAGTTGATCAAAATCACATTTCTAGAAGTTGCTCTGATCGTAAGTATGTATTATGTGATCTCAATTCCCAGTGGAAAGCTCTGTCTCGGGGGCCTTGCAGCAATTATTGCTCCTAAAAAAACAACTTATGTTACCTCTTTTCAGTTGCAAATATGTCTCATGTTACTGGTTATTGTTATTCACATGAAGAAAATAGAGCCTTCTATTCCTCATCCTGTCAACAGGTCTGCATTCCATCACACATGTAAATCACTGTACTTCTTCCAGAGGTTACAAATACATCTGTGGCAGTGCTCAACAACGACTATTTAAAAGTTCCATAGTGGTTTAATAGCAGATTTTAAAACAGTGTTATGTCGCGAAGACCCAATGTCTATAGAAAGAGCACCACGTAATAAGCTAATCTAAGTCAACACTTTCACTCCCACGAGTTTGTTTTGGTCCTAATCGAGACAGATTTGCATAAATCATGGCTTCGCACATTCCCCAACGCATGCATCAAGTATCTTCCGATTTTTACCATCCTCGTATGAATCTACCGACGTTTTTGACGACTATACCTATGTTGTTACCTTCTGTGTCCCTCCAGGCACCGCTCAAATCCGGAAAACCCCTCTTTTCCCGCTATAGAAGCTCAATTTTCCCGCGGAGTTGTTCAGAAATAAATTCTTGGAAAGTCAAAGTTCAGGAAATCGTGCCCTCCGGTGGCTTCATGGCATGGAAGCGCAAACAAGAATATTGTAACCTCGTCTTAATCCTTATTTTGTTGGTCCTTGTCAAAACCACTATCTCAGCCAAATTTGTAATGTAGTTTCAATTTTTGATTAAGTCTAGTTGTGCCATTCAACGTCTAAATTTGCTGTATTTTATTTCAGATTGAAATATGCATTTTGTTGCAATCAGCAAAAGCCCGCGGAAAAGTTTTCACGTGACGTCATTTTCCCATCATGCTCTAGGTCCTCTACAACTTTGGGGCATGCCATAACACCAGATTTGGAAAAATGTGAAATTAACTAGAAAAGTAACATTTGCAAAGCAAATGCATAATGTTTACCTTCGGATATGGTCTGCTTTGTTAATTCTTTAATACTCAAACACATTCACATACATGTATATCGGTGACAGGAGTCTAAATGCCTACTATGAGATTGCAACTTTTGCAACATTATGTAACCCAACACCAGTTACTATGGTGACAGACGTCAACAAAAGAGGCCAGGTCAGAGGTTAGTGTTTGGAGAAGAAGAAATGGAGGAAAAACAATATGTTTTCCTTCGATAAACATAATTACTAGTAATAAAGAAGGATATAAAAACTAAAGTGAACTGTTGACGATAAATCAAGCAAATAATTATCATATTCATAAAACCACATCTGTGTTCCTCAGTTTATTTTGACAAGTTATTTCTTAATGTGGAAATAAACCAGAGATATGACTTATTCAACATTTGAATCAACATATAGTTGTTAGAATATTGTTTATTGTCCTCAAGCAATAAGCAACAGGAGTCAATCAGAGTGACACACTAGGTGCTACTTGTCAAAAGTTTATTTGTGACTGTCACCCTGATATATTGTCAATTTCATGTCCATTTTCAGGCACTTATATCATATAATTAACAAATTGACTGTACATAATTTAATGACTATGCTGATATATCAGATATGAACTCAAATGTTTCAGAAACATTTAATGTTACATGCACGTTGCATGCACACACATGCATTATGATGTAGCCCTGGTTACATGTTGTGTGGATATACAATACATATGGAAATATTGATAATATTGGACTCAAACTAGTGACATATTGGCTTCCGTTGAGTTTCCTACAGACATCAGTACATTCAGCCATTCTAATAAATACACCACAAGATACAGACTGTCTTTCATATCCCTGAATATCAAAATATTATACCGTTTTTTTGTATTCCTAAAGTTGTCTGACTTTTCCCTTGAATGCGTGCATGAACTTGGCAAATGCAGCTTTCCCCATGATGACATCAACATCCAGGTGCTCTGCATCTTCTGTCACCTGCACACCCTGGACTGTGGCATTCTTGTACAGTTGGCTAGAAAAAACAAAACTTTTTATTCAAGGTTTAGTCATTCTTTCAAATACCAGTCTGAGTTTTCAACCAAAAAAGGATTGAGGTTTTGAAATATTCATTTCTTCCTAGAACTACTGTATTGCAGCCGCACTGTGTGCCTGTGAAGCTGTTTTTTTTATGCTGAAGGGTAAATATAGTGGTTATACAGATACAGAATACTACATTACATACAACGAAACCAATGAAATAAACTGGTGTGATCTGATATTAGGTATACAGAATATGAGGATCTCATATACCTGAGTTGTGGCCCAGCCATGGGAATCCTGAGTGTAGTCATGACTGTGTCTGTGGCTACAAACAGCTTCTCCTCTACAACCTCCCTCAGCCTGTCCAGTCCTGTACCCTGCAGAGCTGAGATGTTTATAACGGTGTCCTCATCCTCCTCTGGTACTGAGCTGTGAAGGGCAAGATGCGTTAAGTTGAATGTTATTTACAGGAAGGCAATTTTTTCAACCTAGTCTTTGTAATGACAGCTGTAGTGAATAGGCTGTTAGCTGTAGAGTTTTCTTAGATGATGTCACCACCCACACCATGCTGGTGTCCCTATTTGCATTTCTGTCAATCATAGCTCCAGCATTTTTGGACATCATAAGTCAGATCCCCTGACCCTTTGAAATAACCACTATGGTATTGCTCAAGGAAGATAAAGAATACCAGGAAGACGAGCACTTTTTTAAAAAATTGATAACAAAACACAGATATACTGTGTATACTTCAACTATAATCCACTGAAATGCAAACAGGGACACCAACATGGCAGTCAGCCCCTCTCTGCACCATATGGAAAAAGCTCTTTAGAAGCATGATTAGATCATAATAATGAAATACCTTTCTCCATCTAACAAGTCTATTTTGTTGTTAGCCTCTATCATGTTGTCCAGCAAATGTTGTGGCAGTTGTAAGTTGTTGAGAACCTCTAGGACATTGTGTTTCTGGTTCACAGTGTCTGGATGACTCACATCTCGAATGTGAACAATCAAATCCTAAAAATGGGAAAAAGAACATCCATTTCCACTACCAGTAAATCATATTTGGGGACAACTGATCCAACAACAAAGGTACTATCAGTAACAATTATGTACAATGTATGTTTATCACCAAACACTGGATACCACTACAGTATACAGCTATGCACTAGCTGCAAATGATAATACCCAGGTATAACTAATGCCTCCACCCCTAAGGCAATGCCAAAAAATCATGAATGTCATAAATCCTTACAGATAGCCTGACATCCTCTAATGTGGCATTGAAGGAGGCGATGAGATGGTGTGGTAACTGTGACAGGAACCCTACAGTGTCCACGTACAGGGCGGTCATCTTGGAGGGGAGCTGACCGGCATGGGCTGTGACGTCCAGCGTGGCAAACAGCTGGTCCTGCGGCTGGATCCTCTCCTCACCGGTCAGGGCCTTGATTAGCGTTGTTTTACCTGCACAACAGTTTACAGGGTGGCAAGGTGGTTTATAGGGCTAGCGTTGACTTAGAATCTAAAGGTACTGGGCTCAAATCCCTGGCAGGCCAAATGTAGACCTAACAATCTAACAAACAGGATGGCAAGGTGGTTAGGGTTTTGACTTAGAATTCAAAGGTACTGGGTTCAAATCCCTAGCAGTCCCAATGTAAACTTAGTATAAATCTAATCTTCTCCCTGCTGCCTAGCCAAAAGACTACTTAAGCACTAGAAATAATCTTTTGGATGATAATCCATGACAATAGCAAATGAGAGAAATTGTTCACCTGAATTTGTATACCCCACTACAGACACAACAGGTATTTCTTTCCTTGTCCTGCCCAGTCTGAGGAGGTCACGCTTCTTCTTGAGTCGTACCAGGGCCTTTTTGATGGCTGTCTCCTTCTGTCTCAGAACTCTCCTCCGAAGCTCTCGGAATGTCTCCCCTCCCCCACCCCGGGTCCTCACGCCACCTCTCTGTTGGTCAAGGTTGGCTACCTCCTCACTTATTCTGGTTCTGAAAGAACAGGAACAAGAAGTTACTTCCCTACCTTCTGACAACCCTAACCCTATGCATATGCCGGAATGTATGAATACCCATATATGGGGTTGTCTCTGGGCCCGTTCCAACTCATATAACATAGAGTGGCTTGCATGGGAGATTTTGTAGTCACTGTCTTGAAAATATGGTAATTTTTTCTGATGATAACTAATTCTACCATTTGTTCATGGGTGTCTCTGCAGCAAAAAATCAGTTGAACTTTATATCTGCATATCTGAACCCTATCATGACCCTGAAAATTTAATCACACATTTCTGAGAATAAGGACTAAACAATTACAAGAATCAATATTTTTCCAGTTATTAAAGAGATTGTCCCAACAGTTGATTGATTGATTGATTTATTGATTGGAAGTATGCATCTTGTGAATCATACTAGTACTCACTTGAGGTAGGGAATCTCTGCCAGGGCTATCTGCAGCTTTGCCTCCTTGGTTCGTGCATGGTCCTTGAAGATCTGTAGTACCACTGTGTATCTGCAAGTGAGATGTTGAGGTCATTGTACATGTGTGAAACAGAACTTGCTATTGTAGCATGAATACCAAGTCTTGAAACCAATGTGGGATGTCAAAAATTCAACTAATGAAGGTAAAAGGCAAATGATTTATCCTCAACTGATGAGAAGCATGATACAATGTATATGTAGCATCGCCTGGTGAATCTGCAGAGAGGATGAAAAAGATTCTGGTGCTAAAATAGGTTTGGACTCTGGGCTACATGTAGCAGTTACAATGTACTATCAAATGGGGCTTTGCTACAGTCAAAGCTCTGATATACCTGTCAAACACAGGGACTCCCCATGCCTCCTCCATCTCCTTCTGCTGCCGGCCTGTCAGAGCTTCAACACTCAGGAACACTGCAGTCACTTCCTTCATGGTCTGTGGGGGGAAATATTAAACATACAAAAAGAATGTTTCAGATATTTGATAGTTGTTGCAATACATCAGAAATTCTGAAGAAGTTACCAATAAGACCTTGGATTTCAGCAAAATCTTAAAATTATGTAAACTGCTTTAAAAAAAGCTTTCTTGTAATCAAAAAAGTATCAATGCTACAATCTCATCCAAAAGGCAGACCTGAATCTTTTCTGTTAGAGTCTGAAAGTTGCCCTTTCCAAAGATCATCTTCTTGTCTGGTGTTTTTGTAGACATTAAGACTGTGTCCACCACCGTCCAGTAAGGTAAGGTCTCCACTAGTGCCACAGACTCTGCTAGCATCAGCTCACCTATTAAAAGAAAAGTGTCAAAGTGAAAATGATATTGAGCCATTTTTATCAATACCTCAGTGAAGAGCCAATCCTCCACTGAGTGAGTATTGGGGAAATTCCCCCGGCTCTTTAGCTTTGACCAGCACAATGAACCACAAATGAACGTCACATCCAGTACCGGTAGTGCTCAATTCGGTTGAGCAATTTCAGCCAATATTCAAGTGCTCAGAAAAATGACTCTTAAGAGCATGTTGTATAAGAGGTACATTTGTATCTTTACTTATGTAAGTTGTAACTTTAAACATTACAAGATACTTACTAGGCATTTTCACCTATGGTGAATGAAAGGCTTTACCTGTGGTAAGGTGTTGTTTCTTTGCTCCCCACTTCACATTGGGCTGTACCACAATGACCTTGTGGCCTCCCTCGGGGGTCACCAAGGTCACTTGCTCTTCGTATAACTCGTCTGTCAAGTTCTCGTCATCAAGTTCATTGTCATACTCCTCGTCTTCACTATACGTGCCATCTGAGCCAAGGTCATTCGCGACGTCTGTGCCTTCTTCTGTACTCTCTAAGACATCAGGTCTGTCTTTAGGATGCTTTCTATCCTTTCTGGACACTCTAGAAGAGCTATGAAAGCATCTGCTTAGAGGACTGCCCAAGAAACTTTGTCGACAATTAAGATACCCTCCTCTCTGTTTGAAATTAGTCGCAATTCTTTCAAAAGGCAGAGTTGCGTACAACTTTTGTCCGGCCGAAGTCATATTGTCCAAGTGGCATCTTCTGGCCACAGAAGTAAATCTACAGTCGGTAGTTTGATTGCGAACTCTCCACAAGTTTTCTTTGCTCCTCATCACTGTTTCATCGTTTACCTTTACTGGAACTGAAGCTTGCGCAAAGTCAAAGTGCAGTAGATGACCTGGCCTAGCTAATGAAGGAATGCAGACGTTGGGTGCGTTTTGGTGTTGACCAGTTGACCCAGTTACAGATTGGATAACCTTGCAGCAGCATCTTGTCCAGTCTGTCATCATCAGTGATGGACACTGTGATCTGAAGAACGGCTCCAAGGACAACGCCAAGCTGTGAAACTTCATGGCAAACGCTGGATCTTACAGGATACACAATGTTTCAAGTCTTGAAATATTATCTGTATTCATCTCACGTGTCATCTCAACTGTTGCCAACTTCTTTCTTTATCCAACTGATGCGTGCTTTGTCAAAGCAGGTCTAGATCAAGAGCGAGATTGAATAGGTATGCGATACTTTCCATAGTCCGGCAGGTAATATTAAACCACGTGAAATAGAACCAGTTTGGCATTTTCACCTGTTAGATTACAAGAGAGAAAAGAGCACACACTGTGAGCACACACCGTCCTGTGTCTGCGTCGTCTGCTACCTGCACTTCACTTCCGGGTACGGCTGTCCGACCTCTAACCTACTGATGAGAGCATTGTGGGTATGCCCTCTGCCCCCGGATCCCTAAACGCCACGTATGTTTCTCACACGCACACAAACTACAATGGCAGAGAGCCGGCTTTCCGCTTCTCCTACCATACGGCTGTGTGCCGCCGCGGTTTTAGTGTTCTTCTGCGTAGCGTGGAGCCTGGCGGACGCGCACGGGCACGGGCACGCTCACGGGCCGGGCGGCGGGGGAGGGCACATGCACCACCACGACCACCACCACGGTCATGACGAGCCCACACATGAGCACTTCTACCACGGGAGCTCTTACCAGGAGGAGGAGGGACATGACCATGAACATGAACATGAACATCACGATCATGGTCACCATCATCATCATGACCATGACCACATGCACGAACCTACACATGAACACTTCTACCATGCAAGCGCGTACGAAAAAGCCAATGAACATGAACATCACGAACATCATCATCACGAAGAAGAAGTTAAGACCTCGGGCCGTGGACAACAGAGGGATACAGTAAGTAGATATAAAATCTTTACTTTAAAAATCCCACCTGGTCTTGTAAAGTTAACGTCTTTATAATTTTTATTGTTATGTAAATATTTAAATATGTATAACGATGTGTTGCCTGTTTTTCCCACAGATGACTATCTGGTTGTCGTCCCTGACTGCGACTGCCCTCATCAGTGCTGCACCAGTCATCATCCTGCTCTTCATCCCACTGGAGGCCAACACTGCCGAACATCAACCCTTACTCAAGGTCTGCATGCTGGTGTTTCATTTAGTACATTTTACATAGATGGGAACTTGAATGTAACAGCTGTGTCCGTAGTAATATCACCATAGTCCATAATTT
>NW_017804242.1:3558262-3574231 GCF_001625305.1 Branchiostoma belcheri | reverse complement strand
CCCAATTCAGTGATGGCACTGCTTTTCAACGGGGCCCTGTATCACACAGCACAATACAACAATCACATACAAATAACAACATTAGCATACAGAAATTATACAATAAATAATTATAATGGCAATGATAATGATAATAACGAAAACAATAAATAAATTATAATGGCAATGATAATGATAATAACGAAAACAATAAATAAATTATAATGGCAATGATAATAACGAAAACACAGTAATTAACCAATAACAGTAATAAATAGTAATAATAACAAAAATACATCATTGTCCAGTCCAGTCATTGTCATTGTCCAGTCCTATATGTTGGCATGGAGGGGTCAGAGGTCAGGCCAATTCTTACATTTCATTTTAAAAATGGACATGGACGGACAGGTCTTAATAGCAGTTGGCAGCCTGTTCCAGAGGGCAGGGCCTCTGTAGGAGAATTTGCGCTTTCCACATTCAAGGCGAACAAGCGGCAGTTTCAAAGATAGGTTCTGGCTGTGTCTGGTGGGGTATCTGTGGGATTCAGAAGCCATCTGGAAGTTATCTATGTAATCTGGGAGTTCATTGTTGACTGCCTTGTACATTGATTGTAGCAGGTGCAAGTTTCTCCGGGATGATAAAGTTTTCCAACCTAGGGTAGATAACTCACCATCGCCAACATGATGTGTATAACGTAAACGAAGGATAATTCTCGCTGCCCGGTTCTGGTACTTTTGCAATTTGTCAGACAAGCATTTACCACAGTTTCCCCATATCACATCGCAGTAGTCTATTTTAGGTAGGACTATACAGTTAAACAACATTATAAGAGTGTGTTGGGGCAGACATGGGATGAGGCGTCGTATGACTCCCAGTCTGGAAGAGACCGCATTACACAACTTGTCAATGTGAACTTGCCATGTTAAGCTGGAGTCAAGCCAAACGCCAAGGTACTTATAACTGGAAACAACTTCCAAAATGGTGCCAGAAAGGATAACTGACAATTGTTCTGTAACTGACTGCAGCCTACGTGTGGTTCCAAAGAGCATGGCTTTGCATTTATTAACATTGAGAGTCAGTTCATTTGTTTCCAACCATGTCTCAATATTACGAAGATCCGCATTGAGAGCATTGTTTACATCTGTGACTGTCTTGGACGCATAGAAGAGAGCAGTATCATCTGCATACAATACAACATGTCCATTTAATATATAGTCAGGTAAGTCATTAAGGTACATGATGAACAAAAGTGGCCCGAGAACCGAGCCCTGGGGTACTCCCACAGTAACTTCCAGGAAGTCACTCTGGACTCCATTTATGACAGTAGTCTGGTATCTGTCTTTGAGGTAAGAACAGAACCATGTCAATTCCTTGTCTTGTATCCCAAACATTCTAAGCTTAGCCAGGAGGATCTTATGGCTTACCGTATCAAAAGCTTTCTTGAGATCAAGAAAGATTGCTCCGGTAATAAGACCCTTCTCCATATTGTCTATGATGGTAAAGTTAACGTCTTTATAATTTTTATTGTTATGTAAATATTTAAATATGTATAACGATGTGTTGCCTGTTTTTCCCACAGATGACTATCTGGTTGTCGTCCCTGACTGCGACTGCCCTCATCAGTGCTGCACCAGTCATCATCCTGCTCTTCATCCCACTGGAGGCCACATAATATCGCCACCTTGAGAAAAAGTGTGCTTAAAGATACTTTTACTGCAACATACCCTAGGTATGTACATTTGAGGTGTGCAGGAGTGCATACCAAAAGTATGTTGCAGTAAAAATATCTTAAAGCACACTATTTCTCAAGGTGGCAATATTATGGACCCTGGTGATATTATGGACACGGATGTTACATGCATTTCGGACCATCCTTGCAGTGTAGCAGGCCAAAATGTCCCATACCCAAACTGTACCAGGGTATATTATGGACAGGGTTGCAGTCTGGCCTGCTACACCTGTATCATCAATGGCTGTCATGATTTGTAAGCTGGAGGGTATAGGATAACATAGATTTTGTTGTAAACGCTGATTGAATGACTACTCAGAGTATTAAAAGTTTATAGAAGGTTTCCCTGTTGTTGTTGTTGACAGGTCCTGCTGAGTTTTGCCTCAGGTGGTCTGCTGGGAGACGCCTTCCTCCATCTAATCCCTCATGCCACGTCACCACATACCCACGGGGACGAGGACCATGGTCATGGCCATGGTCATTCTCACGGCCACGGTCACTCTCATGGTGGTGATCACGGCCACTCTCACGACATAGGTGTAGGCTTATGGGTAATAGCCGGGATCCTAGCATTCCTCATTGTGGAGAAATTTGTACGTTATGTGAAGGGGGGGCACGGACATTCCCATGGTGCACCAGGGCATACCCATAATGCACCTCCAGAGGAGCAGGGAAGCCCAGAAGAGGAGGAGAAGCCAGAGGCAGAGGAGAAAGAGGGCAGTACTGATGACAAGGAGGAGGAGGGAGAGACTGAGCTGAGAAAAAGGAGAAGCAGTGGGGAGAAAGAAGAGGAAAAGTCGGAGGAGAAGGATATCGATGGAGATGTCCAGAAGGAGGAGGAGGATGAAGGTGACTTATTATTTAAAAGTCTTGTGGGGAAAGATGATTACCAGTTATTGCAGTGGTATTCTCGTCATACCGGGGTACTACTACTAGTACTAGTTGTAAACTAGGTGTGCCTGAGTGTTTATGGCTGGCTTTAATGTTGATTGTTTTGAAATAACAATAACCTGGGTACCATCTGGATTTTGCTCTGCTATGCTAGAAAAAAATCACTACCGGTAACGTAGTGGAACAGAAGCCGGATGGTACTCAGCCTCAGGCTAGAATAAGAATATACAAATTTACTTTGATGAGCTAGTGGCTAAGCTAGCTAGGGTTTGATCCCTGTCAGAAGCTAGACTTTGTGTCCATGGGAAAGGCACTGCAGATTGACGGCCCACTCAATAAGGCTTTTGATCTTTATCTACTTTGACTCACCTTGGGCTGTTTCATTATCCACACACAGATGGTGAAGTACAAGTACAGGACATCAAGATTGCTGGCTACCTGAACCTGGTGGCCGACTTCTCGCACAACTTCACGGACGGGATGGCGATCGGGGCGTCGTTCCTGGTGGGGCGTAGCCTGGGGATCATCACCACCCTCACCATCCTGCTACACGAGGTGCCACACGAGATCGGGGACTTCGCCATCCTCGTGCAATCTGGCTGCTCCAAGAAGAAGGTTAGAGACAAAAATTGTTCTACACTGTGGTCTAGCATATTAGTAGCAGTAGATCTAGACTCGCTCAAGTTGTGGCTCTCACAGAACCACTGGTTTTATTTCCCGAGGTAGGTAACATTAGTAATAATGAATGGAGTGAGCAAAGTTGGGCTAAGTGCCTTTCCCAATGGCACAACATTAGGACCTATTAAGGATTCAAACCCAGAATCTCTAGATTCAACCACACCAATTTAATTTCTTGGTTAACGGATTTTTCTAGAAAAATAATGGAGCGGGCGGGCGAAAAAAAAAATAAAAATAAAAACAGGCCTAGGCATCCTATTATGGGCCAAAATGGTACGATAGGAGCCATGAAGTCAACACACCAGGCTGGTTCAAAATTTTAACAATGAATTTTGAACTTTTAATGATACTACTGCATTGAAAGGTGGTATGACTGTAACAAGTAGTAAGAAAAGGACTGTTTTCAACTGTTCAGGGCAAAATATGAGCATTTTGAAGTTGATTCTGAACTTTTATTTTTATTTGCAAATCAGAAAAAAATGAAGCGGCGAATCCGTTAACCAAGAAATTAAATTGGTGTGGCCTAAGGTCACATTATGTCATAAGATTATAATAATAATAATAATAAAGTTTAAGACAGTTACCATATCATGTTTTGCTATGAAGGTTTACACATATTTATCAGTGAAAGATTTTTTCACAGATGGCATCCACCAATATTGTCTACAAGTAGGCTAGAGTAAACTTGTACGTGTTCATTTGTCATAGTGTGTTTGTTTTGTTTTTCTACACAGGCAATGCTGCTCCAGTTCAGCACAGCCACAGGTGCCATGGCTGGGACTGTGTTTGGCCTCCTAGCAGGCGGAGGTGGCGTTACAGCAACCACCTGGATCCTACCATTCACGGCAGGGGGGTTCATCTACATTGCCACAGTGTCAGTCATTCCAGAACTGTTGGAGGGCTGCTCCAGTATCTGGCAATCCTTCAAGGAGATTGCTGCACTGCTAGTGGGGGTGTACATGATGGTACTGATTGGAGAGTTAGAGGAGATGTAATAATAACCTACAGTATGAAGGAATAGTTCTCAAATTTATGATGCTTACTGTGTTTTTCTTTTGTTTTATGTGACACCAACGTAGCTCATTGGCTCTGAGCCTGGTCAACTTGTATAACTTGTCCCTCATAATTTAGATGTTAATACCAATAGTGTTAATGTTGGTATGATATAAACATTCATTGCAGTAAAACACTATGTATAATATTTCTTGTGCAGTTGTTTATGAAAAAATGGAATTGAGCTGTATGTGTAAGTTGTGTTCAGTCACACATGGGATCTGAGTCATACTGACAAGCTTTTTACTTACGAGTTTTTCACTTTAGTAGAAGTACTTAGTAACTGAAATAAAAGCAGGTTAAAATGTTCATGACACTTGTTTTCAACCTATTCAGTTCTTTATTGAGGAACATGCCTTATTAAGTAGGGTTCAGTTCCAAAAATTGAAGAATGCAATATTTCTTTTCGATAGAAATGTTATGCAGGAGCAAAAGACATAAAGATTATCAAAGACATCTTGTTATTAGTACAATTAGTCATACTTTACTACAACACAATGTATTGTACTTTTGTTTTTGGTTATGACTGCATGTTTTCATCATGGAATGATGTATGTCATTATGCATATGTCTATGATACATGTTTGTTGATGTACACAATAACGTTACATTTCATCTGACAGAAGAAATATCTATGATATTCAAAGATTTTCTGTAAAACAGTGATATAACTGTCACTGCAAAAAGAGTCCACAAAATGTAATTGTTGCACTCTTTCACCTTTGGTATGTCTTTGTAGCATTCCCAATGGCAAATTTGATTTAATAATGCCCAAATAAGGCTCAAGATTTTTTATTATGCCCAACCAGTGTGGAGTACAACTGTTCAGATTATAACCAATCACCATTAAGGACAGGTAGAGATTGGCCAGTAGTAGGTAATGACCAATCACCAATGTGCTGACTTAATGCACATTACAGACTGCCATGGAGGCACCTGGTACATGTACATGGATGTTTAAGTGCAGATTTTTTTTCAGTACAATACAACACCAAGATGATGTGTTTTAAGTGATAGTCAGTCAGCACCAAAGACAACTTAGATTCTTAGTATAAAAACCCTTTACATTCCATGTGGTAATACATGTATATTGTAAATTGACGTATCTTGTAAGCAGTGGCGGTAGTACATTGTGGCAATAAAGGGTCACGGAAAGACAACAGTCAAGATGTCTTCTTTATCCTACATTTATGTGCCTCCTGCATTCACTAAATCATACAAAAATAGGTCAACATTTGTGGGTTCTATTGTTTGCTTAATATGGATATAACGTTATTTCTTTCTTTTCGTCTCTCTGTACTAAATTGTCTCCCGTAATGACATCTCTGATGTCCCCGTTCAAGGTTCAAATTGTGGTATCGTATTGCTTCTTGTGACAACTTCTTTCCTATACTCTTCACCTTCCACCACCATTCCTGTAATAGAAGTTGACATCTTCCAGTCCGTGGACTGCTGCGCTATCGTGGGATGTCAGTGTTGAGCTAGTTTGGCACAGCCAAATTTCTCATTGCAGTAATGACCCCTTTCTGCTCAGCCGAGAACTGCAGCTCGCCCGACCTCTCCATGTTGTTGGTCTGTTTCAGCACCACGGACAGAGCCAGCTGTTCCTGCAATAAACGAATGCTTGTCTTAGCCAACTACTGCATAGTAAAACATCGCGGATTCCTAGAAACGTGATAGCTAGAAACCGTTTACTATGGAAAGACATTGCAATGGTGTATACTACAAACGTTTGGCGTCCAAGAACACTATGATTTTATATCGTATACACACGTACCCTTTCCAATGAGATAGCTGCTGCTACAGCGTCCGTCATATCCCTAGCCGTGCCGACGCTTCTCCTGAGGTAGCGGTCGTGGATTGGGCAGGCATTCAGGACGAACAGCGCCATGGAAAGGGCCCACACACCCCAGCTGGACACCCCCGCCCTAATGGTATAGTCTGTCGAGATCCACGTATCACTACCATCGGTACTAAGACCTAATAAAGGACAAATTGGACATAAAAGGAAGATCATGCACAGAAATAACATAGAAGAGGCATATATCATTAAAAAAAGAATATTTTCCTGTCACAGAAACATTTGCGTCGTAAAAATTTCAGAGCATATGTTTTGAAAACGTTTACCAGTCGTTTTGATCCGCGGCAGTTTGACAGGAAACAGTTGGTCCAAGCTCCGGTCTTCCTGAGCAGATTCTCCGATCCTCACCAGATGGTCGAACTTGAGGTTTGTCGGACCGTTTTCTCCCGTGCTCTTATCAGTACTTGGAATGTCGCATTTTGGGTAGGGTAGAACGGTGAAGGCTTTCTTCAAATATCCTGGAGAATAGGAAAACTGTTGTGTCAAAAGTTCGATGCAGTGTTATTCCTTCGTAACTTTTTTTTCTTGTGGGTAAAATCCTTTAGTCTTTATTTTGATATTTTGCAGAAATCTCTTGACAGTAGATAGCTCTATGTCGATTTTCTAGACATTCTATTATCATCATTACTCACCCACACGCACGAGTTCTCTCGCGATTGTATCCACCAGTTTGGTGCTGTTCTCGTCGGTCACCACAGTAACTTCCTTCCCTAACGCTTGCAACATGGCGGTTACGGCCACAGCGCCCTGGAGCCGCTCACAACGTTCTTGTGGAATGGATTCTGGAAATTTAAAAAAGAAGTATGACACAAAAAATGACCATATGAATAGGAAATAAAAACATAACAATAGTATAGTTTTTTCTTCTTCTTTTTTTGTGGAAACAACATGGTGACAAGAAGAATCGGACGCAGCGTTTGCCCACCTTGTTCAGGGTATGTTGCAACCACCACGGCGACTGAGGACGCATGGGACAGAGACAGGGACGACTTTAACAACGCGCCTTCGTCGTGTGTGTCCGACAAGCACCCATTCTGTGCCTCCCTGGGCGGCAGTACAATCCTCTCCAGCTCGCGGACGCGGCTAACGGCCTTTTCTGATGTCACGCTGTAAAACAGAGGATCCTGGGATATCTGCACAAGGCTAGGGGTGTCGGCCATGTTTGTGTCCTTGACAAAGGTCGTCTTGATGTCACAGAGGAACAGGCAGCCCTTTGTGCCATGCGTGAAGAAACCGATAGACGGAGCTGTTGGGAGATGCAGATTGTTAGAGCAGTTGTCAATGTCGTTGTAAACCTTGTACAATCTAGTGCAGGATGTTGCAGGATTTAAACCAAACTTACCAGCGGACATGACAGCCGGCTCCATGGTGACTCCACATGGCCAGAACACAGGCACGTCTCCTGGTGTGGCCTTCACAACATCACCCCAGTCAACGTTCTCTACGTCACTTATACCTATCATGGCTGGAACGACAACACTAGTAAATTACAAATACAGATGTCATTTTTAGATACCGACGACTCTATTTTTAGATACTTAAAATTCTATCAAGTCGCAAGTTACATCCAATTAAAAGTAGAATTATGTTTATCGAAGGAAACATATTGTTTTTGCTCTGTTTCCTCTTCTTCTTCCTCTCCAAACAGTGGCCTCTGACCTGACTGAACCAGACTGTCTCTCACCATGGTAACTAGTGTTGGATTACATAATGTTGCAATCTTATAGTAGGAGGGATTTAGACTCCTGTCACCATGTATGTGAATGTATTTGAGTAAGAATTAATAGAGCAGGCCATATGCAAAGGTAAACAGTATGCATTTGCTTTGCAAATGTTACCTTTCTAGTTTTACATGTTAGATTTATACCTGGGTCTCCAATGTGGATGGGCGCCCCGTGTGAAGTGGGCGTCCAGTGTGTTACCCGGAAGGCAGTTTCTAATTTGTCCTCTGGTATGTACCTCATGGTCACCACAACTTCACAGTCAAATGAGCTGAAAGGCTGGCAGCGAATACTCGTCTGAAAAAAGGGAACATTTTTACGATCCAGAATTATCCGTACAGATGCACTCTATCACTTTATTCTTCGGTCACCTCTGCTGGATTTTTGCAAACATAATATATATCCTCATTCATATTGTGAAGAATGAAAGCAAATTTCAGTGCAAGAAAATGAATTTGAATTTTATCACTTTGATACCAAAAGCGTCTCTGCTTTACTTAGTTTTATTTACTTATTTGCTGTAGACTAAATGCCATTATCTTATGCGTATATGTTAAGCAGAAATGGTAAGCAGAAATACCCTAAATATGCCGACATCCCGTCTTTGCTCCACGTTCCGTATGGGAACACCCGCCTCTAGAAATGCCCCTTCGAACGAGAAGCTGCAGCCGGTGTAGAAGGTCACCATGTCCTTCAGCTGGTCCGTGTAGGGCAGCAGGGAGCCCGACTCGGGGAGAAGTCTGCCGTTCTTACACACACTGTACACACCGTCCGTTCTGTCACGACATGAAGCGTAACATTCGGATAAACATCGTTCAACTTGTGGAATGATAGTGTCCGATTTACCAGGCTTCGGAAGCGGCTGGAAAGAGTAGAAATTGACCAAATAGACAGATATGCAAGGGTAGTGGGTCCGCTAATATTTCCAAACCGGGGCCCGACCGGGCTGTTTTGATAAACGAAAAATCAACAATTTATACCAATAAGAAACGCAAATAGTTACTATTATCAATTTTTAAAACTTTTTTTTGTGCTTTGTTGTCTTTTATATCATACTTTTCGTTCCATAAGACTTCCCGGCTGTAACCAGGTTTGGTGACCTCAGAATAAGGAGTACATTTGCCGCACTTTCCACCCGCTTTCAAAACCTGGAAGAGGCAAAAAGTTTGCGGAAAGATGCGAAATTATCTTGATGTTAGGTTTGCTTCTAACACGTGCGTGACGTACAAATACGGTACGATCGAAGCGGACACCTGTTAAACATGTACAGGAATGACTCTGAGCTACTACATGTATTTCATCTCACCTGATGTCAGATTCCTCCGCTAGCGGCGGAGCGGTCAACTCGCCAGGTTCAGACCGGTACAGCAGTGGAAAGGCTCCCGGGTTCAGCGAACAAAAGGCCTCGAAGTCGTCAGCCAGGGACTTAGGCAAAATGGTTATATTGGCCTGGGCGTACCCTGTGAAAACGGCAATACATATCGGTGATGAAGTTTTATCGTTGATGCGATTTTAGACAAATTTGCACGATTTTCAACCACGCCGCTGAACTGAGAGATAGCATGGCTAGTTGAAAGATAAACAGGGACAGTTTTCCGCTTGTTAGTGGAGGTTTTTAAACGTCTTTGCCTTCCCCTTAGAAGGACCAATAAATTAAATCCTTGGTATAAACAAAACCTCAAACACGTAGAACTATGTACCAAAGCCGACGTCTGCCTAAACCTTACAATGTTGGGTAAAAGACATAGAAAATATAGCTACGGTATAATATCTTTAATATTAGCCAGATAGGTGATAAATAAAGTCTAGATGGCCTTTCGAAACGCAATGAGTAGAGCTTGACAAAAGAGCCCTCACCAGAACACATTCCCGACGTCGACCTTCCCCGCAGCTCCCCTGTCCGGATGAGACGCCGGACGTCCCGCGGGTGCCAGGTGGCAAACGTCTCATCGTCCCACCGCGACATCGGTACTTCACACGCTGCAGATGCGATGGTACTTCGATCGTTGTAACGTAAGCCTCCGCTGCGCCGCGTGCCTGTAAAGTAGTGGTTGAACAATATATACAGATCTACTACTGTAACAATCCTTCCCAAGTAAGTTAACATTCGACTTCAATATTTAGTCAAAATATCACCATACTCATTGCATTTTGGCACTATTTTTTTCAGCCAGCAAAATCACATTCAGATTTCATAAAATATTTGCCTTGAATGTGCAACGGACAAGCAAAAAAACTGACTTGTCTGTCCCAGACGACGATGATGTAAACTATTGAGAATATTAACGACACATTAATTCATATATTCTACTTTAAGATCAAAACTGACGTTAGGAGAATGACTTATCAGTTGTCTGTAGTTTTTTTATGTACACTTCTAGGTTTGTTTGACAGGAGGGTTCGTGCGACAATGAAGGATCAGGCAATCTTTGTATAGCTTTTCCCATTTATTATTGAAACAACAATTTCCCTTCATTATGCAAATCACATGCTTAATTGTCAAATATTATCTAACAGTAATTTAGTGTTTATCCATTAATTACGAGTGACCATCGGCATTTTTCATATTTATTGTTTATTTACTGTTTGAAGTCCCAAGTACACATACATTTGTAGTTATGGATATATGCTTGGGATAAAAGAAAATGAGGTCCCTATAGGTATATGATTAAAGGTATATAATTCGTTCGTTCATGTACTTTCTTTTACAAAGGACTACGTACACACCAATACCCACCACCTACTGAAAAGTAATGAAATATCGTGCTTATACAAATCTACACCAATGTGGCATTACACATATGTCTCTCTTTCTACACTACTATGGCGAGAAACCACATCCTTCCCGTTCAACATTTGTTTTGCAGCATCCTCTTGGACTTCACTATTCTCTTCTAAACTGTCAAACTTAAGTTCTTTTTTTAGTCTTTCTTTTCTCATTGCCTTCCTCCACGTCACCACTGACACTAATACGATGGTAAATACAATCATGCACGCCCCTATAAGCTCCAGTACTGAAGGCTTGATGTCAAAGATCAGGTACTGTAGCAGAAAGGCCAGAGCAATAGTCACTCCTTGTAACATCTCGACCACTATGGCCTTCTCCTCAAGTAAGCTTATACACAAGCAGTAAGCTGACGACACATATACTAACCCTTGTCCTGCAAGGTACAGTGCTATGTTGTACTCCAGTTCCCACTTTGGAGTGACCAAGGCGTACATGATAGGTACAAGAAATACAGACCCTATCCCTTCTGTAAACGCTAAACAGGTTGGTCGGGGCAGCCTCTGTAACAAAGACCTGTACATGACGTTGACAAAGCAAAATCCAATCGGTCCTACGAAGGCTAGGACGTTCCCAACGAGGTAGGATGTTTCTTGACTTGCTGGAGTCATAGCTGTTGTGTTTGTCGAATTATTGTAGGCATCGTAGTAGACAGGGAAGGTTGTGTTAGACTGGGAATTCGACGTCGCGTTGTTTAATTGTGAAAATATGAGGGAGTGGCCATTTGTCTGTGTGATGTTCACAGGATTGAAGAGCACGCTTTTGTCGTTGTCGTTGTTCCTATCTCCAGGGACGCCGCCTGTATAAAAGAAAAAGAGGAAATATATGAGATTTCAGACTTCCAGGAAGTATGCAATCCTGGACTTCCTGAATTCCCCCCATGTCAATCCCTAATTCTTGCTGGCTCGTGGCCAGATTCTGAGATCTTCGATCTTCGTCATTCTGCCTGTCAATCTCCCCCATCCACGAGTTGCAAACATATACACAAACACACAACTCAGTCACCTAAATAAATACTTCCGTTCTGTAACATAACTTCCGCAGTTCCGACACTATCAAATCTACATGTATGCAATCTGTTCGTGAAGAAAAGATCCTCGAATCTCAAACAAACACTACTAGGAAATTATGAACCACGATGACTGTTTGTCTAGCCTGTATGCTCTCTTACCGGCAACGATTAGACCAATGGCAGCGATCCTGATGACCACGCCCACCAGCACGACGCGGCCGGGCGGTTCCTTTATGAGTCGCCAGGCGACCAGTGACGTCACGATCGGGCTTATGGCTCCACGACCAATGGCGAAGGTGTTACCTAGGTTACAAAAAACTGCATTTGATTGGCAGCCAGAATCAACGGTATATACGCTCTGTTACTTGAAATACAAGATCTAGATCCATACTGAAAGTTATGTTTGGGAACAGTACAAACAATAGGATTATACAACTTTTAGAATGTTAAAGATCAAATTAAGAGAAATGTGAGGAGATAGCTGGTGGTCTTACCTGGTGGGATGAGCAGAGCGGAGACGAGCACAGAGCTCGTACACAGAACCCGGATCAGCCCACATGACAACAGCTGGGCCAAAGTTTGCCAGCTGTACATGTGCCAGGGACCGTCATGTGCACAGCTACCATCTCTGTAGCTAGAAAAGTACAATCAAACATTCAAGCCCAGCAATATATAAGAAAATGTGCCAAAAGGAAAACCAACAACATGCGATTATAAGTGTACGTATCCTCTCATGTTACGCCCGCCGCCGAATGGTCAAGCAGGCCTGATCCATCCTTCCGGTTGGTTAGCGCTGATCTGACGTCAGCCAATCAAAAACTCTCCCTCCTGTTCTCGGAGGGAAAGTTATCAGCCAATCACGCTGTCTCTTGACCGCAGGTGGCAACGTGATTGGCTGCTGACGGCTGACCATCGAGAAGGACGAATCGAACGCGAAGAATCAGATCTCTAAAATTATCTCTAAAATTATAAATTAGCAATAATATTAATTTGTATTTTGTCTAGGACCTTGCTACTTTCTAAAAATGATGCAACAATGGACTCAACTCTTTGCTAAACTCCTTGAGGTGAATTTTGAAAGTACAGGCCAAAGCCCGTGACCAGCTTTAATTTAGTAATTAGCCATGTCTGAACACGTAGCACGTAGACTGAATTGTGTTTACGCTCATGCAGCTGAACTAACTTTGTACTTGAGCACGTATATAATTCACTGAACTAAACATACATGAAGTTGAAGGTAGATGCCAGTGACCAGCTTTAGTAACCATGCCTAGTCGTGTAATAAAAAGGATGAATGGTGTTGACGCTCAGCTGAACTAATTCTGTCACTAGCGCACGTATGCAATCTAATAAACTAAACACACATCAAGTCTGGGGTGTAGTACGTAAAACAGTGTCAAGGACATTTTTGTCCGTAGTACAGCAGGTGCCCTGTCGATCACTGCGCGGTTTTTAGAGACCCTTCGATGTTTGCTGGTCACCGAGCCTTGTTCAACCTTACACTAGTAACAGGTTAAAATATACAATGCGAAAAAAATACGCTAGACTTTCTGTGTCAGGGACATTTTCGTCCGGAGCACGGCAGGTGTCCTGTCGATCACTGCGCGGTTTTTAGGGACCGGTCGATTCTGCCAGACACCGAGCCTCGTTCAACCTAACAGGGTAAAATATACCATGCGAAAAAAAATACGCTAGACTTTCTGGCGATGCTGACCTTAGCTAACCTAACTCCTGGCGACCAACAAGTTCGGCCAAAGGCCATCGACAGTGGGCAAGGTGCCAATAATATTTACGTAGAACCAGTGGGCGTTAATGAATAATTTCAGCACCAACTTTCAAGGCCAATTAAGGGTAGGCTAACCTATATGTATGCCTTCTCTCTGAATCACCTCAAAGATTTTACTCGTAAGTATGAAACTATAGTTACGCTACAGTGTATGTACAGACAGATGCCTGCCTCGCACAGACATTACTGAACTCTTCCCGTGGAGGTCAATCTAAATTGGGCGACGATCGCTCCTCTGGAAAGGAGTCGCGTCACAACAACAACGACGCGTATAGTAGCAGTGGTAGGGAAAGGCCTGTAATAATGGTCACTATGTCGTAGTACAGAAAACGAATTTCTCTCCCGATATCACTAGGTTAGTATTGATGACCCGGATACATTCGTCAAAAGATGGGTTTGCACGTGTTGACGTGTGGACAGCAGTAAAAATGAGGCTTCTTGCAACGAAAGTCTCTTATAATCTCCAGCCATTTCAATCAAAATGGTACAAATACGCATATACAATATACTTTACTCCTGAATTGCGTTGATCTTACAAAAATACACACACAGAGCAAGTAAAATACAAAAACTGGGCAGTCTGCATTTGTACAACAGACGGATTGTGTAGTGGAGAAACGAGCTGTACAGTATCGGTCCTAGCGAAGACACTGATTTCGAAAAAAAAGCCTGTGTATTCTTTTCGACGGTAGATTCTGTTATAGCTCTACTGCCTGACTATCACCAGGAAACTTGTTTGACGAATGTGGCCGCGTGCCTTGTGGGAGAGAGTTTAAAGACAGAGTTCTGCAATACGTACCAGAAAATGAGAGCCAGCGGGACGAACGCCACAGTCGTCGAGATTTCGTTCACTGCGACGAGCTGCACGGCGGGGACTCCTGCCTCCGCGACCCGCCGGGACAGTAACGCCGCCACGGTATACCCGACTGCCGCCGCGACGGCCGAGAACAGACCCTTACTGTGACACTTCATCTTGAGACGGTTAGGTTAGAATGCTTGTTCAGACCGCGATGTGTGCCAAAGGTTATCAAACTCACGTAACTCAACTTCATTTCAGTAGAACTCCAAATAGGTTCAGATCAACAAAGTCAATAAAGTCATGGGGTCAGTAATTGGCCAAGGGACTGGGCCATTTTTAACAGGGTAATATTTCCCTTTCGTGGCTGGTGTAACGCACATAGTATGGTATTTTCTAGTTAATGGTATTGATATAACTTTCGGGACTCGGGATTTCTTAAATTAAGGGTGGCCTAGAAACGCAGACAAGTTGTTCATCTGGTTTACGGATATTTACATTTCTAAACTATCTCATTAAACGCCGCGAGGTCTACAATGTTCATAACTTATCAAGATCTAGTGATGCTACCAAGGACGGCACAGGAGCTCAAAAAATATATGTTTGTGTGTTTATTTGGTATGCAGGTTTGGGCAAAAAATATGATTGTGCTGTGGGCCTCTAGCGACTTTCTATGGTACTACAACAGGATTTCCGATTTTGAGACATACTGTGGTCATGATTTTTCAAATGTTGATAGCTCTCGCGCTCGTGAAGAAATGACATAGGTTTGGACCACGGTAGTTTATTTTTGGAACTTAAGGAGCCGATTGTGTTTGAAACTTTGAGTGAGAAAAAGTCAAGAAGGGGCGGACGGATCACATGACTTTTGGTACATGTAGAGAGCTTAAGCAATGATTGTCAAGATTCTATTATAACTATGAAAATCAGAATTAGAAGTACTTGATGATATGATTTTATAAACACGGTGCATTCTATGATAGGCCTTCCTCATCAATCATGCAAATGAATATATATTATGCAAAATATTGATATACAAAAAATGTATTATAAAACCACAGTGGTCAATGACGTGAATTTCATACTTGAAGCATTTGGAAGTTAACCAACAAAAGTTGATATAAATAAAGAAAATCAGGTTCTCATTAAAAACAAAATATGCTATAAACTATGAATAAACAATCGAAGAACAGTTGTAAAGAATAACATCATTGTGAGCAAGCTAAGAGACCGTGGAACTCTAGTTGAGCCTTGGTGGAAGCAGCTGCGCATACTTACTAAACTAACATCAAGTGACATGTAGTCGCATTAGATCTACATGTAATATTAGCCTGTGTTATACAGCCTCTCGCTTCCAAGGGCACACACATGCCCCTCCCCGAGTAGTGGGCCGATCAGTAGGGCGGACCGCTACGTACAATCGCGAGTAAGTCAAGGCTAGATCCGTATATAGGTCTATAGTAACAACACCTACCAACGTTAGATAGCTCATTTGTGTATGATGTAATAAGATATAAGCCAAGCCTTTGTACATCACCTGGACGTTTGCAGGTAACAGGTGTCACAGGTAGAGCCGCTACCTCCGCAAAACAGCGCACCGTGACTGTCCCGTGTGTAAACATGCACCACGGACCCCTGGATGACCCGTGGGTGTTGATTTGGGCTATCCCACATTACC
>NW_017804242.1:3518946-3556169 GCF_001625305.1 Branchiostoma belcheri | reverse complement strand
CTTACCGTGCACTGCTTGACTTGACTTCTTTTACCGGAACTTGGTGTAAATATCGACGATAGTCAGAGGAAATATGTTCATTTATTGAAGGTTAACTTTATTTCCACTCGTCCATATTGTTATCTAAACATGCTTGGGACGAATTCGTTCCAAGCTTCCCGTGCCGGTGTTCCGCTATATTCCTGGGTCGTCCACGGATTTGTCGGGGGAAAATCTCAAATAAAGTACGCACCCCGACTTTGGCGACGGCCCGAGGCACATTGGGGATTTTGAAAAGTTTAAGAAGTACGTACATTAGTCGGGAATTTGCGGTAAGTAAAAATGGTAAAAAAAACTTAAAACAAATCACGTTTTAGTATAACAGCACAAAGCAGGCCAGATTTGAGCGTCAGGGCGTCGCCTGCTGTAAAAGAACCGGTGTTTCTTGGTTAATGTGCTAGTCTTAGACCTACATGCTTTAGTATTCATTTTTTTGTTATTTTTCGATAATCAGTGTTCTAGCCAGCCTGATTTTTCCCGTCCGTCATCTCAATTTTGTTAGCCGTAAGATTCTGTCGAGCGCCGAAGGCGCGAGAGTTCGGGAAAAATGTGTAAAAGTTGACCCTCTGAACATTATTTCCTGCATTTTGAGGGACACTTTTCCGAGAAGCATTGCACATTTTCAGAGCTAGGAACGTAGGATCGTACGACGGATACGTAAAACAAATTTTCCATGGCCCTCCCCCCAGCCCCGATTTTTTTCCATGGCCCTCCCCCATATGCCAAATATTTTTTCCATCGGCCCTCCCCCCCCTACGCACCAGACCCCCCCCCCGCTAAATATCGTACAGTCCCTAAGACGGTGGGGCTGTCTTTGTTACTAGACACGACCATGATAGTCCGATCTTTATGTGAATGCAATGATTGTGTGTGTGTAATTAAAATGAACTTCGAACTTGAAGCACAGTATCTTTACACGCCCTGGGAGCAGTAATGGATTTAGCTCTTTGTATGTTTTATGCTTGTGACGCGCCCTCATTGTATTAACCGTTGCCTGATTATAATGTCTGCACAGTAGGTCTGGCGTTGACGCTTGGGATTGTTTTTGTTGAAATATATAAAACTTCACGGAGGATTGTCACCTATGGCTTCTTGTTAGGTTTGGCTTCAGTCAAGTTTGGCAGGCGCCACGGTGGCTTTTGTTTGGACCATTATTGATGAAGCATCATAGAGGTGGACTTTGTTCCGTTTAAACTGGGCCAAGCAAGAGATAGATCAAAACATACCTTACCACTCTATTTACTATCTGGGTAAAATGAACAGGTGGTGATGTATATGTAGTTGTTATTCAATTTTTTTGTTGCTGAGTGGGATAAAAAAAAATGAATAAAATTTTCAAGCTTGGTTACCTTCTACTATTTCCAATATGACTTTTTGTTTTGGCTTCCTGGGATGTAGTGCTGTACAGGTCATGCCCCCTTGAATAGCCGGTTAAAACTGGTCTCTAATCTGATCACCTAGAAAAAACAAAGATTGAACCATAGAACAGGTGGGTAAGATTTCTTAGTCTAGTTCCTAGTTAGAGAGAGTTTAAAGACAAAGTTCTGCAATACGTACCAGAAAATGAGAGCCAGCGGGACGATAAAAAAATTAATAGAATGTTCAAGCTTGGTTAATTACCTTCTACTATTTCCGATGACTTTTTGTTTTGGCTTCCTGGGATGTAGTGCTGTACAGGTCATGCCCCCTTGAATAGCCGGTTGAAACTGGTCTCTAATCTGTTCACCAAGACAAAACAAAGGTTGAACCATAGAACAGGTGGGTAAGATTTCTTAGTCTAGTTTCTAGTTCACAGCGGCTCTATGGGCTGAAATGTCAAACGACAGTAGTAAATTTATGATTTACCTTTTCTCATTCTGAAACCTCAATATGTCCAACGTAATGATGATGGTAAGGAAAGAAGAGAAAAGCGCTTCACGGATACACACCCCTTTTTTTACAAAGCATGCTTGCCTTAGGGTATCTTCTTGTCATTTCCACAACAGTACATTCCTGCACAAGTGTCGTCATGATCGTCCGCAATATCGTAGACGTCCCGTTAGCCCCCGTATCACACATACCAATCCTTCGGGGGAAAGAGTTGGTGTCCCCGTCAGACGAGATGGGCATCACGGCGTACGAGATCCTGCTGACTCGGGACCAGAGCGAGCTGTGCTCAGGGGGTGAAGGCTGGACCGAGAACCACATGTACTACTGCATCTCCGGCAGGGGGCGCTGCAGTCTGGGGGACGGGAGGGAGTTTGATGTCGCTCAGGATGTTTTCCTCTCGTTCTCGTCGGCTGTTCAGTGCAAGGTGATCTCACATGCACAAGACACACACTCACACACACACACACACACACACACACACACACACACACACACACACACACACACACACACACACACACACACACACACACACACACACACAGATGTACACACACAGAGACACACACACACATACACACACACACACACACACACAGATGTACACACACACAGACATACACACACACACACACACATACACACACACACACACACACACACACACACACACACACACACACACACACAACATCACACACACACACACACACACACACACACACACACTAGCTGGAAACATTGTAGAAACTGGGCAAACAGAGTTAGCATGGGAGGCTGGTAGAGACTAGGGTGGCACTCAGGCTGGATGCCATCTCGGTAAAGTAGCAAATTTTTGCTGAAAAATCGGTGCACACCTGCTGGATGTCATAATTGAAATTCAATTGCAAGTCATTGTAGCCTCACTGAAATATACTAGTGATAACTCACTGACTCACTGTCACCAAGTACAGTAGGGGCACTGTCAATAGATAGCTTTAAACAATGTCTAGAGCTAGAAGTTCAAGGGTTAGGTGTAACAAGTCGATCGGTGTAATATAGCCAGCTGCCGCCGCGCCGCGTGCCTGCGAAGCTGGTGTGTTACGCCGAAAGGCGGTTATACCGGCTATACAGATACAGATACAGATAAACATAGCAAAATAGCAAATGATAGATAACTAAAATTAAAACTAGAACTATCAACAACAGTCTTGAAACAAGTTCTAATGATGTCTCAGGTAGTCAAAAGAATCCTAAAAATCAAGTAAATACCACGAAATGTCTTTAATCCCTTGTGTTGAAGATTACAGTGACCCCGGAAGACCATATGAGGCTTTACTGTGTGTACTGTCAAGACGACAACCCTTCGTCTGACCGAGTAGTTGTTCGGTCCCTCTCGGAGATCATCGGAACCGATCGGGATGTTGACTTCGGCAGCGGCCACAGCCGAAGATTCTTGCTCAGGGATGACGATTTTCCCATCACGGTGACCAACACGTCAATCAGGACCTGCGCTGATACTCCAAAGGGGGTCCCCATGTGGTACAAACATCATAAAGAAGCAACCTACTACTTCAGAGGTAAATATTCATCACAAATGTATGGCACTGGAAGTTCCCTGTGGGTATTCCATGCCTGTGGACAAAATTCCTGTACAATTCCTAGAATTCTTGCAAATTGCAAACAATACTGTACCATTAGGCTCCTCCCTGAGACGTCGCCAAAAAAATAGCAACTCTAGCTCAAAACGTCTTGTTTCTGTAGGAAACGGCAAGTACGTCTGGGAGGAGGGGAAGGAGGAAGCGGCGTTCCATCCCGAGGGGACCGCCTTCCTGATGGACCAGCACGACCCGCACTACGCCGTGCCGGAGGGAGACGCCTTCACCATCTGTACCTTCTTCCCCGCGCTGGTTGGGAACGAGAAGCACGTCTTCAGTGGTGGTTATTCCGTATATGGTCCTGCCTAGGCATCCTTCCATGGGAACGAGCTGACACTACTACTTGTGGTGTCACGCAGGCCCAACATGCTCATAATTTGACAAAAAATGATGATGATTATCAGAATAAAGGAATATATTTCATAAACCTTTCCTTTGTCCTCGATTTTACAGTATGCGATAACCGGATTTTGCGACAGATCATGTAAATAAGGTTGCTCAACCCAGCCCCTGGACTCTTTCTTTCACTCAGAGTTGGATCATACGTGGGCCAAATCGACGGAACCTGGCCTAAGCTAATCAATTTGTGTGTTTTTAAGTGGCACAGCCGTGAGAAATGAAGGTAGTATAGTGTAAATTTCATGTCCACTCAAATTAACTACTTTCTGAACAAAAAGGTTGGTACTAGTAACACCTTGTATGTGAAAGAAAGCCTGTAGTCACGCGCCAAAGCTGTGAATCTGTTTTCAAACAGAGTCAGCAGCCATAGCAGCACTCTGTTATGAGTATGAAAAAATGTTAAATTACGTACCTTATGATATACTTAGCGTGGTAATAGACTTCTCGCATGCGAACAAATTTGCCTACTAGTGGGGTAATCCTTGTTCAAATCAACAGACGGCAGCTGCAGGTTCCTCAGACGTTGTCAGATGTTTAGAATGTCTGTACAGTGAACATTCCCCATCTCTGAGGCAAAATTGACGTCAATGTTGGAGATACTTCCGTGCAGACCCGCCACGCAATCACCCAGTCTGCATGATCGATGAACCTAACATTTCTAACCGGTTAACCATTGAAGGACAACCCATATAGTTTGCGGCAGTTTTATATACTCCCGTGCAAAGGGATTCCGTGACATTATCCCTTTGGGACTTAGCTCTAATTCCAACCCAAGGCTAACTCAAGTGAAAATGAGTATTGCCTTGTCCTGTACATGTATTCGTCCTCTGCGTTAATGGCGGCATTAAAAGAGTCACCATGTCTAGTCATGAAATGTTGGAATATTTAAAAAAATCTAACGTATTGTCGCAGGATAACTAGTTTCAAATAGTTCTCTCTATCGGACCAACTACCCTGACATGTTATCTCTCTATTTGGCCGATTTCTACTCTTTCCAGCCGCCTCCCGAAGCCTGGTAGAGGCTACATTTTGGGGCGAGAGCCTACGGATTAGGAAGACTAAAATGGCCTGATTACGCCTTACTAAAAATGGCATGCAGGCCCCCGGGCAGTGTAATGTCATTATCAATGGTGTAAATGTCGTGTGCATTTGGGTAAACAACGATTACATTATAGATGTAGTTCTGGATTATGCCCTAGCCGTAAATTCCGTAATTCTTGTACGTAATGAGTTAATCAATTGAAGGTGAGAAATAGTAGGCTGTGTCTTGACATAGCAATAGGTGACGCCACATGGAAGCCAGTGAACAAAAAAAGGTCACACAATAAAGTTCATTGCTGTGTCTTTAAAAACTGAGAGGATGGTACCATGTCGTTTTGAGGACTACGGCGCATCCGTGGTACTTTGCACATGTGAACTACGTGTCACCAGATATAGCTAGGTGAATTTTTAATACATGAGTGAACCGTTGGGCTTTGAAAATGTGCTAGAATAGGAAAGTGCAACTATTAAGAGGGCACACCCCAGTTTATTTGGCATTTCTATTTGAAGCTGCAAACTCTCAAGTCTAGCGACCGTCTCTGCCGTGGCCATGAATAATTCGGAAGGAGAATAACTGTATATAGGACGAAAGGATATCTCTTCAGCTACAAGACCAACTAAGTTTGGTTTCTTCAACCTCTTTAATTTTAGAAAAATCAACAGAAAAAAGATTACATCAATATTCATTTAATCGTCGCCATGATAAGGATTTTTATTGTGTTCCTTGTTGTTATTGTTCCCAAAAGCAGGCGCATCTCACATCTGCTTGGAGATTAGAGGCTCATGGTCCGTGACCTCAAATAACCTCAAGATGGCGTCGCAAAAGCGTAAAAATTTCCGCCGTCGTCGGGAATCTAGTGACGAGGAGGAGGAATCTGTGCAGGAAGTGAGGTCTGTACGTGATTGGTGCCATTTCTATCGTGCTATGTATAAGACAGATTAACTTACATGTATAAGATTTGTTGGAAATGCTGGAAAACGTCGTAAAAACGGCACGTAATACATATGCCCCCCTCCCCACCTTTTTCTACCACTAGTACTAGAGGTTTACTAACTACTATAAGATTTCTATTACAGTTCGATTCTGGAGGAGGCAAAGGAAGCCCAGAAGTTCCGTCAGCGACCCAAGGGAGTCAGGTACAAGCTCTTGGTATTTACTTGTGAACGTCGACGTTTAGACCATGGAACAAAGAATTTAAGAAAGGGCTAATTTCTGATTTCTGCCATGACGTAATATGTTGATTTTCCACACAGTGCTGCAGCCTTGGCACTTGGAAAGAAGCTCTCTGGAAATGCTGCTCTTGTTGTGAGTTTTAAAGTTGTATTGAAATAAGATATTATACTTAGATTTAGATATAATTATGAAACTTCTACAATAATTTAGAATGAGGCCTCCATGATCTTGCACAAAATAAATTTCATTGTACAAACGATCAAAAAGTAATAACATGAGAACATTTTCGTCTATGTTGCAACTGTGTGTCGATGTTTAAAACTTTTGTATGCTGTTTTCAAGTGCATTTTGTATACTATATGGATAGATAACATGTCAACCTGATTGTAAAATATAAGCTCTGACTTGTATTGAGAAGGAATCTACAAAATAACAGCGTGCAGCAGTTTCTGGTCTTGCCTTACAATTTGCATCCCACTCCACCCTTCTAGAATGACCCCTTCAAGTTGAGGACTGGAGGTTTTGTGGACATGAAAGCTATCAAAGACAGGAACAGAGACAGGTATGTTTTTGTTCACATTCATGTTCTTGAAAGTTGAAATACCAAACACATTTTGTACCAAATATGCTGGTTAGTTCAGATACAATTCGAGATACTGCTATGAGGAACTTTTTTGCTATGTCTATTGTCATCATCTGTGAAATGTAAAATAAAACAGTTTCCAGTGAGATCCATATTTCCTACAATGTCTGCTCTTACATGTATGTTTCCTTTGTAAAACACAGGACAGGAGAAGAGGATGACAAGGACCTGTCAGATTTGGGAACATCCTTCTCCGCTGAGACCAACACCAGAGATGAGCATGCGGAGATGTAAGATCCCAAAGACTAAGGAGCTTGCCAATTTAATATAATTTAGAAACAGTGTGCAGGGCCTAGGACCATCTGCCTCTGAAACTAGTGGTTGGGGGTTTGAATTCTAACTAAGATGACAAGTATTCTACAACCCAGTACAAAAATGTACCGGTAGTATTGGAATGGTATGTAGTCTTTAGGCCTAGGTGTCAGACAGTGGTCCACTGGTTTTTGAAAAGAACAAGGGAATTTTCCTGGTACAGTGAACCTGTATGTATAGCACATTTTGTCTGTTTTTCCTGTCACTTCAGAGAGCTAAATTGGTGTAAAATCATTTTCTCTGCCATATTTTAAAATGCCACTCTTTCGTCAAGATGAATTCCTGTAGAAAAAAATATTTAACTAGAGTTCCACGATCTCATACCTTCGCCAAATGATGTTAGCCTTTATGAATAAGAAATATACTAATCACCCTGATTATGCAAATAGGATCCTCAATTGCATGAATTATATCAGTCTGTTGATCATATTCTCCACCAAAAGACAGTCTTATCTTAACAAAGAATGCCATTTTCTCATAAATTATGCAAATGTGGTCCTTATTTGAATAAGTTATGTTTAATTATGTTCACCTTCACTTAACTTTCAAACACCCCAAGTATGAAATTCCAGGCAGTTACCACTATGCAATTATAACATTTTCTCATTAATTATGCAAATTAAGTCTTCATTTGCATAATCGATATTTGCCTGTGTTTCTCTCGTTCTTAATAACATATGTTACAAGCTTGAACTTCCTATCATGGAATGCAGCTGATTTATAGAATTTCCTCATTAATTATGCAAATTACATCAATATTTGCATAATTGTAATATCATTATGTCAAGCATCACTTAAGCTACCTACATACCAAAAATCACGATGATCCATCAATCGGTTCTTGAGTTATCCTCTTTTAAACATTTGTCCTTTAAACCCCCCTGCAGTTCTAGAGCAAGCAACTAGGGGGCTCATACTCATGTCACTTCATCCCCAGCACAAGAGCTATCTACCATCTAAATTTCGTCACCCTAGCATGTCTGGATCATGAGATATCAAAACCGGAAGTTCTGCTGCAGTACCATGACAAGCCGCCAGGTGGCCCAAAATCTAATCATTTTGAGGTTTCATCAAGACCTACCCACCTACCAAATATCAAGTCAGTCCATTTAAGCCTTCTCAAGTTATCGTGTTGACAGACACACACACACACACACACACACACATACACGAACGCCTCTGAAAACATAACCTTCTTGGCGAAGGTAATGAAGTATTCGAATTTCTATATAAAAACTTGTGCATACAGGATGAAGTACATTGAAGTGGAGATGAAGAAACGAAAAGGCCAAGAAAAGGAAAAGGAGGCAAGCCAAGCAAAGTAAGTGAAAGTATTCATTACTCATGGTACAAATGTATATACAATATACAACAAAAATGGCAAGAAAACAGAAAATTTTTTTAGGTTTTGTCAAATATACCTTGTGTCCACTCCAAGAATTATTTGCTTTATAATAATGACATTAGTATAGTAGGATTTGGCAATGATGATCATACTGTATCTAGTAGTAGAAAATAGTTTTGACATTCTTGCTGCTACAATGTTATTTCAAATACTGATAAATTTTGGTGCTGCTTCCTTGTAGGATGAAAGGAGCAGAAGATTTGCTTTATGAATTACCAGACAGATTAAAGGTGAGGTTTGGAATATCCCATCTATGACCAGTATTGGTTGCTGTCCATTCGATCTCAATCCTGTAGCTTTGTATCCATTGTATATTACATGGCTTAGAACTTTTTATTTTGTTGGATCCAGTCCAAGTCTCTTGTTTCATTGTAGTTCTTCCAAAATCCTGTTGATTTGTGATCTTGTGCCCCCAAAATCTGCTGGGAACTTGAGAGATCAGGGCTTGTCATACTTACTGAGTTGTTCTCTGTTATGAAGGCTGCCACATCCACCAGGTCTGAGGAGATGTTGTCCAATCAGATGCTGAGTGGCATACCTGAGGTGGATCTTGGGATAGAGTAAGTACACCCTCATCATATGATGTAGTATATTTTGGATGAGTGCAGCAATGCAACTAACTGACAAGACGAATGTTTACTTACTTGTAATGTCTATATTTATTAATGTTAGGAGTTGATACACTTGCATGATATGCATGTTTCTCCATATCTCATGGTAGCAAAAGCTTACAAACCAACAGTTGTACCAAGTCCTACCATCTGTTGCCAAGAAATTCCAACAGCACAGAATGGCTGTTAACTGTATTAAACACTCCAAAAGTGTACTCTGGCAGTCCACTATTAAAGGAAAAGAGGTAGGGAAAGACACAGACTCACCTACGTAGACAATCTACATAGTGATACAAACCTGCAAGATACCAATGACCTATGAAGGACCATGGAGAATATAGTACTGTGGAGGAAGCTCTCTTGTTTGGTTTGAGTGGGAGCTTGAACTAAATAAAGTAAAAGAGTTAATACTGCAGAAACTAAATGTATGATGCTGTTGCTCCCAGGGAGAAGATCAGAAACATTGAAGCCACTGAAGACGCCAAGCAGAGACTTCAGGAACAGATGAGGAAGAAGAAGGACAAGGGCACGTCCTTCGTACCTGTCAACATGGCTGTCAACTATGTACAGCACAACAGATGTGAGTAGGGCTGTCTTGTGTAGTCTGTACAGCACAACAGATGTGAGCAGGGCTGTCTTGTGTAGTCTGTACAGCACAACAGATGTATGGCTGTCTTGTTTAGTCTGTACAGCACAACAGATGTGAGTTGGGCTATGCCTTGTGTAGTCTGTACAGCACAACAAATGTGAGTTAAGGGCTATCTCGTGTAGTGTATACAGCACAAAAGATGTGAGTAGGGCTGTGTTTAGTTATGCCTTAAGTTAACTTTAGAAGCTGTGTTTTATCACTATTGTTCACTAGGTAATTTGTCTCTCACCCAAGACTGTCAGCTTTCTCAGATGTAATTGATGAAATAATAAGTCTCCAAGATTATGATCCTGGGCCAACAACAGCATTCATCTCATCTGATGCAACTTGTAACCATTCTTATGCAGTTTACCGTGAGGACACAGAGACCAAGAAGGTTGTGAAGCAAGAAGCACCCAAACCACGCCCACTTAAAGTAGGGGACACCGAGCCACCTGTCATGGAAGGTATGTGGAGTAATAAGATAAGAATCCTTAAGTTGGGAAGGGGATATGGAATGAATAAAAAAAATAGCCATAAAACATGGTACTATGTGCATGGCTCTAATCTGACATCTTCTCCCCTACCAGTAACATGTGATTGTCTTGTCTTATTTTCTCAGAAACATCTCAAACCAAGAAGAGGCCGGGTGAAAGAGCGACAGATGACTTCCACTTTGAGAAGTTCAAGAAACAGATGACAAGAAGATTCTAGCAGAAATGTATCTAATGTTTTCGAAATATTCAGAATTTAAAACATATTTTTTAGTGTCTTGGAACACTTGGTTGAATTCCATGCATTACACATCGCACAAATGTCTGTTTTCTTTTGTAGTAAATATGTCAGAGTGTACGCAGTTTGTGTATGAAAACAGTGTTGATATGGAAGTTGCATAATGTATTTGGAATAGACTGTTTGTCAAGATTGTAGTACTGGTAATCAGCAGGTTGACTGTGTAAAACATGTTTTAATGTACATTGTAACTTCCTATCTTGTAACTTGCTATCTTGATGCAGAAATAGTAGCAAATACACTTTCAACGTTCAGGTATGATAATTTGTACTCTCATTAGTCTCAAAATGGTACGAGAAGTGAAAGAAGCCACTAGTTGTGCATTCCAATTTTGGATTTTCAGGAGTGGATGGCTGTACTTTTATTGCTATAAAATGTTGATAGAAAAAATAAAGTACATAACGTAAAGAGGCAGAAGACATGGTGGTTTGTGTTGATTTTATTGACTTTTCTAAACAGTCAAAGGACCTTTGAACTGTAGAATGTATACTAGTACATGTAATTCACAATTAAACAGGTCCAGTTAGGTACCAAATGTCCACAAATGAACAATATTGTCAAATTTGAGGTTGGACTCCAGGAAACAACTCAATGAAGTGAGATGATACATTTGAAACAATATAACATGGTTCTACTGTCGACATGCTATAACACATTATAAATGTTTAGATCAACATTTTCACAATAAAACAACTTAACTTAAAGCATACTTGACACTTGACAGAGGGATTGCTGGGTCCACAGTTTGTATAGAGCCTTTTCTCTCACTTTCCATATCAGTGAAACAGACATGTGCTGAACTCTATGTTGGTGTCCTTTTTGCATATCAAGCTTAAGTCTACACAGCATTATGTGTTTTACTGGCAAGTTTTTTTAGTATTCTTAGTAGTGATTACTAAGAGGGTCAGTAGATCTTTTAATGTCTGAAAATGTTTGAGCACTGAAATGCAAATTAGGACACCAACATGGTGGTAGACACAACAACAATGTTGCATGAAAACACTCTTTTAAGACTTTATTTGCAAGTGAATGGTGACAACCCACTTATTGGAAAGTGGCATGGACTATACTGCACCACATAGAGGAAAAAGAGTTCTACATCTACATCTAGGTGTCATGCAGGTTGAATGGACAGGAGAGAGCCGAACAAGAAATGCTGGATAACTGGGAACTTGTTCAGAACCTGTAAGGACAACAACAGCAAGAGTGAGCCACATTTTTCAATGACATAACTTTACATGGTTTCCAATACAGTTGGAAATGCTTTAGTATGTATTTGGATAACTCAGCTCTTTGTTGTATAACCAAAAGGAAACTATTTAGTAGACCTGCTACCAACCTTTGGTTGTGTGAAAAGAACTGTATGTACTATTTATGAACCGATCTATTTACAGTATATTCTTGTTCAACATTAGCAGTCTAAATCATCCAGGCTGATGTTTCGATACAACAGTGCCAACTATCATATCTTGTCTGAAGTGCACCCACCTCTGCTTTGTACATCTTGATGAGTCCTGAGTTGACCTTGCCCCAATAAGGCACACCGCTGATGCCCCACAGGGTGTGCGAATGTTCTGCAAACGGACCTGTCTTCATCTAAAAAAAGATCATCTTTAAGTCAATAGATGAAAAGATGAAAAAGATCTTTCTCAAGACTTGTAGAATGTGAAAGCAATGAAAAGATGGAGGTATAACATACTGTGTTGATGAACCTGATACAGTCCAGGAACATGTACTCTGTGTGATGATGCTGTACAATCTCTAGCTGGGGGAAGTGTCTGGGCTCTATTGTAGGATGATCTGTGTAGAAAATCAATGTACATAAAGTATCAGTACATCAAGTTGGTAACGATTGACAATAAATAAACTAGGATGCATAACATATAGAGGGACTTATCACAGATGGTTGACTTAAATAACAGTTTGGGCTTTCTGTCTAGCTGTCAAACAAATGAAATTCCAAAATCAATCCATAACATCTTTAACTTTGCCACCTATACAATCGTTGGTTGAAATATACTGCAATACTATAATAATCAAAACCTGGATATGTATGTATGTATGTATGTATGTACTATGCAAGGATCCTTGCAGGAAATTTAAGACACTTGGCCTCATGGGACTTTATTTGTTTCTGCTGAATGTCACCCATTTTGCCTCATCACCTAATAATGTAAAATGTCCTGTACATGCTGGGCCCCCCTGAAAAACAACTTTTACAAGTTCTAAGGGCAGCCAAGGCTTCTTGTGATGAAATAGATAAATAAATAAGAGTCTTCCAAATCCATACTTAAAAACTGTGAACTCCCCCAGAGGAAGGGCAGGAACTGGAAGTCATCTAGTCCCCAGACTCCCTGACTCCCGGCCGGCTCCATCCTGTACACTGTCTGCAGCTTTCTCATCACCTCCAGATATCTGCAGGCAGAAAACAATACAAACAATCAGTCAATATATCTATCTATACACTCAGAAAGCAATAGGTTAACATATTTCTATCTACCAACTGACCGTGTCCCATTATCTCATACTAATTCTATCTTTTTGCTTGTTTTGTATTTCAAAAGAGGTTATACCAGTAACCTATAATGTCTTTCAGGTGGTGTGATTTTTATCTGCTGTGCATGTTGTTTGACTCTTGTTATGAAGTTGAAAGTACCTGTGAAATACTCTGAAGATGAGAGCCAGCATGTCCTTTTCTGTGAAGATCCGTAACTTGAAAAGGCAGCAGAGGAAGGCTGTAAAGGCTGCCTCATGTCCTGTACATATGGAACAAAACAAACACAGCATCAAATTGATGCAGGTACTTATGTCTGAACAAGGGTTTGTATAATTGATCATCAATACAGACATAAGTACAAGTAACTGGAACAATTCATCAGTACATGGCCAAAGTCTTCATGGTCTCAAAAAAATTAGCAAAATGATAAACTTAACAAAGATCTTATTGTTTAAGATACAATGTACAAAGCATTTACAAAATGACAATTCAGCATTTGAATAATCCTAAAAATTGACCATGGGCTAAGAGTAAGAAAACTTACGACCTTTCATATTTATCCTGTACATAAACCAAGTTGTGTAAAGCTGTACTAACCTGTGCCATAGTCTATCCTAGTCTTGTTGCCCACTCCCTCCCGTAGGTACACAGCCACCTCAGGCCCTGCAGTGTGGTACTTCTCAGGCAGCAGGGGCTGGACTAAGGACTCCACATTCTGCAATCACAGATTAGTTATTAGTTATGCTTCATTGTTATGCAATCAATTACATGTACTTGAAATTACTATCATACCAAGGATATTAACCTTAAATGTTGAGTTTTTTGTCTTTTTTTAGTTACTAAATTATACATTGTATTTTCTGTCAACATTATTTAAGTATCTTATATGTTGCGAGGGAAACAATGACTAGAGGGGGCAATCCCCTGTTTTGTCTCCCCCTCCACTGTGTTTTATCTCAATGGAAAAGTAAAGTAGAGAAATAAAGAAAGAAATATACCTCTTCTAGTCTCTGAAACCATGTACGGTAGGCCTTGTTCCCAAATCTCTGGGGCTGTTCTACAGGAGGAGTCTCATCCACCCATCTGTCCAGGGTGTCCAGAATGCCCAGTAGTTTCTCTGTTGGCTACAGTACAGACACAAGCAAACCTTTGGTAAAACGAAAATACAGATGGGGAAGCAAGCAAACCTATGATAAATCTAGGCATTATGTTTACATTTACTTTTATAACGGAGCTTATCCCTATAAGCTCCTTGTTTTTATCATGCAAAAGTTACTTCAATTACTAGTATTCCTTTTACCATAACAAACTACCAGAGCAAGATTTCTTCTCTAGCGCTCAGATCCTGAGGCTCAAATCAGTTCTTGAGAATGATTGGAAGTAAGGAAAAAGGACACTGGGGGCAAAACATTACTAATTATATCACGTACATAGTAAATTTGATCTGTCAGCAACTTACTTCAGAAATATGGCATTCACATGTTCTGGACTTCCCCTTCACAGCCTCGTTCAGTGTCAGCACAAACCCCAGGTAGTCCCTGTAGGCCTGAGATTTCTGCCACTTGCCCATGTCCATGGGGCTCAAGATTTCCCTCTTTGGTACAGAGAACTCATGTTCAGGAGAACTGTTCTCTGTGTTTCTGTCTTCCCCATCTTCAGAAGGATTGGGGGTGGCTGAAAACAACAACAACATGGCTTCAAATTAGTAAGTAACGTTTCACACATAAAATGGAGTAATAAATGTGCACAGAAAATTATGAACCAAAATTTTGCGATGCTCAAAATTATTTAATATAACTTGATGAAAGCTCCTTGATATCTATACATCTACATCATATTTCTACTTCTGCCTTTGGGCGAATGCGACTTTTTAAAAGATTTTTTCAATAACTGCTAAACAAATTGAGGAAAAATTAAAAATTTATGTGACATATTGAACGAGAAAGGCGGTATGAAAAATTATATTTTATAACGTTATATTTGCATGCATGTGAAGCCAGCAGTTACGAATCAAAATTGAACCATAACAGGATTTACATTGTCATGTCAACTCTTTAACCTCGTTCAAATTGTCCAGGAGATGCTTACACGCCTTAAAATGGCTTATAGATTGTTTATAAGTGTCATAAACCGGGGAAAATAAAGCAAAACTGACAAAGAATTTCGTACAAACCTGATTTTTCCGCCATCTTGTTCACAATGAGTTACGCATGCGCAGATCGCCCACCATGGTTAAGGGGTTGTACGTTATACATTGCAGGAGGAGGGTGGAGGGTTGAGATTATAAACTTTATATTATGCAAGAAAACGACGTTTTACATGCAAGTTACGAAAACAATACCCATGTTTACGGTTACCTTATCAGTCCTTTGAAAGGCGATTGCTAGATAGTGACAGAAATTATTACTTTGCACGTGCATTCTAGTGTGTTAATGGCTTGTCCCTAAATTACATGACTTGAGAAGTCCATCCTGTACCCCCATCTTTGGTCTCAGAAGATGTTCAGAAGTACAAAAGTTCTGCCCTCCAAAACCAAACAGGGCAATAGTGGGTGGATTTTGTTTCTAATTGTCAGGTTTGTCCTTTAGTTTGTCAAAGTTCAATTTGGCAACAATGTTAACTTTATTTATAATTAGCAGTTGCCCCCTCCATGTGATTTCTCTATATCGTCAGTATATGCATCTACCCATTGATATGGCAGGATTCATGATTAAAGCAAATATATATATAGTATGAATGTGTGCATTGTCATCTTTTATCTTAATTTCAATGACATTTCACTTATACTGTAACGTTACTTGTAATGATTAACCTCCTTGGTATGTTATACAGTGTCCTATATATATATATATTACGTTATATGTACATGTGTACTATAACACCTTCCTTGGATTAAGTTCAACTTTCATTACCTTATTTGGGCATGAATAATGAATATTAAGTTTCTGTTATGCTTGGGGGCATGACCCCACCCATCTGGTAGTGAGTCCTACTGGATAGACACAGACAGTCACACCAGGAGTGTGATCCAAGATATAACACATGTGGCAGGAAGTACCACAAATATGGCATTTACTGTTACCACAAGAAGTCGAAGTTATAGTAATGATGCAGAAGACAGCGTGTTTGACTCGGCAGCCAGTCCAGAAGACTGTACGACTATGAAACAGGAACTGGTTCAGAAACCCAGGAGGCACAGGAGGTTTGTGAGGCAACATTCCTACAGTCCATACGAGGTCAAGGTGAGTAGATATCCCCTTTTTTCTTAACTTCCTGATAAGAAGTCTCAGGATCATATGATAATGTCATAACACTCTGAGACATAAATGACAACACTGTCATACATATAAACATTTGGAATATGTGTATAGTATAACCAATACCTTGTGACAGTACACAAGAATTGGAACAAAGGTGTCCTTGGCTGCATGTAGTCATTGTTCACAGAGTGAACACCTGCCCTGGTTGATTATAATTCTGTGCATGGTTCAGTAATGCCTAAGGGGACAGTACTGTGCTCCGACGCCCATACATGTATGTATTGATGTAACAATCACATGTAGCAAGATTAGGTTAACCTGACTTGCATGTAGTAACATAGGAGTAGGGTCCACATCAAAAAGTGTTGGGAAGAAAGATTCCATTTCTCTCATTATTCAGGTCCTCTTTTAATCCTACATGTAGGATTTTACACACTGGATTGTACCGATTTCCTTTCTAACAGGAGAAGACACTTGCCCACCATCACCAATGGAAGGCTCCAGAGTTTTTCCGCGGAGCCAGACTACCTCCGGGGCGAATAGTCGCCCACCAGTCCAGTCTGCCCCCGCTTCCTGTGCCTGACCTGTCACAGACCCTCCAGAAATATCTCAAGGTGGTGAGACCATTAGTAGATGACAATGCCTTTCAGAAAACAAAACAGGTAAGTAGAATATAGTCTCTAGTACTAGTGGAAACAGATCAAACAGGCAATTCTTTGACACCATGTATGTACAATGAAGTTAGACCACTTTGACTCACTGGTATGCATGTAAAAATTAGCCAGTTTTTCATAGACAAATTGATGAATTGCATAACGTTTACATGTATAAATTACATAATGATTTTTCTTCCATTCAATTTACTAGTCCAAAACTCTGGTTAGTTACTAGGTAGTATAAGGAAGACATTCCTTCTTCTGACCCTATTAATTATGCATCTGCCTATAAAGTATAATAACACTCATTCGGTAAAAATGCTATAATGCTAATACTATAACTGAATCATTTTGCTCAATTCCAGTTAGTTGAAGAATTTGGGAAACCAGGAGGCCTTGGTGAGAGTCTACAGGCCAAACTGCAGAGGAGGGCTCAAGAGAGACAAAATTGGGTTAGTGGCCAGTCTGTTTATGCAGACTTCAAAAACTTTGCATAGAGATTATTTGGAAGGCAGACCTTAATGTTCCAACACTTCTATGTTCCCACCCCTCTATGTTCTGACATATTATCTGTTTCCTCCCCAGCTTGATGATTGGTGGCTTCACACGGCATATTTAGACAACCGTCTGCCTGTTGTCATCCATGTGAACCCAGGGATTGTATGTCCACCACAGGACTTCAATGGCAAGACAGAGCAACTTCAGTAAGAAACCACTTCATATCCTTCTTTTATTACTGTATATTACCATCATATCTTAAGCAAAGTATGAAGGAGAATTTAGGTATTCAATTATTACAACAGCATAATAGATTTAGAATTCAGTGTTAAAATTTGTATTATGATGAAGGTATATATAGAATACAACACGGGGTATTCCGTATTGCCTGAGGTACCAGCCCGACCGCGCTTCGGATCGCCCGACGGCCGAAGGCTGGAGGGAGATCCGATCCGCGGGAGGGCTGGGACCGAGGGTGATGCGGAATACACCGTGTTGTATTTATTTATGTCATACCCACCCAAGAAAACGCGCCTTTTAATGCGAAATGAGCAAAAATTTGGTGTCCCTAAACCCAAAAAATGCGACAACATCAATTCCAACGTGCGGATTCTGTATTCGAATTTCGAAATCGGTGCACGCGGTTAGGCCGAAACGCATTTGAATCATTCTATGGAACATTTGGAAGGCCCGGGCCGTACGCGTTAAGAACCCCCGGGCCGTACCGCTAGTTATCACATGGGCCGGAACACCCGTATCGAACGTTATCGCGGCCCAGGTAGGACATAAATGGTATTATTAAATCCTGAAGTGTGCTCTCATAATTCTTCATCACATTTTGCTCCTGCAGATTTGCTGCTAAGCTAGTTGCTGGTGTGTTGGACTATAAAGTACAGATAGACAAGTAAGTACCATAAAAATGCTGATTCAGAATTTGTCCTGCAAAAATGTTTCATACATTTATATATCATAAAAGTAAATTGTTTACAGTGTTACTTATGATAGTTTCAACTTGACAATTGTTATTGCCGTCACACTTGGTATAGCAAATGGTATAGCAGTATAGCACTGAAATGGTCCATTATGATGAATGATATACTCCTTAACAGCCAATCAGTGCCCATAGACACTGCGAGGACCCAGCCCCTGTGTATGGACCAGTACTATAAACTGTTCTGTGCCTGTCGCCTGCCGGGGGAGCAGCGTGACCAGGTGGTGGTGTACGGACCTGACTGTGACATCAGACCCAGGCACATTGTAGTGGCACACAACAACCAGGTCAGTTACACGCAGCATGAGATTTTTCATTCAACGTCAACTCTCAGAATTCTGTCAGGCACCCTCAAACCACTACTAACCTGGTTGCCATCAAGGACTCGAAATACCGGTACCACCTGCATAAGTGCATATGTTAGTGCAGGTAAAATTGAGGTCTCTCAGGTATTTCTGATGTCTACCTTAGTTAAACCTGCATCGGTCCTTGTCGTTGTCCTGGGTTGTGGATTGTTATTTGTGTATTGACTGGTACCAACTACATTTTGAATGACAGTAAAAGAAATAATGAAATGGTTTCATTTATCTGTGTTGAAATCTAAACTTCTTAAATTCTGCATATGCGTGGTGTAGGTAAAGTTTTCTGGTGCAGGTAATTCCAAATGTTACCTGCACCTGCATGTATGTAGCTATAGGCTACCAGAATTGCTGAGTATGGGAGCCTCAGTAAGTTAGATAGGATATCTATGAGATCAATTATTGTAACAGGTTGCACATTTGGCTTGCAGTTCTTCAGTTTGGATGTTTACGATAATAACTGGAAGCCTCTGAGTGCAGACCTGATCCATGCCCAGCTCCAGAGGGTGGTATGTCAGTCCAAACATCCCAGTGTGCCTGTAGGGATTCTTACTACTGGGGACAGAGACACCTGGGGCAGAGTCTACAAGGCACTCAGGAAAGGTAAGTGACTTAAACCTACAGCAATAACAGGACACTGAAGGACAGGAAGCTAGGTCAAAGGTCCCAAAAAAGATCTCAGAAAAGTTTATCCTATTTCCAGTGTCCAATTTGCTGCTACATGTACATGAAAAATAAAAGAAATTCACAATTAAATTATTATAATGAATTAAACAAGAAATTCACAAAATTTGAAGATATGAGATCTTCAATTTTGTGCTCTACTTTGTCTCCCCAACCTGTAGACAAAGCGAACAAATTGTGCCTGGAAGCTGTGAACAGGAGTATCTTCATGCTGTGTCTGGATCAGGAGACAGCCAGGGGACAGGACAGGTGGACCAGCATGGGGCATCAGCTGATGCACGGTGGAGGGAGTCAACAGAACAGTGGGAACAGGTGGTTTGACAAGACGTTACAGGTACTTAACAAAGTAACCTTTTGGACTAGCCTGATTGGGCCTGAACAAATGGAAATAGCAGTAGATATACATGTAGTTCAAAAACTATTGTATGACAGAGGTCTTTGATTTGTTGTTCAAGAAGTTTCTAATGAGAGTCTCTTTCCGTAAATAGTTTCATCAGGCTGGTAAGTCACTTAGTAAAGAGACGCTTTTTACACAACCAAGTCTTTTATTCAGCCAGCGTTTTGGTAGCTGTCTCTCACCTTCCTCAGGGCAATTCTGACTGGTTCACATTGCATTACAGCACAGCACAGGTGTCGCTGCTGTAGATGCATGCTATATTGCACGTTTGGGAATGTATCTATAGCAACGACACCTGTGCTGCAATGCAATGTGAACCAGTCAGAATTGCCCTCAGGAAGGTGACAGAAGGTCACCAGAACGTTGGCTGAATAAAAGACTTGCCACACAAGAGTCTCTTTACTCAGAGTCTCTTTCCTTTGACAGTTCACTGTGGGTACAGACGGAGCCGTAGGGATTGTGTATGAACATTCTCCAGCTGAAGGACCTCCTATCATTGCCTTACTGGATCACATGTTGGACTACTGGTAAGCATGTTGTCCTAACATTATGTTTCTCATCAATTTATCCATCAAGGTGCTCAACAAATGATTGCAACTGTGCATGAAAGATTATGAACATTACTAACAAGGATTTATTATGGTTTATTAACAGATGATTTATAACTCATAAGAGTGTGCATTACTAATATTCATTCAATAGCTCTGAAGCCCCAGCAGTCAAAGAGACAAGTGTTCAGCCTAAGGAGCCTGAGAGACTAGTGTTCTCCCTCAATGACAGCTTACTAGAGGCTATTGACAATGCAAAGCGAAACCTTGACATGTAAGTATGAATCTATCAATGTACACTAGAAACCGCTTACATGCACCAGGCATTTGTCAGAGCATTTGGTGGAATTATCATAGTGCTGGGACAAGCCGGAGGTCAGCCCAGTTAGGATAATTGCATCAGATGCTCTAACAAATGTGTGGTGCATGTGTAAGCAGCTTCTGCTGTGTAATATATATATATATATATATATATATAGACAAGCTGGAGAATGTCTATATTTTGCTGGTTCATAGTTTACACTGCACATGTGTGCAGTATGATGCATAATGTCAGCAACATGTCAAAGTTAACAGCGCCTCAGATGTAAACAAAACACTCTTGGACACGAACTGTTTGAATGTTAGGGGCTTTCACCCGTGACCTTTCAAACTGTGAACCAACTTATTAGTCGAAGGTTTTTTTTATTAAACTTAATGCAGTTTATTCAACTTAGTTGCAGTTTTGAAGGGTCACAAAGAGGCAGACAACTCTTTGATAATCTATAACGATTTTCCACAGGCGAGTGCAGGACCTGGACCTTCATCTTGTCAGATTTAAGACATATGGCAAGAACTTCCCCAAGTCCCAGAGACTCAGTCCAGACAGCTACATCCAGATTGCCATGCAGTTAGCCTACTACAGGTCAGTATCTACTTCTGTTCTACATATATATTAATCATAATCGATGCAGATCTCCTGTAGCAGCGGTGTACAGGAACATTGTAAACAATATATAACTTATACTGTACAACGTCGTATATTTGTAGGTTACAAAACACAAAACTTGCATCTTTCTTGTGACAGTGTGCCATAATTGAATGTTGTGTACATTGATTCATCCAGAGTATACAGAGTTGCATGTGCTACGTACGAGAGTGGGTCCACACGGATGTTTCACCTGGGAAGAACAGACACCATCCAGTCAGCCTCTGTGGAGTCTCTGGAGTTCTGTACAGCCATGCAGGACAGCAGTGTGCATGTATGTCTGGACTGAGTTCACCCGAGAAGGGTTAGGCAGGGCTTGAAATACTGTGTGTGTGTGCACCTTAGCGAGTGCACCCAAATTTAGAGCTGTGCACCCAATTTTTTTCTGTGGGTGCACCCAAATATTTTCGTAGGTTTACATATGTAAAAATGTCAAATGTATAGTACAATGTAGTATACAGCATATTATTAACATCTAAGTGTCAAAAAAATAACAAAATCAGTATAATAGTACTTTTCCTTAGAAATGAAACATACTTAGTTTTTGATGACTTTGTACTTATTCTACTTTATATGGTACTCCCAAAAATTTTGTTGTGCACCTAATTCATTTTTTGCATTCAATTGTTGATTTGCAGCCCTCTGAGAAAGTGGCCTTATTGAGAAGAGCAGTGGAAGGTCACAAGAAGTATGCTCAGGAGGTAGGTGTTTGTTATGCTTTCAGAGCAAATTTGAAAATATATCCTTGAACCCTTTTTCATATTTTCCAGGGGCTAAGAAAATGAACTTGAATTTGAACTTTAAAAGCTACAATCATGAATATTTTTTCCTGTATACATTGTGTTATTTTACAGACAGTTAGCGGCCAGGGAATTGACAGGCATTTGCTTGGGTTGAAATTGATAGCAGTGGAGGCAGGATTAGATGTGCCAGACTTGTTTGTGGACAGTACCTACGAGCAGGCTGTGCACTTCAAGCTCTCTACCAGCCAGGTGTGGCAAGTCACCCCTCTTCTAAAGTAGAAGGTTCCACTGTACAACTAAACAAGCTTGAACTTTGCATGGGTCAACATTACTGGGGGGAGAGCATATAATTATTTTCTTCCCGATATTAAGTTCTAAGACACAATTGCCTGCACGATACATCTTCGAATTGCGAATAAAATCATCAGCTGATTCAGTGAGATTTTCTCTTTCTCGGCTATGTCAGTTGGTACTGATTGTTGTATGATGTCAATGTGGCATTTTACAGTGTATACATATGTTTTAGAGATTGATGGATATTGAGTGAATGTGTGATGTGTCAAGTTATATCTTCTGACAGTTGTTAGCCGAATTATGTTTTGTATGTAGAATGGACTTCCTTAATCTTACCAAGGACATTATACACACAATGTCCTTGATCTTACTATGGCTACTTGTTTTACAGGTTCCGTCAAAATATGACTCATTGCTGTGCTTTGGACCAGTAGTACCAGATGGGTATGGTGTCTGCTACAACCCAGCCAAGGACCACCTCAACTTCTGTATCTCTGCCTTCAACAGTAGCCTGGAGACAGACACACAGAAGCTGGCCGATGCTCTGCACCAGAGCCTGGTGGACATGCAGGAGTTGCTGCAAACCCAGGCTAAGCTGTAGACCAGGTATTAATGCAGTTACCTGCTGACAAATAACCTACTATTTATGTTTACTGACGGAAAATATATTGATTTTGCTCTGTTTCATCTTCTTCTCCAAACAAATAAGGTCAATGACTGAATCAGACATTTGTCACCATGGTAACTAGTGTTAGGTTACATCATGTTGCAATTTTATAGCAGGAGGGATTTAGACTCCTGTCACCATATATTATATTATACATGAATGCGTTTGAGTAAGAATTAACAGAGCAGACCATATACATGTACGAAGGTAAACATTGTGCATTTGCTTTGCAAATGTTACCTTTCTACTAACTTTGTAATATTACATTACCTACAAAAACTGCTATAGTGTAAAAAAAAAGTGCATCATCATCTTGTACATACTAGCAGAAGACATTCCAAACAAAACACCAATGCAGTGAAGAGGTCGTGAGTTGTAGCTAGACTGTATGGATAAAACTAACAATACTCCTGCCTGAGTACAATTGGTCTTGTATAACACCAAGAGCATGCTTTAAAAGAATTATAATACAAAGTATATTTTACCTTCTTTTATTCATCTTTGAAAAAAACAGGTAATCAAGAAAATGGAATTCTAATACATATGTATCAGCACCATAAAGTATTTATTGATAAATAAATCATTGTCTGTAGCCCTGTTTTGGAGTACATAACATTGAATACCAAAATATTGCAAGACTTATAAATCCTTAAATTACAAAAAATCCAGCAGAACTAATCTTAAAAGAATCAATCAATCAATTAATAAAACAATGCAACTTTATAGATGTACGATCATATCATTATAGAAAAATTGATATTGCCTGGTACAAAATGCGGTGAATTCAATGCAACCCATATCATATGAAAACATCTTAAAAGTTTCTCAGTGTTGCGACTGTTCTAATGGTTATATTTTATGTATATATATATCTCAAGGAACCTTTTTGGCGACACCTCAGGGGCGTAGCCTGCTTTATAGTATTGTTCTGCCTGCTTCCATATGGTGATGAATGGATCCAGTCTACATGTTACAAAAAATTGTTATACTGTTTGTCTGGTGGCATAATAAAACAATCTGCAACTCTACAATCCCAGGTAGTTGTTCACAGAATTTGACAGTATTTCTTCAACCTTTTTAAGTGAAAAGGACTTCACCACATCCAAGCAGTTTGCACATCTCACATAGACCTTTTCACCGATCCCATTGTATGATGGGAGGTGCTGGGCATTATGGGTAATGCGGAGGGAAAACATCATTACCAAGATAATATAAACCAAACAGAGGATGGCATTCAACTTGTCAAGGTAATACTAGTAATGTTTGTTCACCTATGCACTACCCATGGTGCCCTGCATCTCCCAGCATGCAATGGGACAATGAAAAGGTGTTACATATGCTCCCAACACCTTTCATGTACAATACTTGCCCACCACTGTAGAGATACACAACTTTCAAGGTCAGTTTGGCACAACAGTGTATTAAACAACATTGTAGTTATACTTGTAGGGAGTCATGTATGTACATAATGGATAGTTCAAAGGTTACTAGCAACAATACCCAGTGCTCAAAACTTGTTTCTGTGGTAGAGAGAACTTTGCTTCAAAGTTATGTCAATTATTACAACTGAATAGTGTGTGAATAACAGTATTTGGTAGTACCAATTGTATCTGACCATTGTATATACAGTATATATGGAGTGTGTGGTTTGATGTCACCTGCATGCAAGTAAACATACTGGAATAGCTTTTTTTATGTACTGAACTTCAAGTTTAAAAACAACATTTGAGCTACATGTTTTACCCACAAAAATGGACAGATAGTCCTGGTGTGGTGTAAGTTTTGCTGATCATGCAAACTAAAGGAGACCGTTCGTAAATGTACATTGGGAAAAAACCTATGACAAGGCATACACGTATGTATGGTGCATCCTAAAAATGTACAATGAATTGTATTGTCCTGAAATTGTCTTTACTAAAAATTTTCTATTATCAACTTTCAAATGGATTATTAAATGATTTGCAACAAGCATACAACACCGACTTGCATAAGATGGTTAAAAATTTCAGCCTCATATATATATATATTATGTAGTTGTACCACAGTTGTCTTTTTCATTTGTCCTGCTATATGGTGTAGAAAAATTGGAGAACTCTTAAAACTCAACTGGAGTACTTTACAAAAGTCTTGACAAACCAATACTTCCATGTGACTTTTACATAGATCTCCTGTTCATGCTATCATTGTTCTTGTGCAATAAGTGGGTTCATAATCTCCAACTGCTCATTTGCGATGTGATGCATTGTGGGTACTATGTCAAAGTTGAAGACCTTAAGGCATAAAAGAAAACGCATCACGTTTTATGTCCAGACATTTTTTTGTTTATGTCCCAGGGGACTTCAACTTAGTACCCAAAACACACCACACATTTACCAGCTCGAGCCATGAAACCGCTTCTGCCAACTGCCAATCGTGGAGGCAGGCAGACCTCCATCTATTTCTAACACACTGCCGACATTTCTTTAGAAAGTTAGACACTGAGAAATTGCTTCACTTTTCTCTCAAGTATTCTTTTAAATTTTGGAAAAAATTCACTCCAAGATGCCAGAAGCTGCACTAAATGCCCCCAACATTGCTCCCTTTCCATTTCCTTTACAACAGGATTAAGTAAGGGCAAAACGTTTCACATGAAGATACATGTTCTCCATGAAACAGTTGCACACAACCACTGAGTCACATTGTTCTGGAATATATATGATATATATCTTGCTGGACAGAGCCGCCTGGAGGTGCAGTGTGAAGACTAGCCAGCTGCTGCCCACCCGTATCAGGGACCTCAAGAGCAGTATAATCAAACACTGGATACTACTACTACTGCTATGACTAGGTTTCCTGTTTTACTGAAATAGTTCTTTCCTTGCATACTACACCAGCACATAAGCATGTAGCAGGCAAAATGCAACACCAACAATCCACGGAGTGGCTTCAATGTGTCCTGAGTGCAAATTTTGGCCCAACTTGCAAAGTAACCCCACAACATCAATGATCAGAATGGCAAGGAACGTATTTGCACACAAAAGATATACTACTCTCCTACTGTCATGGATGCCATGTTGGAAATGCTTGGCGCAAAAAACCTTTCAGTTCTTTGAGATCAGCATGTACCACAAAAGGGGATGTGTGTAAATTTTCCCTAGCAAGTCCCTCTCGTAGGTAAATGCTTTCAAGGTGACCCAAGAAGGAGCATCCTTAGCTGCCTCTTGGATTTGGCTTGCTTCCAGCGATTTGTTTTTTTATTTTACACTCTTTTTTTGGCGACGCCTCAGGGGCGGAGCCAGCTTTTCAAATGTTTTCCTACTGAGCATTGCAGCATCTTCCACCAACAGCAGAAAGGCATCTCTGGTGCCCGAACGATTTGAAATGTGGCAAAAGAGGTCCAGGTCAATGCCCTGAGTGATCGCACTTCACTTCATCTACTCTCACGTCAAGTACAAAGCCTAAAAGGCAGTGAAGGTTTACCCTGATTCTGGAATGGTACCAAGAAAGTTCCTAACTCAAGTTTATAATGTAGACAATAGCCCTTCTTCAGGCATATATTAAATGCCTCAATAATAACAGCTACAAACGACTATTTTGTCTCTACAGTTCACAACTAGTTCTTCTTTGTAGCCATTTTATTGTGGAATGGATTCATTTGAACTGGTCTTATCTGACACCAGAAACAGTTCACATTCGTAAATCTCTTTGTGCCTTTTTGGTCGCCATTTCTAAGAGCCGATTTCTGATGCCCACATTTGGTCTAAGTAAACTATGCAGCAATTTAGCGCTTCATTTTCTTGTGGCAAAATGGAGAAGCATTAAACTACCTAACTCCTAAACTGAGATGCTGAACTGCATTTATTCACAGATGATTTTTATCACTAAAAACTTAAAATCTGGCAATGTCTGTAGTTACTGATAATGTAAACAATAATATCAATCTCATGATAGAACCATACCAAGACTTCGTCAAAGAAAAAGGAAATTGCCAGCAGATATTTTCCACAAAGTCTGCAAAATTACTTATAAAACTTTTTAAAAGTGATACTGTTTGGAGATATCAAATAGTCACCTTCGAGCAATAAACAAAATTTTCACACAATGCCCATTTACTGACTATTATCCTAAATTTATTGCCTGACCCGATGTTTTAATATCTGTTTCCTTTCCCCTTGATGATGTGATTTTACATCCACCAAGGTAAATTTGTCAATTATTAAAAAGCTTCACAAAAAACTTGTTTCTCTCCTTGACTCATCACACATGCCAGGGTCTGCTCCCCCTGCAGAATTTGATACTGATGCACCATACACCACTACTTGTTCAAGCCGTCCTGGCGTTGTTGGAAGATGCTAGCCTTGATCACTTTTAAACAAGCCTTTGGCAGACTTTTTAAGCATGCTGCACCAAGGCTTAACACCTAACCAAACCACAACACAAGCCTTATGATGATCCGTTGTCTTGGGAGATGTCTCCATGTGTGGTGCGCCACTTCTTCATTGGCACTTGGTCCCCAACTTGCGATGCCTGGTCCTAGAAGGATATTCGATACATAATGTGCATGGTCTTTAGAACAAGAAATACACATAGGATAACAGAAGACATGCTTTAGAAGACATGCTGCAAGAATAGGGCTTTATTCTCGGTATCGGTAAAATACCAGGAAAATCTTATAGATACAAATTCAAACTGTCAAATGTCAATGTACCTAAACAAATCCTTGATTTGATAGTACACGTTCTTTGTGTAAGATACTAAAAGTTCAAACAAAGATTCTTTTTACTGTTTGTTATCATTGAAGACCACAGGTTATTGATTTTGTACAGGTATAAGTACAGGTCTGGTACCTAAATACATCTAATAACCTTTGTAGTCTGTACCTAAAGCTCTGACATTATACATTTAGGTACACAGCCCATCGTAAGGGACATTACCCACCTTGCTTCAGCTCTTGCTGCAGTGTACTCAAACCACAGGATGTTAGGGATGAGTGTGGAGTCTCGAACCATGAACAGTTCACAGATTGGCCTAGAAACAGACGCACTAGTCAGAACACTAATTATATGGCCTGGTAGAGACTAGCCTTATCAGACCGTATTCTGTCTTTAGTAGTCCACTGGATCTGGATCAAGATGTTGAGGGTTTGAATCCTGCATGGCTTTTTGCTTACCTGACATGCATGCTACTGGCTTAGGATGCTATCACTGTTGATTGTACTTGTTGAAAAGAGAACAAGGAATAAATTCCATGGACTGAAACTACATGTACTTTAACCTTAAATATTGTACATAGCATCTGTCTTCTTTGTCACTTTGCCCTTGCTTAGTTTTCACTAAATGCACTGTTTGGCAAGAGCTAACTAAAGGAAATAAACTGGAAAGGAAGATAGAGATTCCACAAGAATGTGGTACTTACCATGCAGCAATCATGGGAAACCATGGAGTCAATGCCAGCTGAACAAATGACAAAATAACAAGCCTATTAGCTATCACAAATAGGAATACTGGGCAATGGTTCATACACAGAATTACCAGAAGAAAAATCTTTTATCAGAGAAAATTCTACTTGATGAATTCATTGTTTTTGTTGGATGTTTGGTCAACATCAGAATTTTACCCATTGCAGACGATATCTTTTCATACATTTCATTAATACAACATTTGAAAAGACGTTCTGTTGAAGTGCAATGCAGAGTACATTACTGGTTTCACAAAGGCAATGTCCACATGCACCTGCCTCACCTGTACAATGGCAAACCAGACGATGCCCAGAGGAATGCCTGCTACTGCACCTGCTGCCACCTGCACTGTGGTGTGGTAGCGAAGGTAGACCCTGACAAAAATTCAAACAGAAGCTGATGTAAGCGACAACTTTTGTCATAGCCACAATAGCAGTGAACCTATTTTTGAACTTTTACTGCATTCTCTATCTATACTATAGGCACACATACAAATTGCTACTTATCTTACAAGAAAGTAGCTATAATTGTATTGTAAGAATATAGAAATTTTAAAAATGGCTTGCTTTCACCTTCTTGGATTTGAAGATCAAAAAGACAGAAATAGAATGGCTCAATGTTTTTTTAGGATATGTCCTTGGTGCTGATTGGCTATCCAACTGTGCCATAGCCATCTGTGAATGTCTTGAGGGTTCTAATTGGTTTAGATTTGGGATTTGATTAGCTGACAGTCTAACAGTTGTCTCAATTTGGACCTACTACACTGAAACGTCAAGAATGGCTCATTGGCCTTATGAGGACATGTCCTTGGTGCTGATTGGCTATCCAACTGTGCCATAGCCATCTATGAATGTCTTGAGAGTGCTAATTGGTTTACACTTGAGATTCAATTAGCTGACTTAGTCTAACAGTTGTCTCATATAGAAGCTACCTCACTGGATCATCTATATATAGCAGCTGTACTTACCTACTATAGGATACAAGCATGGATAGCAGAAAGACCCCGACTGCTGTTAAGTGTTTCCACATGTTTTCTAGTAGAGTGCTGGTGTAGGACTGATGTAGTCTGAAGGGTAATAAAGGGGAAAAATTGTTTTTAAGCAAAATTTGAATATAATCATATAATCAATTTTAACAGTCTGAATATAATAATGGAAGATACAAAATATACTGGCAAATGCACCAATATAAATCAACAGGTTAATACTACACATATCAAATATAAAAATATACATGTATATGTCAGTCCTGTATGTACATTGTATCAGTAGTCTAATAAATCATTACAAGATTGTGACAATGGCAAGATGCAAGAGTGTTGAATTCGTACCTTACATAGAGGAAAAGGACAATGTATGTAGAGAAGAACCACATAAACTGTGCATGGCTAGATGGCATCCCATACTCACTGAAGACTACAGAGTGACCTAGAAACAGAATATCAGTATAGTACAGTTATATGGTTAGAGATGTAACACAAGTACTTCATCTACTCTTTCTGTTCATTATTCCATAATCTACAAGCAGATGTGAGATTCAGGTAAGTAATGTTCTTATGTTTTTATAGTGTTTGTATGTCTTGCTATCTGTTTGAATTTTCCTCTCTTCTCCTGCCCCAATGGAAAACACTTAACTCAGCTCCATACGGCAATTTCTGCATGCTAGTTATTTTGGACAAGCTTTAGGCATTTTTGGAATATAAATAATGTATATATATGTCAATTAATCAAACAATTAAATGCAAGCTCTGATTGGCTCAGACACAGGGTCCTCATAATTCACATTTTATTGCTTTATGAGAAATATTCAGCACCAAAAATAAGTATGGACAATAAAAGAGGCCAGCATTTAAATAGGAACAGGAGCCAGACTATTCTGAAGTGAACCAGATTAAAATAAGATGGATATAATTTTACCATATTGGCAGGTTGTAAGCAGAAATGTTAATGATTGTACATACCTCTACATGGTCTGGGTTCACGGATGAGGTGCTTTAGTACCCAGTTAACAGCTTCATTTATGAGGATGCCTGCTAGAAAGGATATCTACAAAAACAGGAAAAAAGAAGAAAAAGGCCATGTCACTTGGCTAGTAAAAAAGTAGTATGGCTATGTGAAAGTACACATGTACCGTAAATCGCGAACTATTTGATGTGACCTTGCACAGCAAAATTATTACACTGTGAGCACATTCTGTCTTTGTGTAATATGTTTGCTTCCACCGCAATCTTAGGGCACTGAGAATACCTCTGCTCCCCTCCTTCCATGAAGTTACAGTGAGTCCCTGCAAACTGCAATGAATTTACAGTAATTCTGGCACTCAGGGGCTCGTATATATCTGTTAACAGTCTGCAGTGAAGACGCCCCACCTGGCATTCTATATTTAGCACCAAAGACTATTTTTAGACCAACTGTGAACTGAAGATGTCTGGCACTGGTGCTTAATATTTAATCAGGGCAGCTCAAGTGTGTCTGCAAGATCAGGGGCTGGATGTAATTCAAAACTGAACATTTGCTGGTAACCTTGCTGGGAAGCATGATCAATTTCTTTCTTCCCTCCCTGAAAAGAAGGCAATTTTGGAAAGAAACAACCCACATATTTTAATTTAACTTAGAATGATAAAAATAACAAATTCATTCAGGTATGGGACAGAAAAGCTGGGTTTGATAACCATATTTTTTGTCTTGGTCTTACATCAAGACAACATTACAACTGTTACAGGCACATATAAAAAAACATTCATCCATATTACACAGACCATAAAAAGATGTGTAAAAATAGCAAATAAGCTCCTTTGTCTGTCTTCAATTATTCAAAATGGTGCAACAGTGTATGATCTAATGATTCTTCATGAGGTTTCATATTTATTGGTGTGAAAATGCTTGGTATCTTCCTGTGGTACATTTATACCTAATATACCTTACTTGTGCATAATTTAATGTATCTGAATTATCAGAGAACCGAATAAAACTGAGACTGAAATAATAACTGTCAGTAGTGAAGTAGTGAATTTTCACAGAGTAAGACACACATGTACACCTTTTACTTATTCATGGTTTCCCCTAACCCTAGCATGAGAGAAAAGTTGATTAGAGAATAGAGGCTGACCACTTTCCTATGCATTAAATTCCCAATGAATATTTTAGGACAAAATACATACACATAAAAACTGTGCACACAACATGTACTTACAGTATGTAGTTCTCTTCTGAACAACAGAAGAGTCCCAAACCCCACCAAGATAAACACTGGTGTGAGACTGCACCAGGCCAGACCCTTGCCGATTAGGTCTCCTGTCAATCAAAAAATACAATATCATAAAGATCACATTCACTCCATGCTTTAGATTGTAAGTGGATTGATTGCTAAGTTGAAATTAGTAAGATAGTAAAATTGTAAGATCAAAATCATGTATGAAAAAATAATTCCAATTCTCCAGAAGCCTATGATGAATTGTAATGAAACTGCAAGTGTATATTCTCCAAGCAAGGATCTGTTCAACATCAACCAGTCAGGGTTCAAGAAAGGGGATGGTACAGTGCTGCAGCTTTTGCGTCTCGTAGACGAATGGGCCAAGTCCATAGATGACCCTAACACCTCCTGTTCAGCTGCTGTCTTTCTGGATGTCCGTCGAGCATTCGACACCGTCTGGCATGATGGCCTCATCTATAAACTGTCCCGCTATGGGGTCAAGGGGCCCCTGAACAACTGGTTTGCGGACTATCTTGCCGGACGTCAGCAACGTGTTGTGATCAATGGCGTTGCATCTACTTGGGGAAGCACCCAGGCTGGCGTGCCACAAGGAAGCATCTTAGGCCCGCTATTGTTCCTTGTGTTCATCAACGACATAAAAGAACTCCCCTGCTCCTCCAATATAAACTGTTTTGCTGACGACACCTCGCTCTCCAAGTCTGGACCAACCGCCCAGGTAGTGGCCAGAACAACTAACATCGACCTCGAGCTGGTATCTACCTGGTTCCTCGACTGGGGTCTCCAACTTCACCCAGATAAATGCAAAGTACTTTGCATCAAGTCCCCTAGAAGCAAGGTACAGCTTCCTCCCATATACATCGCAGGGCAGGAAGTTGAACAAGTGCCGTTCTACACCCACCTGGGAACAACCATCCACCAAACCTTACGCTGGACCGAACATGTCCAGATCACAACCAGCAAGGCCAGGCGAACCCTGGGTTTCCTATGGAAACTCCAGGGCAAGCTATCCCGGGAGGCACTTGAAATGGCGTACAACACAATGGTCAGACCAAAACTGGAGTACGCCGCTGTACTGCTCGGGGACTTGTCCTGCTCATCCAGCAAGATGTTGGAGAGAGTGCATTACCAGGCCGGCTGCCTCATCACCGGAGCCTTGAGACGTACACCATCAAGTGTCGTCATGCAGGAGTTAGAATGGGACAGTCTGTCCACCAGGAGGCAGTTCCATTCCATGGTTCTGATGTACAAACTGGTGAACGGACTAGTCCCCCCTCACCTCCAGCCACTAACTCCCACCACACGAGGAGACCAAAGGGTCACACGTGTTCAGCTGCGGAACGCAACGCACCTCCACTTACCTCGGTGCCGTACACAGACGTACAAGGCCAGTTTTCTGCCTTATGCGTCACGGCTGTGGAATCAGCTGCCCCAGTCTGTTAGAGAGGCCCGCAGCATCACTATATTTAAGAACATGTGTCGGGCCCACCTGCTCACACAACAGAAGCACCAGTTGACCCGGAGACGTGGCCCCAGATATGAGAACATTCTGGCGGCTAGAAACCGCATGAACTGTATCTAGTGCTAAATGGACTGATATACTAGTATTCTAATCTATGCTGTTTTAGTACCCTTATACTTATTTTATATACTTATACTAGGTTTAAATGTGTGTCTTGTTTGTGTGCTTGTGATTGTTTTGTGTGTGGGCCACAACACCAGCCCCCGCTGCCTGTGGCCCACGAGTATTGTACTTGCTGCAATCTTAATAAATCAAATCAAATCAAATCAAGCAAATGTGGATCTGAGTCAGTATTTTACACGTTTGATAATTTCTAGTGGTCCACATCTTATTTTTATCTCTTCCTCTCCTACATAGGAGGTGCTGTACATGACTAAAAATAACGCAAAAACACATGCAAAACACTTAATCTACATCTGTTTACAAATGGTTGTAGGAATGATTTGTAAGTGGAAATTTTCAGTGGTTTCAAAACAGATTTTCCATCTATCTTTTATTGAAGTAGTATTAGTCATACAACAGTAGCAGAAAGGTCAGAGATTTGTCATCATTTGTTGAATTGACACTGTGAACACACAATGTCAGCCTGCTGGGGGTCATGAAGGGGTCACCAGTAGTAAACATCAGTCCAATAATTACTTTTTGCACAAAAGTCATGATCTACAATCATCTGTATCCTTAGCTTTGACAAGGAGGTTAGACATCAAAATCATTTGGACTTTTAACCTCCTTGGTTTTGCTGACAAGACATTAGCAGAAAGTAAGTGCAGAAGGTGGCGCTATTCAGTGCAATGTTCCTGACAATCGCAAAAATACAAGACATACATTTAGTAATTTGTGTTACTGTGTTTTGATTCACCAACACTATATAACAATTTAACATATAGCTGGTCTGGTGCATTCGAAATGAAGAGACAGTCCTACATAATAAAAACAGGTGTCAATTCATAAAAGATGATAACAATTAATGACAATGAACTTTATTGCATATTCATGTCCTACATGGGCCAAATGCACTACGTTAGATAACTGAGGTACAAGGGTAGAAGGAACAAGTGTTACATTGCTGTGCTACATCTATATCTACAGGATCCCTTCTCTCTTTTTGAAACATGTATGAACAAATTTACACAGTTCTTAATTTACATCGTAGTGCTTGGATGTCATAATAATTAATGTTGTGGTGAGCTGAGAAAGTATTTGTTATAAAACCGGTATTATTGAAGAAAATTCCTGGTCTCCACACTACAGTAACCCTAACATCTGTTAGTGTTCACAGCTGAAGAAAAGAAGGTGCTGATAACTTCCCTGCAGCTTGCCCCCTGATTTGGCATGCTTGACCTTGTGCCAATACACACTGCTATTTTTAGCCCTGCTATGGCTATAAATAGATTGCACAGCCACACCTTAATAGGGCAGCCCAGGACACTTAACTAATGAAGTATGGTTGTTCAGTGAGGGGAATACTAAAGTCTATATGTGAAAGGCTTTAACTGTTTATTCATTACAAACCTCAATATCTTTCCAAACAATTATTAACAATATTCAATACCACTATATATATCATTAACGTTATGTGAATTGATAACGTTACTACGTAACGTTACGCAAAAAACAGCTTAAAGATCCAAGCCTGTTCTGCGTTGTGATTTCTAACTGATTGATGATAAGAGAGGGACTATAACCACAAGTTTACCATTCACAGTTTGTTCTTCCATCAATGATTGACAGATGTCAACACTCCATATAAGGGCATCACCTCACTAGATGCCCTGCATGTCACCTAGATCAAAGTTTGGCACCAAAATCCTGGGCGGGCAAAATCCCTCTGTAATTTGTGTAAAATTATCCCTGCCGTGCAAAATGTGTGAAATCTCGAAAAAAGACGAGGATTTAGAATGAAGGATTACATCATAGTCCAGGTGAAGTGATTACATGATCATCACCTGAACTGGCTTCTTGGAAAGGACGAAACGTGCATGTGTCAACACCCAATTTTTTTCCACGTGCAAATCAGAGCTCCTCTGAGCTCCCCGAGCGCCAGGTCTCTTGCAAAACGTGGGAAAAGTCGTCCTCACCTTCTTCGTACTCCACATGTGTGAGGGAGATGGGTTTCCACCGCGTGGTCTGGTCGGAATACAGGTTTTCTTCTCCCCAAACCGGCAAGCACTCACCCTCCGCAGCCATCCCGATCCTAGCCCTGCACGTCTCGCGAGAGCCCGGCAAATAACGGGACTTCAGACGAGACTTCCGGATAGATTCGTCCATTTCAGAAAAGGGGTGTTTCTTTGGTTTCCAAAAATCCAAACTACATAATTTCTTTGATGCCTATGATTAGAATAAAAATTGCGATCAACTAATATGTATGATATATATAATAGCTTGCATTAGAAATGACTTTGTATGATATATTGAGTTGATAATCAAAAGTTACAAAAGTTTACTAGAATGGGGACTTCCAAAATGGCCGCCAAGCATGCACTGAGTTTGAAAATTTTGTCGGAGTGTCCTACGAGTAAAGCTCGGGTTTGCAAGCTCGTCTTGCCGCACCACACGGTGGACACGCCCGTGTTCATGCCCGTCGGTACTCAGGGCACGCTGAAAGGCATGCTACCGGCGCAGCTGGAAGAACTGGACTGTCAGATCATCCTGGGAAACACCTACCATCTCGGCATGAGACCGGTAGGTACAGAGCAGAGCCTTGTCTAGTCATTAGTCGTCAACAGTGGGTGTTTTACATACACTAACAAGTAATTTCTCTTAAGTGTGTTGTATTGCAAAGCAGAACATGATCTCGAACGAAAAACAACAACACGACTTACAGGACTGTTTGTGATAGCAGACCAAAAAATAGTGACAAGATACAAATATCTATGTCCATTTATCAGCGCAAATACTGTGACACTTAGTGTCATAATTTCAAAATTCCATAGCAATGATATTTAAATTATGTGTGTTTATCCCACCAGGGATCAGAGCTGCTGGACAAGGCTGACGGCCTGCACAACTTCATGAACTGGAAGAGGGCGCTTCTAACAGTAAGTTGATGATTGTGCCATTCCACCAACTTATAATGGAGACAATTAAAATGTGAGCTGTTGCAGTTATAAAATTTTTTGCACACCTTTTCATTAGGTCCATTTCACTTGGAAAGATGGTAATGAAGACTTACATTATATGTAACGTTATACAGAACTTTTAATGTTAAAATCATGAAAAATCTTGTACACACTTTTTCTCAAGGTGGCGATATTATGGACCCTGGTGATATTATGGACACAGATGTTACTAGATCTCACCATCATACAATATTATACTACATGTGATTCCTACTGTTTTGCAGGACAGTGGGGGATTCCAAATGGTTTCTTTACTCAAGCTTGCGGAAATCACGGAGGAGGGAGTGAAGTTCCAGTCTCCTCACGATGGACGTGAGATGTTACTAACTCCGGAACACTCCATGGCGATCCAGAACTCCATCGGCGCTGATATCATGATGCAGCTGGACGATGTTGTCCACAGTACGACCAAGGGTCCCAGGGTGGAGGAAGCCATGTACAGGTCACCGTCAGGACTTCTAATCTTATACTTGTTGTTCATCACGGGTACAACCTAGTCATCAAAATGTTGTGGGGCAGCTGACTACTAGTGACTAGTGGAGCACCACAATTTCCTCTTGTAGTATAGTATAGTCAGATAGGTTGTCAGATTGTTATATAAGCTAACCTGTAGCCTTGAGATGTAGGGAGTATAACAATTACATTCCACATCAAACTGTGTCCAGACAAGCAACTGTACTCACAATCACAATATAATAAATGGTTTTTATTGTCCAAACAGTACCCGTGCAGTCGCAGCCTGTACACGGCTGAATTGATGCAGGGTATCACATAATCAATACAAATCACAACAATTACAACAATCAAATAATACACATGATACA
>NW_017804242.1:3468528-3518926 GCF_001625305.1 Branchiostoma belcheri | reverse complement strand
CACATAATCAATACAAATCACAACAATTACAACAATCAAATAATACACATGATACACATATTTGTCGCAAGGGTCTGTGCGGCTGCCATTCGGCGCCACAAGATGACCTCAATACGACTTTCCCCAACCGAAGTTAGGTACCCATTCACACCTGGGTGGAGTGAGGAAAGTCGTGTAAAGTGCCTTTCCCAAGGGCACAACGTCGGGGCGCATGTTCAGACATGTACCGGGTACGACTCGGAATCGAACCCGGGTCTCCCGGTTCATAGTCGATTGCTCTATCCACTACACCACCCGACGCCATATCTCAACTTAATTTGAAGACATGACAATGATTCTTGGCCTCAGATTATCCTTTTTTTTTTTTTAATGGTGTCGCTCAATGCAAGGCCACTTCTAGGCATAGAGCTAGAGTTAGATACTTTGTCATCTGGTAGGCTAGGTGAGGCTAAACAGCAACCTTGAGGGTCACTAGAGGAAATTTTGGGGCTCCACCACTAGCTGTTCAGTGTTTTCAGAACTCACAAACTAGATGGTGTTGACTGTTGAGTCATCTAGTTTGTGAGTTCTGTGCACTGTTTAACTTTATTCCAACACGACGACAGAGAGATCAAATTTATATGTAGATGGTGTGGAATTTGTACTATATATTGTATAATGTATAATTGTTTGTGCCCCAGATCCATCCGTTGGCTGGACAGATGTATGAAGGCCCACAAGAGGACAGACTGTCAGAACCTGTTTGGTATTGTACAGGGAGGGCTGGACCCAGAACTCAGGAAAATCTGTGTGCAAGGTTAGTTTGCTCATTCTGCATAGTGCAGTGGTTAGTGACCCTGTCTAGGGACCAAGAGATTGGCAGTTTGAATCCTGTCACTCACCCAACATGCAAGCTACTGTGATATTTTGTGATCAGTTCAAATAATGCTATATTATCAATTTGTACATGTATTATCATTCATACCTTTGTGATTTCAGAAATGACCAAGAGGGACCTGCCAGGGTTTGCTATAGGTGGTTTGAGTGGTGGGGAGGAGAAGGCCCACTTCTGGAGAATGGTCCACCTTTCTACTGACTACCTACCTAAGAACAAGCCTAGATACCTCATGGGGGTTGGGTAAGTACATTGTGTATACAGATATGGAGCCTGTGTTACATTTGTTAAGTGTTATGTTTAGAATGTTATCTTGTTAAAGTAATTTCAATCTCTACAATGCAAATGTTCTTTGACTTTGCTTGTGTTGTGCAGGTTATGATAGCATAGTATGGTAAAAATGGATACTGAAATTACATGTATGTATACTATACTTATCCTGTGTCTTGAAATGCTACTTCAACACCTTTACATTTCTGATAGTCTATGATACCTTTCCTTGTTTAGCTATGCAGTTGACCTGGTGGTGTGTTCAGCCCTGGGCTGTGACATGTACGACTGTGTCTTCCCCACAAGAACTGCGGTAGGTTCACCACCTTTTCAACAACCAAGTTACTAACAAGAAATTATTAACAAGAAGTCTCAAAGATGTCATATCTCAGTGAATAATTTTTGAGTTTTTGCTTTATTCATCGGTGAATAGCTGATTGATTGATTGATTATATTGATTGAATAGCTGATTCTATCTATGCATTTTCCCACTAGCTCCCCTAAGGCAACAGGCAATGTCCTTTTTTTACACACAACCTGCTCCTATGATGCCCTAAACCTTGACTGATTTTTCCTCCCAGAGGTTTGGTTCAGCTCTAGTTCCCACAGGGCAGCTGCAGCTGAAGAACAAGCAGTATGCTCGAGACTTCCGTCCAATCGATGAGGACTGCAGGTGTTCCACCTGCGCCAGATACGCCCGGGCCTACCTACATTCCATCGCTACTCAGGAAACTGTGGCCTGCCACCTAGTGACTGTACACAATATTGCATATCAGGTGGGTATCTAAACTAACTGTTCCATTGAATAAAATGTTGCACAGGCTACCAACAGATGTCAGTAGGGGTAGGCAATGGAAAAGACGGGAGGATAACAACAAAGAATGGACCAAGTGAAACCTTAACTGGCTTACAAGGAACAGAAAACAGAAGAGTGGTTAGAACCAGTTGTAAGATCATCTGTGGTGCCCCAAGGGTCAAACAATAAAGACTAATATGACTTTTGTAATTTTTATAGTGTTGATGAACATGCTGATTAGAAAAATGTCCAGAGTCAGTTCTGTGTAGGACTAACAAGAAATTCTAATCAGAAGGTGTTATGTTTATTTAACATTTATTGTTCCATTATTGACTTCCTGTCTTTGTCTCTACAGATGAACTTGATGCGGACTTTACGACAGAGCATTCTGGAGGGTCATTTCCCCCAGTTTGTACAGGACTTTATGGACACAATGTACCCAAGCAAAGACTACCCAGAGTGGGTGGTGGAGGCTCTATCAGCCGTCAACATCCATCTACAGAAAGGTCAACCTCAAGTGGACATCACTTTAGAAAAGAACATTAATAGTTAACTAATATTTCCACATTAATAAATATATTTCACATCATGTTTCTTATACACTAACCTAATCACTTCTCAAAATCCACTGTCTGAAAGTAATTTATTTTGACATGAAAGGTGACGATGAACATAAATAAAACTGACCATTTTACGGAACTTACATGCACTTACATTTTACATACAAGCTTTACTGTGCAAAATGTCTTGAGGTTTAATATGACCAGAATGGTGCAATAAAATCTTGTAATCAAACTTTCTCCTGGTAAACTTGAACCTGATAGTCTGAAAGTTTTTTTTCAAAGGAATGTCAGTGGTAACCACGGTGGTAACCAGTGCTCAGGTCACCGTTTGGCTGCTGTACTTCTGCAGAACAGCCTTGAGCTGGAGCAGGTTGGCGTCTGTTCTGATCGCGATGGGATCAAAATGTGTCCGGCTGGCCCTGTAGCCTTCTTTCCGCATGTACTGGAGAACTTTCTGCATCCTGAGAAACAGAAAGCATAATCCGAAGTCAAAATTTTTCTAACAACCTAAACATGGCACCTACATCCTTTTCAATTGTGCTATGGGAGGAGGGGGGGGGGGTCCACTTACTTTCCATATCAAAGAAGCAGGCAGTGGCTGCCATGTTGGTGTTCCTATTTGCATTTCAATGGTTTAAGGACACAAACTTTTTGTTGCATTTTTGTTTCCTTTTTTTCTGGGCTTCTCTGCTTTGAGCTGTACACATTTAATAGTGGATATTTCAGACTGTAAGAATTTTCCTGTATGTCCAAAAATGACTGACCTTTGATTTACTGAAATGCAAATTGGGACACCAACATGGCAGCAGACACAGCAATGATTGCCTTACTTTGGAGAGTCTTTGCTCTTGGCACAGTGTCTGTGGATGTTGTAGTAGAAGGCTGGGTGTGGCTGAGACTCCTCCTTATCCCCTCCATCTGTCTTTATTTTCTTACATGGATTCTGGTTGGTTTGTTGACAGTTATTGTCTGAATCATCCTCGAACATTCCTTCTGCATGAACAAGATTTTTGAGGATGGTCAGTTTATGCATGGAAACGATTGGGCTGAGTTATACCAAAGACTTAAACAATTGAATACTAGTATGCATGTACCGCTTTCTCCATTTAGCACTTAGCACTTATGAGACGGAATATGGTAGTTGAACACCCACCACCACAAGTGGACTAGTCCCCTGGTGTAGTACTTGCACAATTTTGTGGCCCAAGGGCTATAGAAAGGTATATATGCACTGCTCTACACGATGAAAGGTACACATACCACTTTTCCCAGCAGGGCACTCTGCCTCTTGAATCATAGTTTTCAGGTGATTTCTAGTCATGGGACTCACGAGTAAGCCTCTACATGTTGAGAACATTCTCTTCAGGAACTCCAGGTTGAAAACAGGGCCACTCCTTGGGGAAAAAAATTAATGAGTGACAATTACAAAAAGTTGTGTCTACATGTACAAATGTACACAATATACCATAGTATTGCAGCATTCAATCCATAACATAGTATTGCAGCATTCAATCCATAACATAGATGACTCAGAAAAATATACCATTTGCTTAATACACGTTTGTCAAATTTGTTTATGTTTCAAGTTAACAAGCTGAAGTGTATATATTTTCATAGAAAGATATAAAAGTAGCAATGCCTGTCCAATTCTGACCACGCAATCTTGGACTGGCATGTGTATTTCTTGTACTTACAATTTTGCATCTTTAAGTCTACCTAAGACATATTTTAGTCTCCTTGTTTAGAAGTTATGTACAGACAAGTATCTTACCACACAGGTCCCAGCAGAACAGCAGTCTTACCAGGTGCACCAACATGGCAGGAGCATGGCAGGAAGGTATAATTGTTCTCTGTGAAGATTTCAATATAAATATATTAAGTAGCACAGCGATTCACATACATCTCTACTTGTGAGTGATACTAATTACTGTACTGCTGATACTACACTACACAACTATAATATGTTGCAATCTGCAGAACAAAAGAATGCCTCCACCCAACAAATGTATTTAGAAGACAACTGTAGGTTACTATTTAACATCTTGTCGTTGGGCTGGAAGACCCTCTCCTGACACAGCTGACAGTGGATGACCCCCTGTACGCGCTCCAGACACGCGTCAGCGTAGGACGGACCCCGCAGGACGCGTACAACCACCAGGAGGAAATGTTCCGCCACCAGGGACAGGAGGACATCAATACCTTTGTTACACCTGGCCGCAGCTCTGCCAGGAGATACGAGAACAATACATGACATATTCTTAACTCGTTCTTTTAGTTTAATACATGTATCATAACTCAGGGAGAAGAGTTTTACTGGTTCATGTATGTGTAAAAGGTCTGAAACACATTTGCTACACCTAAGTCCTTGCTGTTGCTCCACCAAGAGATACAAGTACAATACATGGCATATTCTTGATTGGTCACATAGTATACCTCAGGGATAACAGTTTCATATGTAAAACTGGAAGCTATGAACAATCAGATGTACTGTTTGGATGTACCTGACAACAGAGGCTAGTATCAATCGGACTGCCATCTCTCTCATGAACTCACTCCGCGTGATGTAGCCATTGTAGTGTCTCTGGGTGACATTGGGGCACTTCCCGTACACAGCGCTGGTGTCTGTGGACGTTATGGCCACAATGCCATCCTTTGGGACATTTCTGAAGGCAGCGTCTAAGTACTGTACAGAGCAGCCATAAGGATCCAGGTGCCTAAAACAACAGATGCCAAGTGTTGGTACAGCATACATGTACACATGTATTTGATGCACTAACATAAGAGAGTGTTTTCGTGTGAAATCATCACTGCTTCCATGTTGGTATAAAATGTTTGTTTCTTAGCCTATGAAATAATCACTTTAAATGCCTCCAGCTCAAAGAAGAGAACAATAGATACATTGTGCTTAAAAATTTGCCAATAAAACACAAAAATGATGTGCGTTATGATCCATTGAAATGCAACTAAGAGACACTGCCATAGTCAACACCTGTCAGCTTCATAATAATCATTGACAATGATATGGAAAGGTAGTGAAACCCCCATTGAGAAAACATGTACCCTTCACTTTTTTTTTAAAAGGCATTATGCTTCATGTCAGTGAGGATGACAGCTGTACCTTTTACTGGGGGGTAATTTTAGATTAGTTGTTGGATTCACAGCAAAATGTGGAACCTTACACAAAGTCAAAGGGTCTCTGGTGCAGCAGCACATTGGCATCGCAGCAAACAACTTCAATCTCTGGTGTCTTCATCGCTTCTGCATCATCTGCAGGAGCATTGTCTTCAACACTACCCTCTTCATTGTTCACCCTTCCATCTTCCTCCTCCGTAACATGACTGTTCTCTTCATTCTTGACTCTGAAGCCGTTTGATCTGACGTTCTTCTTGATGAGAGCGACTGTTTCCTCCTTAATGTCCCCGATGGTCACCTGTGGCTGCTTGCTTCTAAGGTACTTGGACCAAAGTATCCCTTCAATGCCTAGTAAACAAAACAATCCATCAATTTACTAGTATCAGACCAGAATACTAGTATACCTGAAGCTAATAAAGCACAAAATATACCTGAACCTAAATCACAGGGAAAATGTAAAAATCCATGGTATTTACAAGATCCAGTTATTACCTGTGGCTCCAAACGCATCCAGACACCGTAGCTGATCCTTCTCTTCAGCCATGGTTGCGAGAGCACACAATACCATCTCTCTGTGGGGATGGTACATTTTGTACATCATTGGGTGCTGGCTGATCATGATCTTCAACGTTGATAATAAAGTACTTTTTTTTGAACGGGACATCTTATTCTTCATTTTACATATACATGTATTTAGAATCTTGCTGAAATATTGACTTGGAGTTTGACAAGACATTTTACGTTTTAATAGCTGAAACATATTAAATTTCTATAACATATGCCCCCCTCCCTTAGCTCCCCTGCAGCCTAAATGTGTATTTCCTGTTACTAAGAGGTAAGCTCTCCCAAGACCAAACGAACCTGTTCATCCTCATCTTAGGGTTATAAAAGGTGTCAGTCTTCTCTGGAGTTGTGTGGTTTTCCTTCACTTTCAGCGTAACGCCCATCTCAACAGCAACTTTCATCGGCTCGCCTCCGGAACTCGTGCAAGAAGCCATGATGATAGCTACACTAGTGTGGAACAAACCAAACCCGTCGTATAGGGGTGTTCATTTTGGCACGTTTTGTCCAGTGATGTTTATGATGTGTGGATTAGTGAAACACGTAATGTCATCTAAACTTCTTTAATATTCATTTTGGTAAGAATTTTTTGTGGTAGAAACGCGAGAGAACATCACGAATTCCATGTTAAAGTACATGAATATATTGCTACACGAATGGGGTAATCAGGAACGTGATGTTGCACTTTGACCTTACGTCTTCTGCTACTTCCGGTTCAGACTTCTTCACAGAAAAGGAGGCAGGAGTTGGGAATTGATATCAGCGCTGCAAAGATGCAGGTAAGTGTTAACGTAAGAAAGGTACAGCGGTCGAAATTACTAAACACAATGTCTCTTTCTGCACCTTTAGCACGGTTTCAAGAGTTCTTGGTATGACTATGGTCTAACTCTAAGGTAGTTCATTTCGCTTCCTACAACTTACAAGGAAACCCATGCTGACTCACTTGTGTGGTTGTTGTTATCTTCAAGAAGATTTGGGCATTTCCCCCTCTTTCTGGTGGTCCACTCTTTATTTCTTAATCCCCATAAGAGCGGATCGCACACATCACCAGAAACATGTAAAGACTCTCAAAAAACATGCACACTAGTGAAACACTGAGCTGAACCCCACATCTGCTTGTCAAGTTGAAGAATGTGTGAGTTAAGATACAGTCAAACCTGCCTATAGTGGCCATAGACTGGCTAAGAAATAATGACTACAAAAACAAAGAACATACATTTGTACTACAATGTACAATGAGTGAGTTGACAAACTATTTCTGAATCAGTTAACAATGCATGCTGAATGCACTTGTCACAAAGAATGTTGAAATGTACATTAGAACAGTTGAGCTATTATGGATTACATATACATGTATGTAATGTTACTCATTAATAGAACATGGTAACGTTACATCATCAAAATGTGCTGGTTTGTTAAGGAGGAACATTATGAATAGATTGTTATCTTTGTAATGTATGACTGTGCATGTGGATAAAGAATGATTGGGGAAAAATTACCAACTTGGGAAAAGATATAGATAGTAGAGGTATACATGTGTGTAGTTGCTTGAATGCTTTGTTGTTGTGATATTGGGCAAAGGTTGGAGATTTCTCACTAGGTAAAAATTCACCTTGGCAGGGGTTTTATTTTCATTGACACTTTGTTCAAACAGTGAAATCTAACAGTCAGAGTTTGCCATTCCATGTAAATGTGACTGCTGCAGGGCACATCTTTGTCAGGATACCTTTGGTTGAGTCCTGACAGGGAACAGTCATTGAACCACCAGCCACCCTCCTGTTCCCTGGCACAGTTTTTCCTCAGTGATTCGTCGTTGTCCCTGTCTGGTGTGGAGAACATCATGTATCTGGCTGTGGTCCACGGGTAGCTCTTTGAATCCATGGAGTTTCCTGCAGTACCGGTGAAACCTGACAGGGAGAGCTGGTAGTTGGTGCTCTCGCTGCAGGCTCCTCGCTGCCCACACTGAGGCTGACACATGCAGCCCAGAAGACCTTTCTCCTGTCATTTCCCCGAGATGGATGGAAATGAAATACAAAATGTAGTAGATAGTTATTGGCCTTCACCTTTCACATGCACAGTTCAAACTGTGAACTGGTCTGACCATTGTTCACAAAGTTTTATGTTTTTGCAATGATCTCTTTCAGGTGTGTCACAAGATATCAAGCATACAAGCCTCACAGTTATGAGAGAAATGTACACAGTCATCCTTCACAGTTGAAGTCGATCCTCATTAACTGTTACAGCAGGATGGAACACTCACCAGTACCGTTACTGATCAAACAAGAACCAGTGAACGCAGATGTGGCCAATCAGGAGGCTGTGGGAAGTGGTCCAGGACCCGAGTCTGGTGAACCTCCCCGCGAAGATGCCTGGGAGGACTATCCAACCCACTGGCAGGCTGTGGAGGGCGTAGTGAGCATCGGACAGGCCTCCAGGATCAGGACACCGTTACGGGGGAGACTGTACGTTTGTAGCGAATGCGAGTACCACGCCACCCGAGCCGACGTGATAAAACACCAGCGTCTTCACACCAGGGCCCGTCCGTACGTCTGCCTGCTCTGTAACTTCGCGGGGACTCAGAACTCGCACCTCCGCTCGCACTTCAAGCGCCACCATTTCACGCCGTTGGACGAGGATAACCATATGATCATCCCCCAGAGCCACTTCATCTGCCAGGAGTGCCACATCATCTTCCCAACGCAGGAGAAGCTACAGACTCACTTGTGCGAATCCCACACAAATGAGGAGCAAACTCCCTCCAACAGTGAAGAGACTGAGAACAGTGATGATATGCAGGTAGACTCCCTACAGACAGGCAATGTGGGGAAGCAGAATGGAGCACTAGAATCAGTTCAACATGTCAACAACGTGCTGCACAGAAACAATGAGCAGAATAGTCCCCTAAGGTCTGACAGTTGTGCAACGTCCAAACACATGATTTCAAGTACTGTACCTCCCACAGATGATGGAGTCAGCATGAACAGTGCACATGTTATTCACATGTCACAAAATGATTCAGACTTTAGCAGCAAAGGCACCACATTTAATCATGATGGTGCATATTTGCAGCCTGCCTTTGCCATTAATCAAGAAGAACAAATCACTGCCAGCTCCAAAGAAAGTGTCACCAATACTCCATGTAGTTTCACACAAAGCCATGTCTTTGAACAGAGAGAAAGAAGAACTTGTGGGAACCCTAGTAGTATTGAAGACAGTGTTAGTGTTACTCAAGATTGTGCTATAGTAGGTAGTAGCAACAGCAGTGAGCATGTACCTCCAAGTGAAGGGTTAGCTACAGTAGGCAGCAGTAGCAAGGGAAGGAAGACATTTACATGTTCACAGTGTGGCTACAAAGGGGGGAAGAAGGATGTCCAGAAACACTTAACAGTACACACAGGATTTCGGCCGTATGTCTGCCTGCAGTGTGGCCACACTACCGCACAAAATAACCACATGAGGAAACACTTCCAGAGGATTCACCCTGGACAAGAGGCAGAGTTTGACGTCAGGACTGATGAGTTTTACATTTGCAGCTCTTGCTTGTACTTCTTTTTGTCGCAGGAGACTTTTAGCGCGCATTTTGACAAAGGGACATGTGTGCGGGATGGCACTGAATTATGTAGTGATACGATGTCCCCAAATAACGTTATGCTCCAAAATCAAACACTATTTAACCCCCAGGCTGCAAATATAGGTACCAGAGACTACGAGGAAGAACACAACAATCAGCTGTGTGAGACGAGCTTTAGTTTTTCAAACACATTTGAGGAAGGACATCATCTAACCCAAAGAAACAGGCAGAGAAAAAACGCTGGGCCAAAGTGTGCTATAAAGACCGATGGTACCATCAGTAATCCTCAAAATACACAGTCTGATGTTATAAACCACTTCAGACGCAGTATTAATGTTGAAAACAATTACAAAGAACTCAGGTCTGAAGAAGCGATGTCGTGGTCTACTGAGCTATCATCATATGAGCCAACAGTTAGCAACGTCAACGGACAAAATCACATGAGTTTGCCCTCCTTGCAATTGGTAGAGACAAGAAATGAGACAAAGAAAGCACACTTCAAAGGGGTCCAGGGAAATGCTCAAAACAGAACTTCCAGGCGTTTCCAAAATAGCACCTCGTCAGTACCATCCAGGATTTCCAGCTCTCAGCAGAATGGACAGGTGTCTTTTTCACAGGAGGGCTCTGCTCAAATGCTGCCAGGGTTTTTGCAGCAGACAACAACACACATCAGTATGGATGGCACAGGTTATGGTACAATAGCCTCACCAACAGTAGGGAATGCAGCAGCAGTTCCATTACATTCACTGAAACAAAACTGTGATGAGGATGTTCACACTACAAATACTGTGCCTAGAAATATCAGGTGAGATTCTAGCTTTAGTTACACTGACAGTACCAAAAGTCTTGTTGACATTTTTAATTTACAAGATTTACAAAAATATTGAGATTTTGAAATCAGTACTCTATAATGAAACTGCCATTACTAATGCTTTAGATGCAACACTTCAGAATGGAGGCTTTCTTTTACCTGAAACAGTGTGACAAGTTGGATACATGTACTGTATAACTAGTGTCACTGGCCACTCAAGTGATGGCAATGCCCTTTCATTCTGCAAGGTTTGCCTGCCTGTATGCTATATACATGTTGATTTATTGTGTTTTTCAGGAAAGCAGCCCGAAGGTCCTTAAAAAAGTACACACAGGTCCAAAACAGACAGAGGATGCACTGTCATCAACCACTGTACACCAATAGGCGCAAGCCTATACAGCCTTTTGTGTGGCACTTCCAAGGCAGGTCCTATATTACATATGAGATTGCTGGGAAAACATCAAGATCTCTGCCCAAAGGTAGGCACTTAAAACAGTGTAAGTACTAGTGTAGTTGTACAAGTTTCATTTCATCATATTATTGCTAAATGTATGTACAGTAAATGCCATGGTTTTCATTATAATACTTGTACTTTTGTCATAACACCCATAGTTAAGTAATAAATAACTAAGTGTTTCTCACTTTGAAATTATCAGTGTTATTGGTACACTGTTATCTCTCCATCCTAATGCCAGACTGCACTTTTACAGTGGACCGCCAGATGGCGTGTAACTTCTGTCCGTACAAGACCAGTAAGAAGGAGCTTCTCCGTCTGCACATGAGGAGGCACCTCTGGATGTCCTGATGAACAGAGACCTTTTCATGGATCCCATTGCATGCTGGGAGATACAGGGGCATTGTGGGTAGCTGAGGGGGCAAACAAAGTGATTACTTGATAACATAGGACCAAGGAGGTTAAATTAGTTGATTTTAACTCCATGATAGAACAGACTGACAGCAGCACACATGCAGTGCAGGCACATTGCCTTTTCACCATTTAACTGCACGTGTGCTGTCAAATTTGAATGTCTGTAACTTGTAAACAGTTCTTGTTTGATACATGTCCAGATGTGTTTTGTTTATATCTCAGGGCCTTCAACTTTACACATTTTAAACCCTGTTCATTACACTGTGCACTGCAGCCAACTGACTGATGATGATGATGACACTGTGCATGCTCAGCTCAAACCATGAGCCAGCTAATTATGCTGTTTGCCCCCAGAGCTACTCATAATGCATATATAAGTGCCATTAGAGTTTACGTGACTTCTTCCACATTATAACATTTTAAATTATCATTCAGTAATGAGTTGAATGGACTGTAATATGTAGCATATACAGTATTCAAATTCTCAGGAAGGTTTCTTCATGTTGCGATAGGAGCGCACTGTTGGAGCAAATCACAGAAGGGTTTTGTACTTTTGTGTTTATAACTCCTAAACACAAAAATAAAACAAAGCAGCACAGTAAGGATGATCTGGTTTTATTATATTATATGTAGTCTACAATGCAATGCAATGTAATGCACTTTGATACAAAGATATGATATCTGTACAAGTATGATGAAGATAAGTTATAAATCTATCATTGTTGACCATGAGTGCCTGGCTATTATAACGTGGAGTCTACAAAGTTGAGTGTCATTTGGTAGAAATATGATCTCCAAAGGTGCAGAAACCATTCTTTAGTGTCATATTACAAAACAACCATTTTAGAAACATTTTAAATATACTTTTAAATAGACATCGTCCTATTTGCTGCAATGTCACTGCCCTATTGAATATCTTTCATCCATCATTTTCGTTTTCCTTGGAATTTATGACGTGCAGAACCTATATATCCTTTTCGTCCCCCTTTCTCTTGGTGGCAGGCCTCATGAAGGGGTTGGGTCGCCCTGTCCTCTTGGGTTCTCCCCCGCCGCGTTTCTGCACAGTTTCCGGTCTGCCACTGTTGTATTTCAGCACGTAGGACTGACTGCCTTCTCCACAGTACCTGACGGGGTGTCCGTAATTTTTCCTCACCTGTAACGCGGGGGTGGCACTGGTACCCACGGCTGGGGTGCCTATGGTCGCGCGACTTGCCGACGAAAAAGCGCCCCCGTGCGGAAGGGATGCGGACTGCTTCTGGAAATCAGGACTTCCCTTAGCTAACGAATCGGTGGGCAAGGAACGTCTTTGTGAAGGAACCACACGACTGACTTTGCACGTATTTTCGTCAGAATCCATAGACGTTACCGGATGGCTGCTGTAGTCTGGCAGCTTGTCCCCCTCTTTGACGTTACTTGAGAGTACAGGAGTTTTTGGCGGGACCTCTTTTCGACGAACGACGCTTGCTTTCGTGTCCTTGTCGTGCCAGTGGTACGGACACTGCTGCCTCGACTTGCCCATATAGTACTTCACCTTCTCTTGCAGGGTGGCCAACTGCTTTGTCAAAAGTTTCACCTCTTTCTCCCTGGATTCTTCCGATTCGTTCATCCTCTGCAGCTTTTTCTCCAGCTGCCGAATGGTTTTCCCGTGTTCTCTGTCGTGGTCCAGCCTTTCCTGGCGCGCCATTTTGTGTCGCTTTTCCGCCACGAGTATGACTTCAGTCACGTCGTTCTCTGTCTGCGTCCAGCAGGTGATCATAGGCCTCTTCAAACTTTTAAGTTCCATCGTCAACTCGAAATTTTGCACAATCAGTTCGTCTACCTTCTGTCGGAGCTCCTTCTCTGTTTCTATAGAGTTCTGGAGGTCAGCTTGCAACCTAGCGAACTGTTTCGTCCCCTCTTTGCTCGTGCGAGTCTTGTTCCTCATGGAGTCTTTCATTTCTTTCACGGTAGCCTCGAGCTTCTTAAGCTTGTCCTTCGCGCGGTATTCCTCAAAGACACTGTGGTCTTTCTCCTTCTTGGCTCTGTCGGCCTCTTCCCTCAGGATGGCAGCACACCTGTCCTGAAGAGACGTGACGTATCTAACGTCGTCTGCGTATTTATCTTTCAGTTTTAGCAACCTCTGGCATTCCTTGAAGTACTGATCCTTCTCCAGTATCAGTTTTTCTAAGTGCTCAACGTACAGTGCCGCTCTGTTGTCTACCCCTCTTGTAATGTCCAAATAAGCACGTTTGGGCGTCTCGCCTTCCAGTTCCAAGGCCTTAATGTCGGCTGATATCTGCCGCACCTCGCTTTCTGATATGTGACACTCCTCGTCGGTTTTTCGAGCCTGAGAAACCCTGGCCTTCAGCTCCTTGTAGAGCTCTCCTAGGTCGGAGTCACCACCACCGGAGCTTGTCTCGGGCCTTCCCGGGGAGGGTGTGCAGTTCTCCCGCCGGAGGGAGCCGATGATGACCGGGGACGTGGAGTGTGCACGCGGATACGGTGACCGGGACTCCATACCTTTTTGTCCCATGTCGCTGACAACTGGAAGTGAACTGTCTCCGCAACTTGGTTATCAAGAATTAAGCGACAGAGCAAGAAGAACGCTGTTTGCTGTACAGACGACACCTGAAAGTCGTCCTACGTTTGAATCGACGCCCCCGACAATTAAGTCCGTCTTTCCTCGGGGGTAGAAACCTCGAGCTCTCGCTCTCGGACGGCGTACAACAACAGTCACCAGCCGTAACGACTAACGTTGGTACGAGCAGTACGCTCCAGTGCAGAAGTCAAGATGCACTAAACACACTGTATCGTCTCGCAACGTGTAACAATCCTGCTGTCGCTTGACCCCTTCCAATAGCGCAAGAAGTCAGTCTGTCACCTTCGATTTATATCTCCTCGTCTGAGATACTAGTCCCCGGGCCTTCTCGTAATAGCCGTCCAGGAACCAGGGTACATTTGCGTATGTAATTACGCTGCCACTCGCCCTTAATCCGAAAAGTTAGTTCCTCCTGTGATGTCCATCCCTACCGTGCAGGAGCGCTCAGCTAACGGATTTCCTGTCCTGACGACGGAAGGCGAAGCGACGTCCTGAAACAAACATTCCTCATTACGTACCGTGTGCCCAAGGTGTTGCCCCGTCCGTTTCCGCTGTTGATATATGCTTTTTTTACGACAGTCACACTTCGCGTCAGCCGGCAACAAATTGTTCACTACTTGGTGATCCACAAACGCAACAACAGTTCTTATCGCCAGGCTTTGTACCCGGCTCCGCTAATTTGTCCGACGATGTTTACCGAAGCCCCTGTCGGGGAGAGGCTGGTGAATCGGTCGCCCCGGGCAACTAATGCCGCCGCTCACCCGTCCTACAGTAGGTCGGGCTATTGTGGAGTGGTGCGATTCAGCGCCCACGGACCAGCAAATCACCTGTGAGCTTTAAAAAGCAGGTAGCTGGTCCCACTTACCAAAACCTCTCTTCTGTAAGTAGGTAGGCTGAGAGCTACGGCGTCAGTCGGGTGGGATAATTTAATCATGCAGATTTGTAGCACGGTAAAAACGGTATGACATATTCATGATATTGATAGACTTTTTCACTATCGCATCTACATTTAAAAATATGTCAGGTCATTTTTACTGTATGTAGCGCATGGTGTTTAGGTTATGCATCTCTTTACTATATGAGGGGCTAGACTGCACTGGTAATATAATAAAACTTGAATAGTGAAACATTTGCCAATGGACGAGATTTCGACTGGCACATAAAAAGTACTGTCAGGAGATTTTGTTTGCAGACTGGATACGAACTTCAGTCCTGACGGCGGCCACACGGGTGGTATTGTCACTTCACTGGTAATGAGTGTTATCCAAACATGTGCGCAGACCTTGTGTCTAGCCGCAAACATTCTCTAATGTGTCGACAAAGACGGGATACCCATTATTTTGTGACAGATTCAGGCCGCGTGTGTGTGCGAACGTTATTTTACATAAATCATCTCTAGATTGGCGGTCAGGAACTTTGGCTTAGAATCCCATTTTAGTCCTAGTCCTTTTTATTTAAAAATCCCGACTGCCTACGCCGCAAATATTTTTGCAAATTATCAATATAATCCATAGATTAGTCTCACAAGATAATGTTCGCTGCACTAAGCTTAGGTTGTTCCGTCTCTCTAGTCACCAGAAAAAAGAAAGAAAATTGAGCCAAACAAGGAGCTAGAATGATCGGCCAAGAGGGTTTGGCTAGCCTCTACCAGGCTTCGGGAGGCGGCCAGAAAGAGTACAAATCGGCCAAATAGAGAGATAACATTCCAGATTTTTTCGGGAGCGGCAAACTGTTCTCTCCCACCAGACAAACTCCCCTGGCATGTTATCTCTCTATTTGGCCGATTTCTACTCTTTCCAGCCGCCTCCCAAAGCCTGGTAGAGGCTAGGGTTTGGTTATCGTAGATGTTTTTCTAAATGCTTACAACGTACACTACGCGATGATATTAGATGGTTTTACTACTGACTTCGTTGCTAAACACTGGTTGTTAAACTGTATATTCTGTACCCTTACCACGGTGGCCTATATTGTGGAGACTACGAGAAGAAAAGGCCATTCGATATCTGTTTATTGTCATTAGAGTATGGGTATTGTTGACTTGTTCAATAGCTTAACAATATATCGAACACACTCAATTATGATAGCCTATTTACGACCGCTAAGTGGTTATCATTGTGATAAGACGATCAATTGATAACCATTAAGGGCGATGAATTCATTATTAATGTGGTCATTTCTACACCGGAAATCATGATGTTAACACAATCTATCACGGAGGATATTAAGGATAGAAATGTTTGGAACAGATATCATAGTTGTAATGATTGGGAACTTCCGGAGACTTGTATGGGCATAGAAAACACACCTGTGCGTTTTTGTTGTCCAGAGTAATGTTAAACCGGAGGCAAAAATCATTAGATAAATATAAAGAGACTGTAATTTCCAAACAGACAAAATGCAATTTGATATTGAACAGTTTACTAAATGGTTTAGAGAAATTACATAGAGTGGCGAAAACAGACACCATCACATGTTATTCGTAGAAAATAAAAGAGAAGAATATGATCATTTTCAACATTGTTATTGCTGTTCCCTTTCATTTCTGTCACTGCTTTGCTTTTGATTGGGAATCAGTTCACATTTTGGGTGCCCAATTATGTCGTGAGTCGTTGTTTATATCAAAGTGCATTGTTTAAAGAAGTTTATGCTATTTCCCCAGGCTTTTCATATTTATCCCCCCCACCCCCCTCAAAAATAATATGTCGACTAAAATCAAACCCATTACGGCCATGCAACCCAACAGCAATAAGGAAAGTAAAATCTTACAGTGCATTAGACACATTTTTCCATGTTTACTACCTTTTAATATACGTTATTATTTTGCCACTTGCAATTAGCCACCGGGCATGAAAGATCATACCATTGTTATCAAATCTGTGCGCTTACAGGCTAGCCTCTACCAGGCCTCTTTGGCGCACCAACTCCCCTGGCATTTATCTGTCTTGGCCAATTTCTACACTTTCCAGCCGCTCCCGAAGCCTGGCAGAGGCTAGCTAGTTCTGACATCACCGTTGAACTGTGCATCACAGACCCATTATAGTCCATAATTAGTACTGTGTATCCTTGAAAATTTTTTCGTAGTCGTAAATATGCTTTAGTTGTCAGGCTTTCCGAGAAAGAACGTAAGGCTGTCGGCCTAGCTGACTGAACGATCGGCCTGCCAAACCGCCTGAGGGTCCTCCCAGCAGGACGTGTGACATTTGAAAGGTGAAACGTTTTAAGTGAAACGTTCCCACGGAACAGGCCATCTTCTGACGTCACATGATGAGTTATAAACAAACACGGTGCATCTATATGTATATATATTTCATGTATATATATTTATATCCCTATTGTGATTGGAAGGGAAGTGACTACCTGACTTTGCAGGCGTTCTATTTATCAAACAAGTTTCAGGAAGTTATGATTGACAACCTCATACAGATTTCACAAAAAGCACAAATAAACGTTACTATTAGTTAAAGTCTACACATTGAAAAGACAATCTTTGAGATTCATAACGTATACGTAACGTATGAAAAACCTTTGAAAAAAGTCATGTATGTGGGAATATCACACTACTTCAAAACCAGCTGTTATAGACTGTTGTAGCCCGACTAGCATTAACGTACATTAAGGTACTACGGATAAAACATATACTGTGGATTAGTTTTAAGCCCCGGGCGGCTTTTCCGTAAGAAACAAACATCTCGTTCCCAAGTGCTGGGCTTCGTTACCATGGCAACGGCACGTCAGTTGTTACATTTGGCGGGTGGCACTTGACCCGCGATGTGGACCTATAGCCACCACTTGTGCAGGTGTTTCAATACAACAGTTTTATCAGTAGCTTCAACAGCCAAATCGGCTTGCCACTTGTGATAGACGTCTGTACACTATCTACACATTACAACCGGAAACGGAATTGACGATACAGATTAGAGTTTTTTCTGTACCATACTTTATTCTCCACTTGAATTCGTAAGATTTTTTTGGCGACGTCTCAGGGAGGAGCCTAATGGTACAGTATTGTGTGCAGTTTACAAGAATTCTGGGAATTGTACAGGAATTTTGTCCACAGCCATGGGATGTCCACAGGAATGTCTCACAGCTCTGTTTGTTGACACACATTTATGCCAACGTCCTGGGAACCCTTGGGAAAATTCACTATACACTCGGGAGAAGTGCACTGTATCTGTACTGTCTAGACTTACAGGTACTAAGCATATAAGGCTTCCTCAAAATCATGATATCATGGCAATGCCATGCAGACAATAACCCTAACAGCAACCACCGTCGCCATGGCAATGTATGTTTTCATTCAGTTTACCTATGTGCGTTTTCAGCTGTGAAATATCTGCTGTATATTATATTTATTTTACAATTTCAAATATCATACTTATAATTTCCAACAACATACTCCCACCACTCCCTCCTCACCCTGTTCTGAATGCAGCCTTCTATAACGTTATATGTATACGTTTTGCTAACGATAATTAATCTGTGCTAGATGACACATTTCTCAACCAAAAGGTTTCATCTGCCAACGATCTTCTATGGTAACCTTTCTCCTGGCAATACTGCTTCCCACTGCTAGGTGGCGCTGCAGTGAGAGGAATTCGGTCCCAAACGTGACTTTCAAACCCTCCTCGCGGTTCCTGGCCCGATTTGAAAATAGACATCATTTCTAGAGTTTCTCATTCACATAGCATCCTCAATGCGACGATTTGAACTATTCATTCGCGGAAATACTAGCCACATGTACGCTTCATCAAGTACTTCTTATTTCTTATACCCGTTCAGAACTCCTTCTCTGAAGTCGATGAAGACGGCCACCGCCTGTCGAGTCTTCTCGTTCACCAAGACGTGACCGCAGTCATCAAGGATGTCCAGCCGGCAGTTCGGCACTCCCTCCCGGACAACTTCTGCACCAGAGACGTCCAATACCTGGGGGAATTCAGTTATATAAAAAACATTGTCATATATTGTGCAAATGATGTAAAATGTCTGACTAGCTTGCAATTTCGACATGTACAGTGACACAAAACCGATGGATTTTTGCGTGTGACCTCACGAATAATTGGCAAATAAGAATAGAAATTTATTGATGGTCATAATAATGTTAAAACTTTTGCTGCAATCATAGTGCAATGTAACATTGATACCTTCTTTACGAATGTACATGGAAAGTTACAAATTTCAAGATACTTTATAATCAAAGCAGCCGTGCAGTCTATTGGTTGCTGATGTACTTATAAAGTTGGAATGAACACCATCCGTATACAGTATATATCTAAATCCTAAATTATTAGTATGGCTGACAGACTTACGTCATCCTCTCGTCCCCAGATCACATGTGTAGGTGCAGAAATATTTCCCATGCTCCTTTGCAACACGTCCCATTTCTCTTTTCTCCCCAGTTCATCAGACACTGCAGGTAGCAGGAAAATGTCATAAAATTTATTGTTTTGTCATCATACATAAAATTATGTTTTGTATCAGAGGATACAAATCGCCTACAGTGGGTTAAATAACGAAAGTATATCTACTGCAACTGTAAAATCATATGCAATCTTCAATGGAGGTAGACGAGGATCTGTGTATGATAAGTTGCAGATTTCTCGAGCACAATATCAATGATAGATACTAGTAGAGAGATCTGCGTACTTACACTTTTGGAAAAAGTCGTTGTGTGGCGCCCTGTCAGCCAGTGCACAGTACAGGAGCTGTTGTGTTGATAGGAATAGTTGCATTATAATAGGAGGGTCGTGTTTTTAAAGATATCTCTACTTTTTAGTTTTTCAAATAAACGAACAAAAAAGATATGGCAATAACAGACACATTGTGGTACCACAAAAACAATACTAGAAACCAGGGAACAGAAGTTTCGACAGAACTTTGAACAATAGCACCCATAGCCTATATTCACATAGGAGGGAAGGGTGTATTTATCTCTTTCTCCCTTTTATTTTCTTATCCCTCTCCTCTGCTTTTCAAGAACACAGCATACACTTTTGATTCGACGGTTCAAAGGTTTTAACAAAAACGTCAGTGCTCGTACTCGACCTCACGAAACAAAAATAAACCTCTGTGGAAGTCAGTCTTAAGACACAAAGAGGCCGACGTTCACAGCCATGAATGGTATGTTCGTGATACCTTATCGGGGAGCTTGAGTTTGCCGATCTTGTATCTATAGGAGTTGATTTCTGTCATTTCTCGGAAGTCGTCCAGCGTCTTGGGCACGAGCATGTTCCTACCCTCCAGGAATGCCCTCATCATACGGCTGTGTACAGGGGTCACCACTCCTGGGAAGGTCAAGGATAAAAACGATGAAAATGGCCGACCCATGACGTCACATACCAAAATGGCGGTGTCCATAACATCGAGAGTAAAACAGAATATGGATTTGCTTGCCCAAAAAGAAATAAAACATTTGATTGGCCAGAATAGTATCATTAGTAATGCTAGAAGTCCAACCAAACATTGCTATTGAGAATATGATTGGGTTTGATATCATGGATAGACCTCAAAATTGAACTTTCGAACTGATCAATTCTATAGGTCTATCCTTTGCCCAGAATACGTTTTGATTACACAAAACTGTAAAAATGATGAGTTGTCGAACGGCTCAAGTGCCAATTTGTCGCTTAAAAACCCTTAATGCAAACTCAGTCCTGAACACGTACCGAGTGGACAGAAGAGCGTGAGCAGTGCGATGTTTGACCGGTAGGCGGCAGCATACAGCCCGGCTATCCCGCCGCCCATGGACGTGCCCACCAGGTGGAACGGTTTTCGGTCGAGACCAACGGCACACACAAACTGCACATTGGCATGACAACAAAAAATATAATCTGAGGAACAGCACTATTTACTTTGTTTATCTGGAATCATATGTAACGTTATACGACACAGACGTCCCAAATAAAATCAACTGCGCAATATATATCTGTGATTGACTGTGAATGAGTCCTACTTTAGCTGGTGTTAAAATCCTATGATAATGTAGTTGTAGCTATAGAGTTCAAGCTTAGTTCCAACACAAGAAAGGTGGACTCAGCATAAATGTCCTTTCTTGTGTTGGAACAATACAACTATGGGTTCTACCAACGTTAACACAGATGAGCCTTCATTCGAATCCTATCATGTCGTTAAATTCGATACGGTTTCTGTTTTGGCACTTTTTTAAAGTTGAATATTAATGTTAAACCTGATCACAAGAATTGATTGAGAAAAGAAGTACCCTATGTAAGGTGTTGGCCATGCCCTCCATAGACAGATCCTGGCCAGGGTTCCTGTCGGACTCACCATGGCCGGGCAGGTCTAACGGTATGATGTGCAGATTTTGAGGAAGAGCCTGCATGACGGTAAGAAAAAATATTACCTCCAACTTTAATTAGTGACGAGATTCACTTATTTCTCATCGTTATCAAAACGGATATTTTACATAAGGTTTTATTGCTCTTTCGTCAGGATCATGAGGTGTATTCTGTGATTTTTGTCATATAAACCGTTGCGTTTATGTTTTTATTTCGTTGTATTTGTTACACGTACGGATTATGTGCAGCTTATACTATAGGGGTAAGTGTAAAATGGTTTGGACATATTTTGACAAAGGTTTTAGCTTTATCTAGATTTTTTTTTTAAATGAACATCTGAAATATGAATAAAGTCGCTGTGAGCAGCAAAAAATTAATTAATTCGCTTTTCCGTACCTTAATAAAATTTGCCCAAGTGTCCTTAGACGTGGAAAAGCCGTGAAGGAAAACGACGGACGGTTGTGTGTCGCTAGGACGGCCCCTCTCGGCATAGGCCAGTCTATAACCTTCTACCGTCACAAACCTGACGGTGAGACCTGCCCGCCATATCACGGCCCTGGAGTACAATGGACGATGTTACGTCGCTGAAGGTTACACATCCAGGTAATAAGATACGCCGAAAAAGCAGTTACTCAAGGAACTGGATATGATTTTGGAAACGGTCAGACGTTTCAGGTAGCGACCACTAACTTTCGTCAGTGACACTAGAGGGTGACGATGGCACTTGACGATGTTCTATAAAATTTATATAGGGTCAACCTTGCTAGGGATTTGATATAATGAGCGGAACTCACATTACAGTGCATGTTTATACAACGGAAGAATAAAACAAATACGTGTACAAAGGCTGTTCATTTTGCAATAGTTAAAATCTGGCCACTTGATTGCATTCGCCAAAAGATGTAGTAGAAAGTGGAATAATCATTATATATTTTTGAATTGCTATATTAAAATGCCTATCAGACTACCAAATCTTACTTCCTGATCGCCCTGATGATGATCTCCGGTTTGGTGTTGTAGAAGTAGACGAGAGAAGCCAGCGGTACAAGGGTCAGGGTGGAGACCCCGGCCACCAGCAGCCTGAGGAAGGGGAGGGCGCTCATGTCGGCGCTGTCACCTACAGGAGAAGACAGGGGATATATGCAGAACTGTTAGGGTTATACAGTACATGGTCAACGGTTCCACCTTTCTTAACAATGCAAACACCACTGCAAATAATGAATAGCTTTCTATCTATTCACCACGTAGGTCTCTGCACAGGTGATAATGTCCACAGGTATTTCAATAGAGTACGTAGACTCCTCAAGACCAGGTGTCACCTCTTAACGACGCGAAACCAAGTCAGAAGCGTCCTCGTGCCTCTATTTAAGTTCCAGTCTATGCACTGCCCAAATAAAATCGGCTAGCATTTTGACTAATTTGAATGTAGGTCAAACGGGTTAGATACGCTTCTACTAACGTTAACATGCACAGAAATGTGTGAGTGAGGTATAAGTTTATACGGTTTGTAAAAATTGACTCAGAAAAAAATATGGACACTTACCACTTTGGGCAGACATGTATAAAATCAACCACGTGGGCCACTGACTTAACAAGTCTTACAACTTCTGATCTCCCGAAGGCTAAATCGCGAAATACGTCCGGTCGTCACCAAGTATTTTAAAACACCGGGAAGTAGAAGCTGTGAACTCTGCCCTCTTTTGTAAACAGGAAAAGCACATGCAGACCACGTGCTCGTCCACTTAAAACTTGTAATCTTTGATCCCGTGACGGTGTAGCCTTGGAATTCTGGAGTAGGAGTACAAAAAGGCAAAGCAAAGAAGTCAGATCTATTAAAATTGATCAATGATGAACAAGCATATCGACTCTGACAATCGCTCGACTGGTTATATCTCCTATGGCTCCTATACAATCAATCAATCAATCAATCAACTTTATTGCTCAACAATTGTGGCTATTCGTACGCTTCACTTACTCCCATAGCGGCCCTAACTGAATGGTGACCAAATCGAATAGAAGGTATAAACTACCCCGTGTCAACGCTTGATCACATGAACACTGGTACCCACCCCTGTACGATGGGGCCCTACATGTATGTCAGTCTGAACCGTGACCCTACCAACATCCTGATTATGAACCTGAGGGGTCCCCGAGGGGCGTTGAACAAATGTTCCGGCCGGATATTAAACACCTCCACCGTGCATTGTCAATCTCAAATTCAATTTACGCTGCGCGTACGTATTTTAAACAGACAGCGGACCTCACATAAGTCACGTGAGCAGCACGCTATAGTTATCCACCCTATGGGATCAATATATAATGCACTCACTCATACTTGACAATATTGTTTTACCTAAGAATATACAAGTCATTTTAATACACCCAACATCTGATTTTAATTATTGTGAAAAACCTGTTGCTTTTGAAATGTGAATTTGGTACATTACAATAATAGTGATTTATATCACGTCTGCTCTCTGCTCTATATGCATGTAGATAGATATTGACCTACATGTAAAATGTTTTCAAACACCCCTGTCTTTTAGTGGACTGCTCTGGTAACCTTTAACCCTTCACACGAGGTTTGCAGCTGCAGTGTTGGAACATTTCTCCCAGTTTTCTACGCTCAGAAATCCATATAAAGACGCGGTGTGAAACAAAACCGTATAGTTTATCCCCAGGAGCCTTCTACGAGGATCAATGGCGCGTAAGAAGAGCGGGAAAAGGGTGAGCTGGTCTTCCGAGAACTGCGAGATAAAATGGAGGGGGAGGGGGGCATATACGGTCTGCCAGGGTCTGCCAAACTTGCACGTGTGGTGCTAACCCGGTCACCTAGTCGCTCCGAGGACTATAGCTTGAGTTTCTCGGCAATTTTATGCCTCTTTCCCCGCCTGGCCAGCTACACCAACCCTGATATTTTTTTTTGCCTGCTTAAGTTTAAAGCAATCAACAGCCCAGCTAAATTATTTCTGGCCCTTTAAAACCAAACCCTATGTTGTGTTGTTTTCTAGAAGGGAAAGGCGGCCAAACAGGCCCGACAGAATGCCGAGTACGAGAGGGAAGACCTGAAGAAGGCTCCTCACACGTTCGTCATCGCCAGAGGCAAGGTGGGCAACAACGTGGGTCAACTGGTCACGGACATGCGCAGAGTCATGGAACCCTTCACTGCCTCAAACCTCAAGGTGTTTGTTTGTTTGTTTCATACAACTCGTAAACTCGTAAAGTTCAAGCTGAGTAAAACCAGAGAGTGAGGTTAGATCCAGACACACTGGGATGGTGGGTCCCTTAATCTCCAAGCAGATCATACGGTGGCATGGCAGCATCCATTGGCAGTGTCCATTTTTAATAGCCACATGTACGATCTGCACGGGTATGTTTAATTTATCTCAGTACCTGTTACCATGACAGTTCTGATGAAAAAAAAAACACAAAATGCCGTCCATAGCGGAGATGTGTTGTGCTCATGTTGGCCACTATCTGTAGTGTTTTATGTTTGGAAGTGATTGGTCATGTACACGTAACGTTACATTTATTTTCAGTTTCAGTAAGGAAATTGGTGTTAGTTGAGGTAAGTAACAGTTACCTTTCCCAAGTGAGTAACTTCAAGTCAAGGGGCAGTATCAAACCCAGAATTTATTATTATATTAGTGAACAACTCTAACGACAAGACCACCTTGCACCAGGTAAACATATTAACAATATGAGATATACCAGTACTAACAAGAAGTTGTCTTTCCTACAGGTGAGAAAGAAGAATGTCCTGAAGGACTTTGTTGCTGTAGCTGGTCCCCTGGGAGTAACTCACCTGGTCATCTTCACCAAGACAGAGAAGGGAGTCAACATGGTAGGACTGCTGTCTCCAGTATCAGGCTTTCTACATACATACATAATATTCGGATGCCTAAATGCCCATAAGCATTGAGCATCATCATTTCTATTAGCATTGTATAAAAAATATGAAGTAACATCAGCGTATTAGAAAAGATGCCCATTGAATTGATAGTGCTAAGTACATGTACTACTAACCTTGATATTTGAGAAGTTTATGAATCTAGAGAAATGTTAATGGCATCTGCTTGGAGATTACAGACTTGGTATAAGTAATTATTGTCATTATTGTCAACATTTCAGTTTAAAACTTTAAAAACTAATAAAAGTATTAAACTGAAATGTTGAGTTTCTTTTGCAACTGGGAGAACTGTTTGCTCCCTTTACAAAAATTGACAATTAAATCTTGAAATGTACATACAAAATGTAGAAATCTTGGAAAGATATCATTATGTATACATGTGTATGTATTGATTTGCTTGTTGTATGATTTAGATTTAAATTTGAGTTTATTTTTGTCTTGTAGAAATTTTCCCGTCTACCCAGAGGTCCCACCCTGTCCTTCAAAGTTGAGAACTACTCCCTGTGTAAGGATGTCCTGTCCACACTGAAGAGACAGCAGACATACGCCTCACAGTTCCAACACTCCCCCCTCCTGGTGCTGAACAACCTGGCACGGGAAGGCATGCACTTCAAACTCATGTCCACCATGTTTCAGAACATGTTTCCTTCTATCAACATCCACAAGGTAAGGAACTCTTCTCTTGGGTTGATGTACAGACATTGTATTCATATGTAGACTTAAAACAGTCCATAAACTAGCTCCGGTTTGTTCCAATGATTGCTGCTATACGCAGAACAGTCTGTCCCTATTCAAATGTTTGGTTCTGCATATATATAACTTTGGGCATTTATCTAAACTCATATTAACTACATTTGTAAATGCTTTCATTGTTTTCCTCTACTTTAGTTGAAGCTAAACACCATCAAGAGATGTGTCCTCTTCACCTATGACCCTGACACAAACATGGTGGACTTCAGACATTAGTAAGTTTTACTGTATAGTGTATACTATACTGTCTCATTCCATATGTTAATAGTAAATATGCATTTGCTAAGATTGGGTAACATGTTTGACCTGTGCACATTTTGTGCTGACTCTGATGACTTTGACCTTCCTCAGTAACATCAAGGTCGTACCAATGGGCATGAGCCGGGGGGTGAAGAAGCTGCTCCAGTCTAAAGTCCCCAACCTTAAGAAATATGAGGATGTCAGTGAGTACATCTTAGGGTGAGGAAACCAAAATTGTATTTTAAAAAATGTGCATATTCATAAATATTAGAGAAATTCTTACCAAATTACGGTAAATTTTTGAATGTCATTAGAAAAGCAAATTTTTGTTGTCAGGTATATAAGTTTTGAGGTCTTTATAGCTATCATGGAGATATTCTACTAATATCTAGCTTAAAGATTCCCAATATTAGCAGCCCTACTGCATTGAATATGTCAACATCTGTGATGTCACTGCTTGACATTTTTTGGCAACACCACAGGGGTGGGAACCTTTCAGAGAGTGAGGCTGAGCCTGATGGTGACCAGAATGAGGTTGACCTGCCCCAGGAGGTCGCAGGTCGAGGGAACGAGGCTTCACAGAAAAGTGCCATCAGGCTGACAGAGGTTAGTATAGATAGATCGTACCTGTTGTTCATATTGTGTTCCTCAAATGTATGATCTTAAAAAAAACAGAGGAAGGAACAAAACTAGTTTCTATTGCCCAAGGAATATACTGCACCTTGATATTAGGTTTACATGTGTATAGTATAGATGATAGATGTTTGACAGCTCACACAGATTGTTCTTGGGCATATTGTTATTGACAATGTTGTTATCACATTGTCTTTTCCTCTGAGATAGTTTATCAGATGTAATAACGAATTAGGCTTATTTTGCTTGTTTTTAAATCCCCAGATTGGTCCCAGACTGAGACTTCAGCTGGTGAAGATAGAAGAGGGTTTGTGTGAGGGAGACGTCATCTTTCACCAGTTTGGTAAGGAATCATAGAATGTACCTGGTTCTTGTGCTACTGCAGTATAGTAGAAAGTAGATCAAAACAATCTGCAATACAAACTACCAGCTTTATTACAATAGTTTATAGAACTTGCACATTATCATGGAAGAAAGATACCTGGAAAAGTAAAGTGAATTTAGAGCTTTTGTTGTTTTAATTTCAGTTACAAAGTCAGCAAAGGAGATAGAAGAACTCAAAGAAAGACGGGAGGAGAAAAAGTGAGTATTCTTAAAGAAGTCTTTCAATTGTGCAGAGCTATTTTTATCCTGCATTTTTTTATAAAACAACTTCCAAGAAATGGGTGTGATGCATGAACATGTTACTGACTTTTGATATCACTTAATGTCAGTTGTATATAGTATGTTTGCAATTGAATCATATCCTAAGGCTAACGTCAAGGACACAATACAATATTTGCTGTGTTCTCCCTCAGGATGATCAAGGCACAGAGAAAGGCTGAGCAGGCTGCAAACATCAAGAAGAAAGAGCAACTCAAGGAGGAGAACAAGTAAGTTAGAATGCTCATTCATCTGAAAACAACATACATGCTTCTTTATAGCCTGACTCCCATCATTTTTATTGTTGTGTGAACTATCTTATGTACATACCATTGTTAGAAGAAAGATAATTGTTTATACGTTAACTCCATGTGGTACAAAAATGACAAACAAAATGTCTGACATATGATGTCACAAACTAGCATGGTAGCACCCATTGACCCAAAGGTAAAACAGAATAGGTTCTGCTTCACAAACCTGTAATGATACATGCTGGCACTGAAGAAGTACATATGCCTGTCAGCAGGGTGGAAGTACAGAACTTATACTTTCCTGTGTGTCTTTTCAGGCAACGATCTCTGGAAGGGATAAAGAGGAAGCAAACAGAGAACACAGCAGTTAATGAAGGTAGGAATGTACATAAAGTTATATAGTCTGGTAACTATCCTATAGGTATTCTAGCTCCAGTTTACTCCTGCTGAAAGAAGAAACATGAGAAATGAAAATGTATGACTGTATGAATTGTACAGTTCACATAGATGTTGTCTATTCCTTGCAGAAAACCCTGAGGACTCATCTGATGATGATACAAAGTACTTCAGACAGGAAGTAGGGGAAGAGCCAGATGCAGGTAAATTATTAAGATGACAGATAGAGGTACAAATTTGCATGAAATGGAGAAGGTATAATATTGACATGTCTGTAGTTGTTTTGTTTGCTCTGATAAGGGGAGCTGTAGAATGGGATGAATTCCAGGCTGCTCCCAACCCAGTGCCAACCTTGTGGGAAGGTTCTGAATGCGTGACATGTTCCTCTGTGAATAGTTTCATCACATCTGGGAATGCATCTACAGCAGCAACACCTGTGCTGCAGTAGCACTATGTGAACCAGTCAGAATTGCCCTGAGGAAGGTGACAGACGGTCACTGAAACATTGGCTGTGAAAAAAACACTTGGTTGTATAAAAATAGCATGTTTACTCAGTGACATTTTCCTATCCAGACCTGATGCTGTCTCGAACATCAAAGAGGAGACCCACCAAGGAAGATTCCTCAGAGAAAAGGAAAAGGCCAAGGAGTCAAAGTCAGCCTCATGGCGCCCAGGGAAACAGAAACTTCAAGAAGCAGAGGAGCGAGGGACAGGGAAAGCCTGGGCTTAAAGGTCAGAGGGGGTTCAAGAGGAAAGAGTTTGACGAGGGGAAAGGTGGGGGAGAACAGAAGAAGTTCGGGCCAAAGGGGAAGGTTTACAGGGTAAAAGGAGCAAAAGGGCCTATGAAAGGAAAACGTTCCAGATAGTATCTTGAAAGTTCATCTGTGTTGGTAGAAGTCATTATGATCCAGATAATAGTTATGGCCATTACTTTGGAACATCTGTTTTGCCCAGCTGTATTTTGGCAAACCCACGCCTACCTCCTGGTTATTTTCGTCCATTATTATCACCAAGAGTAAGGCAAATTAGCAAATGTGTTTATTGTACTTTGTAGTGCATTTTTGTTTCCTCATGTTGTCATAAACTGTAAATGACAGCTAATATTGCAAATGGTATTAACATTTTTAACATTATTTCAAATAAACACTTAAGACGTTTTATTAGATAAACAATCCAAGAACGCTTGTACTGCAAACAAATTTGATATGTAACAGAAGTTTATTGGTCATAAACATATGCCCTTCAAAATGAAGGTTAAGGTTACCAAATCTTTGAAAAGTATGAAGTCTTTTACACAGTTAATACATGCATCATTCATTTTTGTACATTTACTGATAACTTGCGTTGATTGTCTATGTAATGACAATGCCACTTCTCTTCTACTGTAACAATGGAATACATCAATATTATGTAATTGTGTTCTGGTACTGTTGTGAAAGTATCTGTATCTGTATATATAGCCGGTATAACCGCCTTTCGGCGTAACACACCAGCTTAAGTGTTGCAAGTTAGTCATTGATAAACAAGTCATGATAGACAGGACGAAAGAAAGAAAGGAAGAAAGAAAGAAAAAGAAAGAAAGAAAGAGAAAAAGAAAGAGAAAAGGGAAGAAAAATACATGAAAACGTATGATATCTGAATGTATTTTCAACCCGGTGCATTGTTATGGTAAATCTGTCCTTTGGTATAATATATGGTTGCCAATATTTGATTTTCCTGCCCAGAAGCGGTTAGTAAACTTCAATGTCCACTTATATCTTGACCAGGAGGGGTCTAAATACCTTTGAGTTCATTATTTCCCGATTGCTTCGCACACAATCGTTAAGGAAATGCCTTGCTTAATTCTTTGTTGTTCAGAGCGATAAAGGTCACATACTCGAAATGTTCCTTGAACAGCGCTGTAAAAGCTATACCTGGCAAAACGAATAAGAGCTGGCCATCTGTTCAGGCTTAGCTTAAATCATATAAAGGCGCTACACAACCCTCTGCAAAGCTTTGTCACAAGGCAGCCGCGTACCGCACACCATGGCTCTCTGTCCAGTCCTCCTGCTCGCAGTCCTGTGCTATTCCGAAGCAAATGTGCTAACAAGTCCAAATGAGGTGGAAGTGAGTGAAACGGGCGTATCCGCTGGGTCTTGCCAGGCCCTCGAGTACCTGCTGCTGTACATTGGCAGACTGGAGAGCGACTTGGAAGAACTGAGGAACAGGACGGACCAGTGTTGTCCTGGACAAGACACGGTCGGTGCTTTTCTTATCTCTTACATTTAAGTTACAAGGAGACCAGTGCAATGGCCAAGTGGGCAGAGCCTTGCATTCGGTAGGTTGTAATGCACTCAGCGTTTGGGAAAGAGTGAACTAATTTTGTATTTCTGTCCATTGTAATGTAGACCGTTGGCCAATATTTGGGCTTTGGTTAAATCTATGATTACAAGCCACTTTTAATTCAAACCCTGACTCATTGTCAAAGAATACAATAGAAGAAAGACAGTTGCCTCTATTAAATACAATGTGTCTAAAGGTACCGTTTATGGCTAAGGATTTACAGTTTTGCTACAGTTTTGTTAACTTCTTCACTGACAGAAAATGTTATAATATGTCCTCCACCAGCAGGTAACGGTGGCTGGTCTGCAGACTGTGGTTTCGGATCAGGCTGTGACCATCCAGCAGCTGCAAACTAGGGTGAACCAACTTTCAGGTACTAATCCACATAAACTCATTTGTTTCCTGCATTCACCTTTCATATATTGCAACAGTAAAATGTTAGATTGTCGAAATAGGACTTTTTGGATTTGACAACGTTTTAATGTACGTTCATCCAAGTTTAAAAATATACATATGTTCATTCGATGTTTGCAAATTAGACACTTTGAACGGTGCCCGTGACTGTATGGAACTGTTGGCGACTGGACACGATACCAGCGGTGTGTACACCATCTACCCTGATGGAGGAGGGAAAAGTCCTGTTCACGTCTACTGTGACATGGACACTGACGGGGGTGGATGGACGGTAAGACTGCTCCCTCATTAATAATAATCTACCTGTGATCAATAGGCAAAAGAAACGGCGACAATTTGGCCAAAAAGACTCACTAACACTAAAGCTGGTGTGTTACGCCGAAAGGCGGTTATACCGGCTATACAGATACAGATACAGATAATGCCATTTTCGTAGCCTGGTATCCAGTCTGATCGTGATTGGGGGTATTGGGGTGTTTAGGCAGGTTGTGTCTTCGGGGCCTCTAAGAGCTTCCCCCACCCAGTGCAACAGACCGTCCCGGTAGGAGTGTTACGCTAATCAGAGACAGTATGCTCGGGGATTTGGTTTCCCCCAACACGAGGAGGGCTAATTAATCTCTCGTGAAATACACACCGGGAAGCTTATGTGAGGCGGGCGGGCCAGAGCTCTTGCGGCCCCGACCACGAATCAGACTGGATACCAGGCTACCATTTTCGTTGAACTGATTTTAATTCCAGTTTCATTACATGGTACGGCATTTACCGTCCAGTTTTTTTTTAATTTCTCAATCTGGATCCAGATTTATCTTTGATTTATAAAAGATCACAGAAGTTGATGCGTGGGTTTGTATATTTGTGTACTTCCTCGTTTAAGGTTTATCCAGGCGTGTCTTGATTTTCAGCTATTCCAAAAGCGCCAAGATGGTTCGGTCAACTTCTACCAAGACTGGCAGGCGTACAAGACGGGGTTTGGTGACCTCATAGGAGAGTTCTGGCTAGGTGAGGTTACAACCCTTTGATATGATCAGAACATTTAAAAAGCCCTCAAGGATATTTTGTACTGTAAAAATCCTGTGAAAATTTCCTGTATTCCTGTATACTTATTACTACATACGTGAAAGGATATAGCGACTATTTTGTGGACTCCAGGTAATGACCACCTGCACCGTCTGACGGCCCAGGATGTGTACGAACTGAGGGTGGATCTGGAGGACTTTGAGGGGAACACGGCCTACGCCAAGTACAACATCTTCAGGGTGGAGGATGAGGTGCACAAGTACAGGCTCACTGTGGACGGGTACTCTGGTACAGCAGGTAAATTATCAGCGTTTTCTATCGCTGATGGCCAAGGTTACGAGCAAGGTTCCTACATGACTGGTCATTTTCTTTCTGTTTCATTGCCCTGCTAGTGTGTTTCAAACCTTGACAAAATGCACGTACTGCTATGATAACCAAATTATTCACCCCATTGCCCCATTACAATTACGAGAGTATGCACGATGTTGTCGTTGACTGTACGCACTTATCTTTTTCAGGTGATGGTATGACCGCTCATCATGACATGTTCTTTTCGACATGGGACAGGGACAACGACATTCACGACACGGACGACTGTGCCGAAACCTACAAAGGTGCATGGTGGTACAGTAGCTGCCATGAATCGAACCTGAACGGCCAGTACCTGATTGGGAGTCACCAGTCGTTCGCAGACGGTGTCAACTGGTATCATTGGAAGGGCCACCGCTATTCCCTGAAAACCACTGAAATGAAGATAAGGCCTAACTAGGCCAAGCAAATGTTCTCAAAGAAGGTTGATCCAAAGTCCCTTCTAGATCTCCAACATACATCATAACAGAAGGTTATTGATGAGTAAAATTGAATCGACAGCAAACTACATACTGTGTCAGTTGTCATGATTTGGGTTTAGCAGTTTTATTTACATAGTAATAATCTAGCCCATACTAATGACTCAACCAGCAAAGGAATTGATAAAAGTAACTATTTCTGAACAGTAGAGGAACAGATCCAAGGATGAACTTTGCTTCAGTTAATACTAGTACTTTGATACACTAATCATCAAAATTATTCAGATTTACGATTGTTACTTAAGGGGAATTGGAGGAATGTTATTAACACACGATTTACACGGATAACGTTAAAAAGGTAAGAAAAATCTGCAGGCCGGAGGTATAGTCCCTAAAGCCCCTTTAAGTACATGGCCGTGACCTCCCGACCTTCTCCATACTATAGTAGGGAGTTAGTCGAGAGCAAGGATATATGTGGTTGAGAGTTGGTCGGCGAATGCAGGTGGGTTTTTCTACCTCCATGGTCTTCGAGGTTGCCTTCTAGCATTTATGGATTTTGAAAAATGCATATTGAAACTCAAAAGTTCTATTATTCTTAGATCAGTGGAACGAACTGCAGCCATAATAGGATGGATTCCAGTCTAACGCCAGTGCATTCCTTAACGACAGACATCCCCAAATAGCTGACTCGCCGCGTTAAGTGTACGTTATAGATATAAAATGACTCTTAAAATATATTTGACCTCCATAGTGCCGTGTGAATAGGACAAACATAACTCACCCCTTGAGAACACCACAGGTGCTTCTGCGCTGTCTTTACGTAATTACACATATATATATCCCAGCTGAATGGATCTTTACCATTAGCTTTACCATCGCGTCGCCATGATGGTTCTTTCCATCGTCATCATCGTCGTCTTTCTTTACAAAAATCCCCAGATTGGTCCCAGACTGAGACTTCAGCTGGTGAAGATAGAGGAGGGTTTGTGTGAGGGAGATGTCATCTTTCACCAGTTTGGTAAGGAATCATAGATTGTGCCTGATGCTTGTGCTACTTCAGTATAGTAGAAAGTAGATCAAAACAATCTGACAGATACTACCAGCTTTATTACGATAGTTTACAGGACGTACAGAATATAATGGGAGAAAGATGCTTGGAAAAGTAAAGTGAATTTAGTCTGTACTGGATGCCTGTAATGATAGTGATGGTTTAGAGAGCTTTTGTTGTTTTAATTTCAGTTACGAAGTCAGCAAAGGAGATAGAAGAACTCAAAGAAAGACGGGAGGAGAAAAAGTGAGTATTCTTGCAGACCTCTTTTAATTGTGCATAGTAATTTTTACCCTGCATTTTTGCAATGAAACAACTTCCAAATGCTACCCAAGAAATGGGCGTGATGCATGAACATGTTATTGACTTTTGATGATACTTAATGTCAGTTGTATATAGTATGTTTGCTATTGAATCATATCATAAGGCAAACGTCAAGGCTACAATACAATATATTCTTCTCTCTCAGGATGATCAAGGCACAGAGGAAGGCTGAACAGGCCGCAAACATCAAGAAGAAAGAGCAACTCAAGGAGGAGAACAAGTAAGTTAGAATGCTCGTTCATCTGAAAACAACATACATGCATCTAGTCATAGTCTGACTTCCATTGTTTTTTTTAATTGTTTTGTGAACTACCTTATGTACATACCATTGTTAGAAGAAAGATAATTGTTTATAAGTTAACTCCATGTGGTACAAAAATGACAAACAAAATGTCTGGCATACAGTGTATGATGTCACAAACTAGCATGGTGGCACCCATTGACTCAAAGGTAAAACAGAATAGGTTCTGCTTCACAAATCTGTAATGATACATGCTGGCACTGAAGAAGTACATATGCCGGTCAGCAGGGTGGAAGTACAGAACTTAGTTATACTTTCCTGTGTGTATTTTCAGGCAACGATCTCTGGAAGGGATAAAGAGGAAGCAGACAGAGAACACAGCAGTTAATGAAGGTAGGAATGTATATAAAGTTATATAGTCTGGTAACTATCCTATAGGTATTCTAGCTCCAGTTTACTCCTGCTGAAACAAGAAACATGAGAAATGAAAATGTATGACTGTATGAATTGTACAGTTCATATAGATGTTGTCTATTCTTTGCAGAAAACCCTGAGGACTCCTCTGATTATGATACAAAGTACTTCAGACAGGAAGTAGGGGAAGAGCCAGATGCAGGTAAATTATTAAGATGACAGATAGAGGTACAAATTTGCATGAAAAGGAGAAGGTATATTGACATGTATGTAGTTGTGTTTTGTTCGCTTGATAGAGGAGATGTAGAGTAGGATGAATTACAGGCTGCTCCCAACCCAGCACCAACCTTGGTTGGAAGCAAAGTTGTGGGAAGGTTCTGAATGCGTGACATTTTCCTCTGTGAATAGTTTCATGGGAATGCATCTATAGCAGCGACACCTGTACTGCAGTGCAATGTGAACCAGTCAGAACCGAACTGAAACGTTGGCTGTGAATAAAACACTTGATTGTGTAAAAAGGGCATCTTTACTCAGTGACATTTTCCTATCCAGACCTGATGCTGTCTCGAACATCAAAGAGGAGACCTGCCAAGGAAGATTCCTCAGAGAAAAGGAAAAGGCCAAGAAGTCAAAGTCAGCCTCACGGTGCTCAGGGAAACAGAAACTTCAAGAAGCAGAGGAGCGAGGGACAGGGAAAGTCTGGGTTTAAAGGTCAGAGGGGGTTCAAGAGGAAACAGTTTGACGAGGGGAAAGGTGGGGGAGAACAGAAGAAGTTTGGGCCAAAGGGGAAGGTGTACAGGGTAAAAGGAGCAAAAGGGCCTATGAAAGGAAAACGTTCCAGATAGTATCTTGAAAGTTCATCTGTGTTGGTAGAAGTCATTATGACCCAGATAATAGTTATGGCCCATTACTTTGGAACATCTGTTTTGCCCAGCTGTATTTTGGCAAACCCATGCCAACCTCCTGCTTATTTTCGTCCATTATTATCACCAAGAGTACGGCAAATTAGCAAATGTTTTTATTGTACTTTGTAGTGCATTTTTGTTTCCTCATGTTGTCATAAACTGTAAATGACAGCTAATATCGCAAATGGTATTAACATTTTTAACATTATTTCAAATAAACACTTAAGACGTTTTATTAGATAAACAATCCAAGAACGCTTGTACTGCAAACAAATTTGATATGTAACAGAAGTGTATTGGTCATAAACATATGCCCTTCGAAATGAAGGTTAAGGTGACCAAATCTTTGAAAAGTATGAAGTCTTTTACACAGTTAATACATGCATCATTCATTTTTGTACATTTACTGATAACTTGCGTTGCTTGTCTATGGTAATGACAATGCCACTTCCACTAGCTTCTCTTTATCTGTAACAATGGAATATATCAATATTATGCAATTGTGTTCTGGTACTGTTGTGAAAGTATCTGTATCTGTATATATAGCCGGTATAAACGCCTTTCGGCGTAACACACCAGCTTAAGTGTTGCAAGTTAGTCATTGATAAACAAGTCATGAAAGACAGGACGAAAGAAAGAGAAAAAGAAAGAGAAAAAGGAAGAAAAATACATGAAAACGTATGATATCTGAATGTATTTTCAACCCGGTGCATTGTTATGGTAAGTCCTTTGGTATAATATATGGTTGCCAATATTTGATTTTCCTGCCCAGAAGCGGTTAGTAAACTTCAATGTCCACTTATATCTTGACCAGGAGGGGTCTAAATACCTTTGAGTTCATTATTTCCCGATTGCTTCGCACACAATCATTAAGGAAATGCCTTGCTTAATTCGTTGGTGTTCATAGCGATAAAACTTACATACTCGAAATGTGCCTTGAATGGAGCTGTAAAAGCTATACCTGGCAAAATGCATAAGAGCTGGCCATCTGTTCAGGCTTAGCTTATATCATATAAAGGCGCTACACAACCCTCCGCAAAGCTTTGTCACAAGGCAGCCGCGTACAACACACCATGGCTCTCCGTCCAATCCTCCTGCTCGCACTTTTGTGCTATTCCGAAGCAAATGTGCTACCGGGAACGAATGAGGTGGAAGTGAGTGAAACGGGCGTATCCGCTGGGTCTTGCCAGGCCCTCGAGTACCTGCTGCTGTACACTGGCAGGCTGGAGAGCGACTTGGAAGAACTGAGGAACAGGACGGAGTGGTGTTGTCCTGGACAAGACACGGTTGGTGTTTTTCTTATCTCTTACATGTAAGTTACAAGGAGACCAGTGCAATGGCGAAGTGGGCAGAGCCTTCCATTCAGTAGGTTGTAAGTGTGAAACGTCGGCCAAGTCATACTAAAGACTTAGAAATGGTGCATAACGATTTTTTTTACTTAGCACTCAGCATTTGAGAAAGAGTAAACTAAGTTTGTAATTCTGTCCATTGTAAGGTAGACTGTTGGCCAATATTTGGGCTTTTGTTTAATCTATGATTACAAGCCCAAGAATACAATAGAAGAACGACAGTTGCCTCTAATACAATGTGTCTAAAGGTACCGTTTATAGAAGAGGATTTACAGTTTTGCTACTGTTTTATTAACTTCATCACTAACAGAAAATGTTACTAGTATATGTCCTCCACCAGCAGGTAACGGTGGCTGGTCTGCAGACCTTGGTTTTGGATCAGGCTGTGACCATCCAGCAGCTGCAAACTAGGGTGAACCAACTTTCAGGTACTAATCCACATAGACTCATTTGTTTCCTGCATTAACCTTTCATATATTGCAACAGTAAAATGTTAGATTGTCGAAATAGGACTTTTTGGATTTGACGCATGTCTCAGCCAAAACGTTTTAATGTGAGGTTCATCCAAGTTTAAAATATACAACATGTTCATTCGATGTTTGCAAATTAGACACTTTGAACGGTGCCCGTGACTGTATGGAACTGTTGACGACTGGACACGATACCAGTGATGTGTACACCATCTACCCTGATGGAGGAGGGAAAAGTCCTGTTCACGTCTACTGTGACATGGACACTGACGGGGGTGGATGGACGGTAAGACTGCTCCCTCGTTGATAATAATCTACCTGTGATCAATAGGAAAAGAAACGGCGACAATTTGGCCCAAAAGACTCACTAATGCCATTTTTGTTGAACTGATTTTAATTCCAGTTTCATTACATGTTACGGCATTCACCGGCCATTTTTTTTTAATTTCTCAATCTGGATCCAGATTTATCTTTGATTTATAAAAGAGCACAGAAGTTGATGCGTGGGTTTGTATATTTGTGCACTTTCTATTTTAAGGTTTATCAAGGCGTGTCTTGATTTTCAGCTATTCCAAAAGCGCCAAGACGGTTCGGTCAACTTCTATCGAGATTGGCAGGCGTACAAGACAGGGTTTGGTGACCTCATAGGAGAGTTCTGGCTAGGTGAGGTTACAGCCCTTTGATATGATCAGAACATTTATGTTTAATCTTAAGAAGCCCTCAAGGATATTTTGTACTGTCAAAAGCCCTTATCTTATTACTACGTACATGAAAGGATATAGGGACTATTTTGTGGACTCCAGGTAACGACCACCTGCACCGTCTGACGGCCCAGGATGTGTACGAACTGAGGGTGGATCTGGAGGACTTTGAGGGCAACACGGCCTACGCCAAGTACAACATCTTCAGGGTGGAGGATGAAGTGCACAAGTACAGGCTCACTGTAGACGGGTACTCTGGTACAGCAGGTAAATTATCAGCGTTTTCTATCGCTGATGGCCAAGGTTAAGAGCAAGATTCCTACATGACTGGTCATTTTCCTTCTGTTTCCATTGCCCTGCTAGTGTGTTTCAAACCTTGACAAAATGCACGTACTGCTATGATAACCAAATTATTCACCCCATTGCCCCATTACAATTACGAGAGTATGCACGATGTTGTCGTTGACTGTACGCACTTATCTTTTTCAGGTGATGGTATGACCGCTCATCATGACATGTTCTTTTCGACATGGGACAGGGACAACGACATTCACGACACGGACGACTGTGCCGAAACCTACAAAGGTGCATGGTGGTACAGCAGCTGCCATCGTTCCAACCTGAACGGCCAGTACCTGATTGGGAATCACCAGTCGTACGGAGACGGCGTCAACTGGTCGCGTTGGAAGGGCCAATACTATTCCCTGAAAACCGCTGAAATGAAGATAAGGCCTAACTAGGCCAAGCAAATGTTCTCAAAGAAGGTTGATCCAAAGTCCCTTCTAGATCTCCAACATACATAATAACAGAAGGTTATTGATGAGTAAAATTGAATCAACAGCAAACTACATACTGTGTCAGTTGTCATGATTTGGGTTTAGCAGTTTTATTTACATAGTAATAATCTAGCCCATACTAATGACTCAACCAGCAAAGGAATTGATAAAAGTAACTATTTCTGAACAGTAGAGGAACAGATCCAAGGATGGACTGTGCTTCAGTTAATACTAGTACTTTGATACACTAATCATCAAAATTATTCAGATTTACGATTGTTACTTAAGGGGAATAGGAGGAATGTTATTAACACACGATTTACACGGATAACGTTAAAAAGGTAAGAAAAATCTGTAGGCCGGAGGTATAGTCCCTAAAGCCCCTTTAAGTACATGGCCGTGACCTCTCGACCTTCTCCATACTATAGTTGGGAGTTAGTCGAGAGCAAGGGGTGGTTGAGAGTTGGTCGGCGAGGTTGCCTTCTAGCATTTATGGATTTTGAAAAAATGCATATTGAAACTCAAAAGTCCTATTCTTCTTAGATCAGTGGAACGAACTGCAGCCATAATAGGATGGATTCCAGTCTACCGCCAGTGCATTCCTTAACGACAGACATCCCCAAGTAGCTGACTCGCCGCGTTAAGTGTACATTATAGATATAAAATCAATCTTCAAATATATTTGACCTCCTTAGTGCCGTGTGAATAGGACAATCGTAACTCACCCCTTGAGAACACCACAGGTGTTTCTGCGCTGTCCTTATGTAATTGCACATATATATATCCCAGCTGAATGAATCTTTACCATTAGCTTTACCATCGCGTCGCCATGATGGTTCTTTCCATCGTCGTCCTCTTCCTGCTGCACCAGTTCAGCAGTTCAACAGCCCAACTCGGCTCGGAGGATCCTGCTGGATGGACTGACATTGGACTGACTGACGTTGGAGATCACTTTGCCTTGAGCGGATCGTGTATGGCATATGGAGAACTTCTCCAGTACTTAACTAGACAGGACAAGCTGGAGAGCGAGCTGGAGGCACTGAAGAACGACAGTCAGCAATGCTGTGGGGGGCAATGGGCGGTAAGTTTGTCTCACTTGGTCGGAATCCATATCACGTTTTAAGTCTGTATGTACGTCTTGGCGTCATGGTATTTTTTGTAATGTTGGACGGAGAATATCGAGAATATTGGCTGTAACAACAATGTGCATGTAACTTTTCAGAACAGGTCATATCCCTTGGTACCAGTGGGGTAGCTATTCTGCATTTTGTACTTTGTAGCAACACTTTAACTTGTGTTAATTTTTCTATCTCTGGTTCGCGAATGTACAGGTCAACTTCAATGACCAGTCCAACATCATTCAGCAACAACAGGCAACCATTCAACAACAACAGGCGACAATACAGCAGATGCAGGAGCTTCTCACGGCAGTCTCAGGTTCATTTCATTTCGATTTAGTCCGCAACTGTAGAGCATAGTTAGCTCTAAATTATCTGGTTTAGGTGATAGATTTGAAACAACTTTTTGTAGAAGAATTTAACCCAGTTTTATGTGATACTGTCTTCACAAACTAGACAAGCTGAACGGCCCCCGTGACTGTATGGAACTGTTGGCGACTGGACACGATACCAGCGGTGTGTACACCATCTACCCTGATGGAGGAGGGAAAAGTCCTGTTCACGTCTACTGTGACATGGACACTGACGGGGGTGGATGGACGGTACAGTTTTTAAGCAATCCTTAGTCAGCCCTTCAGATGACTTTTTAAATCTCTCTCATACACATTAATATATGTATCCATTTCTATGTCTAGTTGTTCCAAAAGCGCCAAGACGGTTCGGTCAACTTCTACCAAGACTGGAAGGCGTACAAGACAGGGTTTGGTGACCTCAGGGGAGAGTTCTGGCTAGGTATGATTACAACCATTCAACATTATGAAAACGTTTATCTTAACTTAAAATCTTAAGATCCTTAGGGATATTCTATACTGATCAAAATCCATGAACATTTCCACAGGCAACGACCACCTGCACCGTCTGACGGCCCAGGATGTGTACGAACTGAGGGTGGATCTGGAGGACTTTGAGGGGAACACGGCCTACGCCAAGTACGACATCTTCAGGGTGGAGGATGAGGTGCACAAGTACAGGCTCACTATTAGCGGGTACAACGTTAACAGTACTGCAGGTAAACTATCAAGCTTTTATTACTAGTATTTAGAGCTATAACACGTTTGCCCCTGAGCTTCTTCAGTTTAGAAAAAATCTAGGCCAAGGACTGTCCTTTTAAAAGGTTTGATCATTATGGTAATGATTGCGATTCAAAGCAATGTAACAAGGTTTGAACCACCACAGCGTTCGCTGATAGTCTAGATTAAAAGCAAGGCTCTGATATGAATGGCAATATTTTACCTCTGAGTCATAGCCCTATCAGTGTGTTTCAGACTTTTGTACAGTTAATAAGTATTCATACCATTACCAAGTCAATTACAATCACATGGGGCATGGTTGGTTTTATTCCTAACTGTAGATATAAATTTTTACGTGTTTAATTAATTGTCAGGTGATGCCATGACCGTCCCATCCCATCCACACGACGGCATGTACTTTTCTACAAGGGACAGGGAGAACGACATTCAGCCCCATGATCACTGTGCCGAAGTATACAAAGGTGCATGGTGGTACAATCACTGCCACGTTGCAAACCTGAACGGCCTGTATCTTGGCGGGACTCACCAGTCCTTTGCAGACGGTGTCAACTGGGAGCCATGGAAGGGCCTCCACTATTCCCTGAAAACTTCTGAAATGAAGATAAGGCCTAACTAGGTCAAACAAATGTTCTGTAAGAAGGTTGATACAAAGTCCCTTCTCACACATCATAGCAGAATTTCAGATAAAATCAAACCATCAGCACGACATACTGTTGTCAGTCCTCATGATTTATTTACTGTTTCTGGTTACCTTAGTACTAGTAATAACTTAGTCCATGCTAATGACTCAACGGGGAAAAGGAGGGATAGAATGGATTATTTCCGGGGAACGGAACAGTTCCGAGGATGAACTGCTCCTTAAGCCCCTAAACAAATAGCTGACGGAGGCAATCCTGGCAATGGTTGGGAGTTAGATGAAAGCAATTAAGGCCATTTGTGGTTGAGAGTTTGTCAGCGAGGTTGCGCCCACTAGTCTTTAAAATGCGTGTGCACCAGCTGACTACGAAAAAGGAAATGGCTCGATTTACCCGACGTAATGTAGTTTCATAAAGTAATGGAGAGAATGAACGTGATCCAGACAACTAGTTCCTGTGCTCAATTTTACATAGATGCGTGGTGTGTAAGTGTAAGTGCAAATGTAAAGTTGTTCCTCAAATAACTGTTTGACCCATATAGCCTCGTGTGCAAATCACAAAAATAGCTCACCACTTGAGAACACTGCAGGTGTTTCTGCGCTATCTTGACGTATGTAATTACACACACACATACCCCATATATCCCGGCCGAAGGGATCTTTACTATCAACATTCCTATCGCGTCGCCATGATGGTTCTTTCCATCGTCTTCCTCTTTCTGCTGCACCAGTTCAGCGGTTCAACAGCTCAACTCGGTTCGGAGGATCCTGCTGGATGGACTGTGACTGACGTTGGAGAACACGGTGCCTTGACCGGATCGTGCCTGGCATATGGAGAACTTCTCCAGTACTTAACTAGACAGGACAAGCTGGAGAGCGAGCTGGAGGGACTAAAGAACGAGACTCAGCAATGTTGTGGGGGGCAGTGGGCGGTAAGTTTGTCTTACTAAATGTCATTCACATTACACAAATATTAATGTACATCTTGGTGTCGTGGTCTTTTTTGTAATGTTGCACAGAAATGTTTCGAGAATGTTGGCTGTAACTGCGTGTACGATGTGCTTATGACTTTTCATAACAGATATCCCTATGTACCAATGGAGAAGATATTCTGCACTTTAATTTTGTGTTTTTTCTCTTTATCCGCGACAGTCCTTTGGCAGTCTACAGCTCAACCTCAATGACCAGTCCACCGTCCTCCAGCAACAACAGGCCACAATTCAACAACTACAAACAACCGTGGATGATCAGGTCAACATCATACAGCAACAACAAACCACCATTCAACTACAACAGGCGACAATACAGCAGATGCAGACGCTTCTAACAGCAGTCTCAGGTTACTTTCTGGTGTACCTCATTAATAATGATTGTAATCTTTAACCATAGTTTAGCTCTATATCAACTGGTCAAAGTGAGCAAGTTAAAAGAACCTTTTATTACAAAACTTTTCCCAACTTCATGCAGCACTGTCTTCACAATCACAGACAAGCTGAACGGTGCCCGTGACTGTATGGAACTGTTGGCGACTGGACACGATACCAGCGGTGTGTACACCATCTACCCTGATGGAGGAGGGAAAAGTCCTGTTCACGTCTACTGTGACATGGACACTGACGGGGGTGGATGGACGGTACGGATTTCAGGCAATCTTAAGCTTTATTGAGTTGTCAGCAGATGCCTTTTTTTAAATTCACTTTGGATGCATGGATACATTACAATATGTACCCATTTCCACTATCAGTTGTTCCAAAAGCGCCAAGACGGTTCGCTCAACTTCTACCTAGACTGGCAGGCGTACAAGACGGGGTTTGGTGACCTAAGAGGAGAGTTCTGGCTAGGTGAGGTTACAACCTTTAAAATGGTCAGAAAATTTATATTTAATCTTAAGAAGCCCTGAAGGATAGTTTGTACTCGGTCCAAATCATGTGAACATTTCCACAGGTAATGACAATCTCCACCGTCTGACGGCCCAGAATGTGTACGAACTGAGAGTGGATCTGGAGGACTTTGAGGGGAACACGGCCTACGCCAAGTACAACATCTTCAGGGTGGAGGATGAGGTGCACAAGTACAGGCTCACTGTGGAAGGGTACAACGGCACTGCAGGTGGGTCGTAATGTAAACCTCGTATCGACTATTTGCAAGATGTCAGAAATGTTCTTGCTCCCAAGCGAATTATGATGGCTATCAAAATATGTCACTTTAGCCAAACCTTAAATCTTTTAAATATCTGACATTCATCTTATTTTTAGGTGATGGCCTGACCTACCACAATGGCATGTACTTTTCCACAAGGGACAGGGAAAACGACATCCACAGTACTGATCACTGTGCTCAAGTGTACAAAGGTGCATGGTGGTACCGTAACGGCCACCATTCAAACCTGAACGGCCTGTACCTGTTTGGGACTCACCAGTCTTACGCAGATGGTGTCAACTGGCTGCCATGGAAGGGCCTCTACTATTCCCTGAAAACTACTGAAATGAAGATAAGGCCTAACTAGGTCAAACAAATGTTCTGTTAAGAAGGTTGATACAAAGTCCCTTCTCACACATCATAGCAGAATTTCAGGTAAAATCAAACCATCAGCACGACATACTGTTGTCAGTTCTCATGATTTATTTACTGTTTCTGGTTACCTTGGTATTAGTAATAACTTAGTCCATGCTAATGACTCAACGGGGAAAAGGAGGGATAGAATGGATTATTTCCTAGGAACAGTTCCGAGGATGAGCTGCTCCTAAAGCCCCTAAACAAACAGCTGACGGAGGCCTCTCCTGGCAATGGTTGTGAGTTAGATGAAAGCAAGGCCATTTGTGGTTGAGAGTTTGTCAGCGAGGTTGCGCCCACTAGTCTTTAAAATGCGTGTGCACCAGCTGACTACGAAAAAGGAAATGGCTCGATTTACCCGACGTAATGTAGTTTCATAAAGTAATGGAGAGAATGAACGTGATCCAGACAACTAGTTCCTGTGCTTAATGTTACATAGATGCGTGGTGTGTAAGTGTAAATGTAAAGTTGTTCCTCAAATAACTGTTTGACCCATATAGCCTCGTGTGCAAATGACAAAAATAGCTCACCACTTGAGAACACTGCAGGTGTTTCTGCGCTATCGTTACGTAATTGCACACACACACACACACACACACACACACATACCCCATATATCCCGGCCGAAGGGATCTTTGGTATCGACGCTGTGGTATCAGCATTCCTATCGCGTCGCCATGATGATTCTTTCCATCGTCGTCCTCTTCCTGCTGCACCAGTTCAGTTCTTCAACAGCCCAACTCGGTTCGGAGGATCCTGCTGGATGGACTGTGACTGATGTTGGAGAACACGGTGTCTTGACCGGATCGTGTCTGGCATATGGAGAACTTCTCCAGTACTTAACTAGACAGGACAAGCTGGAGAGCGAGTTGGAGGGACTAAAGAACGAGACTCAGCAATGCTGTGGGGGGCAATGGGCGGTAAGTTTGTCTTACTAAATGGCATCCATGTTACACAATGTACATCTTGGTGTCATGGTCTTTTTTGTAATGTTGCACAGAAATGTTTCGAGAATGTTGGCTGTAACTGCGTGTACGATGTGCATATGACTTTTCATAACAGATATCCCTATATACCAATGGAGAAAATATTCTGCACTTTAATTTTGTGTTTTTTTCTCTATATCCGCGACAGTCCTTTGACAGTCTACAGCTCAACCTCAATGACCAGTCCATCGTCCTCCAGCAACAACAGGCCACAATTCAACAACTACAAGCGACAGTGGATGACCAGGTTAACGCGAATCAACACCAGCAAACCACCATGCAACAACTACAAACAACCGTGGATGAACAGGTTAACATAAATCAACACCAGCAGACCACCATGCAACAACTACAGACAACAGTGGATAGCCAGGTCAACGTCATACAACAACAACAGACCACAATTCAACAACAACAGGCGACAATACAGCAGATGGATGCGCTTCTCACAGCAGTCTCAGGTTCATTTCCTGTGTACGAGTACCTCCTTGTAATCGTTAACCACATCAGCATAGTTTATCTTTACATGATCTGTTCTAGGTGAACAATTTAAAAGAACGTTTTATTACAGAACTCCTTCCAACTTCATGAAATACTTTCTTTACAAACTAGACAAGCTGAACGGCCCCCGTGACTGTATGGAACTGTTGGCGACTGGACACGATACCAGCGGTGTGTACACCATCTACCCTGATGGAGGAGGGAAAAGTCCTGTTCACGTCTACTGTGACATGGACACTGACGGGGGTGGATGGACGGTACAGACTTCAGGCAATCTTTATTGAGTTGTCAGCAGATGACTTTTTTTAATTCACTTTGACTTATACACATTACAATATGTATCCATTTCCACTATCAGTTGTTCCAAAAGCGCCAAGACGGTTCGGTCAACTTCTACCTAGACTGGCAGGCGTACAAGACAGGATTCGGTGACCTCAGGGGAGAGTTCTGGCTAGGTATGATTACAACCTTTAAAATAGTCAGAAAATGTATATTTAATCTTAAGACGCCCTGAAGGATAGTATTTTGTACTGGTCAAAATCCTGTGAACATTTCCACAGGTAATGACAATCTCCACCGTCTGACGGCCCAGGATGTGTACGAACTGAGGGTGGATCTGGAGGACTTTGAAGGAAACACGGAATACGCCAAGTACAACATCTTCAGGGTGGAGGATGAGGTGCACAAGTACAGGCTCACTGTGGAAGGGTACAGCGGCACTGCAGGTGGGTCGTAATGTAAACCTCGTATCGACTATTTGCAAGATTTCAGGAATGCTCTTGCTCCCAAGAGAATTATGATGGCTATCAAAATATGTTACTTTAGCCAAACCTTAAATCTTTTAAATATCTAACATGTTCATCTTATTTTTAGGTGATGGCCTGACCTATCACAATGGCATGTACTTTTCCACAAGGGACAGGGAAAATGACATCCACAGTACTGATCACTGTGCTCAAGTGTACAAAGGTGCATGGTGGTACCGTACCGGCCACCATGCAAACCTGAACGGCCTGTACCTGGTTGGGACTCACCAGTCTCTCGCAGATGGTGTCAACTGGGTGCCATGGAAGGGTCTGCAATATTCACTGAAAACTAGTGAAATGAAAATCAGACCAAATTAGGCTGACATTTATGCATCGTCATGGCCAGCATGAGGACTAGCATCCAGGTCCTCACGGACAATAAAATGAGTACAGAGAGAAATAAAACACCAAGGTGGACTTGTGTGAATAGCCTACTTTGTTGATAGTCTTGAAGTAAAATAAACAACACCATTACTTGTCAATATTTACGACAGGCGTCCCGCAACTTACTAACTTATCTCCTTAAATGTAAATAAAGAATACTCCTCAAATATGTTTGACCTCCACAGACGGTCCCGTATACAAAGAACAAACATACTAGTAACTCACCCCTTGAGAACACCACAGGTGTTTCTGCGCTGTCTTTACGTAATTGCACATATATATATATATATCCCAGCTGAATGGATATTTACCATTAGCTTTACCATCGCGTCGCCATGATGGTTCTTTCCATCGTCGCCCTCTTCCTGCTGCACCAGTTCAGCGGTTCAACAGCCCAACACGGTTCAGAGGATCCTGCTGGATGGACTGTGACTGACGTTGGAGAACACGTTGCATTGAGCGGATCGTGTCTGGCATATGGAGAACTTCTCCAGTATTTAACTAGACAGGACAAGCTGGAGAGCGAGTTGGAGGGACTGAAGAACGAGACCCAGCAATGCTGTGGAGGGCAGGGGACAGTAAGTCTTTGTTCCTAAACAGTTTGCTGCAAGCATGTCATATTTTAGAGCAGTATAGAATACCTTAGAGTGAAGCTCACTATGGAATCCATTTGCATTTGTTACAGTACACCTTCCAAGCCGCCGTTCTGCAGCAACAACAGGCCTTTGTAGAAGAGCTGGGAGCGACAGTGAGTGACCAGGCTAACACCATGCAGCACCTACAGGATACGGTCAACAACCAAGTCAACATCATTCAACAACAACAAACCACAATACAGCAGATGCAGACCCTTTTGAACCAAATAACAGGTTCGTTTCCTTGGCAGTGGCTCTAATGTAGAACTGTGGCAATATTCAATGCAGTAGAACATCTAGAAATGCTTCTATAGTAAGATTTTTCTAACTTCAGTGTATTTTTACAAACTGATCATGAAGACAGGCTTAGCGGCCCTCGTGACTGTATGGAACTGTTGTCCACTGGACACGATGTCAGTGATGTGTACACCATCTATCCTGATGGCGATGGAAAAAGTCCTGTTCACGTCTACTGTGACATGGACACTGACGGGGGTGGGTGGACGGTAAGAAGGCATTGCTTTGTTTTTATTCATATGCCAGTCAATTTGAATATTTACTTGTCAATTTCCTTCCACTTCTTACAGCAAGTTCTTGTTCTTCTTTTGGCGTATTGAAAGCTTCATATTAAAAAAAATTCCATGTGCATATACAGTTGTTCCAAAAGCGTCAAGATGGTTCCGTCAGCTTCTACCGAGACTGGCAGGCGTACAAGACAGGGTTTGGTGACCTCAGGGGAGAGTTCTGGCTAGGTGAGGTCTATTTTTGGATGATGTACATGTTTATCATATATACATGGTATCATCGTAGGTATGCCTTCAGCAAATTTGATAAAGGGTTTAAGTCAATAATGTGGACGCCTCTTACTACGTGAAAGGATTATAGCGACTATTTTGTGGACTCCAGGTAATGACAACCTCCACCGTCTGACGGCCCAGGATGTGTACGAACTGAGGGTGGATCTGGAGGACTTTGAGGGCAACACGGCCTACGCCAAGTACAACATCTTCAGGGTGGAGGATGAGGTGCACAAGTACAGGCTCACTATTAGCGGGTACAACGGAACTGCAGGTAAGTTTTGCTGCCAAGATTCGTCCCTCACTGTCTGAGGAAATGACGAGATCCATCTAAATGTTGATTATGTAATGTGTTCAGCTGATTACGTAACGCATAAAAACGCCTTAGAACGCATTCCACTCACAACAGAAGCCATCAAGAATTCAAGACCTTGATATCAATAAAACACTTACTTTGTATATTTAAGATACCTGTTTGTTTTTCAGGTGACGCCATGACCGACCCATTCCATCCTCATGACGGCATGTACTTTTCTACAAGGGACAGGGAGAACGACATCCACACCAGTGAGCACTGTGCTCAGGTGTACAAAGGAGCGTGGTGGTACGAGAAATGCCACCGTGCAAACCTGAACGGCCTGTATCACGGAGGGGCTCACCAGTCCTTCGCAGACGGCGTCAACTGGTTCCCATGGAAGGGATACGATTATTCCCTAAAAACCACTGAAATGAAAATCAGGCCTAACTGAGCCAAGCAACCAGGATCACAGAAGGTCGACATAAAGTCCCTTCCCCGGCACTTGTCGAAATAAAGAGCCAATACCATATACTGTTACTGTTGTTGGGTTCCATGATTCTGGCTGCCATGTTGATAGCATAATGCACAAAATAAGCACATGGTTGTATCATTGACTAAGTACCCAAAGAGTAAAGAAAATATGGGAAAAATTGACCCTTGGTAATTTTTGTTAATTGTCTAGAAAACCCCTGTTTCTTTTGTTTCGGCCCGTAACCTTTGACACGATCACGTGATACGCCATTCGACTTGACGGTACGCGGGTGCCGGTCTTGCTTTTGTTTTTCTCTTCATCTGGTGTTTTTGCGAGTATGGAGTCTGATCCTGAGACGAAGAGGAAGAAGAAGAGACGATGTTCCGTGTGTCGGCTACCAGTGAAAGGACACCCGGGACCATACGGCCGCGGCAGGTGCACTTTTGAGCGGCCAGAAGGAACCTCAGATGAAGACTTTTTCGGACGACAGCGGGGTAGTGCTAACGTTCAGGAGAAGATCAGAGGCCTTCGGCGGCACAGTAAAGTTCCGGAGCTAGTGCGTAAGGCCTGGTCGGACAGCCTCTCGGAAGACGCGGAAGAGGAGGTGAGGTTGGCTAGATCATACAACCTAAAGAAATCGTCGGATGACGGCGGAGAGAAAGCCAGCGTTCGAGCAAGAAGTGAGCCCCCTCCCCAGGTTTCTCGCCAAAACGCACGTGATCGGAGCAGGGAGTATGCACAAGGGAAAGACCAGCCCGACATACGAGACCTGAGAGAATCTAGGAAATTGGTCAAAGAGGTGGACAAGGCTTTGGACGACTGGTTACATCCAGTTACAAGCCAGGAGAGGAGGATCAGCGACAAATGCCTTGACGAGAGCGACTTTGATTCAACTTCAACATCATCACAGACTGAATCGGGGCGGTCGTCCGACACAGAGGAGTCAGCTTACACACGAAAACCAGAAAGGCGCCGGCGTCGCAAGGGGTCGCGTAAGAAGAAGACCGAGGCTAGGGATCCGCCCCAAACGCTTTCATCCGACACAACAGAGGCAGAGTCGGGTTTCGTGAGAAAACCAGACAAGCGCAAGCGTCGCAGGGGGTCGCGTAAGAAGAAAACCGAGGCTAGGGATCCGCCCCAAACGCTGTCATCCGACACAACAGAGTCAGAGCTGGGTTTCGTGAGAAAACCAGACAAGCGCAAGCGTCGCAAGGGG
>NW_017804242.1:3434402-3468508 GCF_001625305.1 Branchiostoma belcheri | reverse complement strand
AAGAAAGAGAAAAGGCAAACGCTCCCGGCGCAACTATGACTCAGACACAGCTTCGTACGACTCCCGCTCACGTTCTAGGAGGCGACGTCGTGCAGGTAAGAGCGGTCGTAACCGTACTATTAATGATTCGGGTACACGTCGGGTCAAAGTTGATTGGCCACAACATCGGGTGCATTTCCCGGGATATGGTAAAGAAGGGGGCGTGACTTATGACGAGTTATCCCTACCCATGTTTGTGCACGGCTATGTTAAGAATGTTCTAGATCGTGAGCGTGTATCTACGGACGCAGAGCATAAGTTGGTTCACCTAGCAGATCTTATGTTCGATGCTGTCTACTATGATTGGGTTGCAGTACGGGAAGTTCACGCATCTTTACTGTATGGGATGGAATACGGATCGCTCGCATGGGGGAACCGCGGTGCCTTTGATGCTGTCAGGGAAAGACACTACCGAACACAGGCTAGGGTTGCTCGGGGCAACGCGGGCAACGCTCCGAGGGCGGGGCTTGTGAAAGAGGCTCGAGTGTCGGCAAGCAGACCTCGCTACTGTGGCGAGTTCCAGACCGGGTCCTGTTCTCTACCCTCCGGGGCATTGGAGCACACGATGGAACGCCCCACTGTTACACGTCTGTAGTGCGTGTTTGATAGTTCGGGAGATTCAGGCACCGCACCCGAGTCAAGAGTGCCTGCACAAACCACGGCCATTTCGGGGCCCGGCAGACAGAGCAAATCGCAGCTTCGGTAACTCCGCCCACTTCTCCCAGGGACCCGGCCCCGCACGTGGCGGCACACAAGGCGATCAGGCTACATGAAGAGGTATCGGCATTTAATGTTCCTAACTATATTGGCGCTCGTAGACCGGTGGACTCAAATCTGAATATACAAACCTGGAGAAAGTTACTCAGAGATTACGACCACAAGCATATAGTGGATTATTTGGATTTTGGTTGGCCCATCAACGTTCAGGAAGAACTCTATAGTCCGCCTGCAGTTTTGTATCCTAAGAATCATAAGTCTGCTACAACGTATTCTTCACATGTTGATCATTTTCTTTCTGAAGAGCGTCGCCTAGGTGCCATAGCGGGACCGTTTCCAAAGAACCCTTTTTCGTCCCCAGTGGTTTCTTTACCATTACAAACAGTGGAGAAACGGAACAGTGATAAGAGAAGAGTAGTAGTGGACTGTAGTTTCCCATGTGGCCATGCATTGAATGAAGCAGTACCTAAGGATACTTATCTAGGAGACACGGTACAGTTGTCTTACCCATCAGTCGACACAATGACTCAAATGATTTTGAATAAGGGACCAGGTTGTTTGTTATGTAAGACCTGAGACTACCAAGGCATACCGGCAGTTGCCAGTGGACCCTAAGGACTACAAATATCTATTGTACAGTTGGAGAGGTGATTTCTATGTGGACACTAGATTAGTATTTGGACTCAGATCATCAGCTTACATTTGCCAAACAACGACTTCAGCCGTCACTTATATTCAGCGGGAGAAAGGTTATGATGTGTGTAATTACTTAGATGATTCGGAGGAGCGGAAACTCCATCTTTAGCTGATGCAGCGTTCGCAGATTTACAGAACACTTTGGGCAGTCTTGGCTTGGAAGAAGCTCCAGAGAAGGCAGTGCGCCCTACTACGTGTATGACATTTTTAGGAATCGATTTCGATACAGTGTCTATGACTAGACGCGTTCCACAGTTCCGGTTAGAAGAGATTAGACTGCTTGTTAGCGCGTGGCTGGACAAGAAGAAGGCCATTAGACGCGAACTCCAGTCCCTGATCGGTAAGCTCGTTTTTGTTTCATCCTGTGTGCCTCCTGGACGACTGTTTATATCACGTATGTTGGAGGCATTGCGTTCACTACGACGGAACCACCATAGACTTCGCTTGACACGGGATTTCAGATTGGATCTCAAGTGGTGGCAGCGGTTTATGGTTTCATACAACGGTGTATCGATGATGGTTCCAGATATTTACAGCGACCCTGACGAGTTGGTTATGACAGATGCCTGTGCCACGGGGTGCGGCGGTTTCTCCAACGGTCAGTTCTTCCATTGCGAGTTTCCCGAGCGGACTTTGGAACAGTTTGGATCAAAGATACACGTGCTTGAAATATTAACAATTGTAGTCGCGGCACGGAAGTGGGCACCCCAATGGTTTGGACAGCGAATTTTGGTACACTGCGACAACATGGCATGTGTGCACGTATTAAACTCCGGCCGTGCTCGTGATCGGGAACTGTTGCAGTGTGCGAGGGAATTATGGCTGTTGGCTGCCACATTTGAGTTCCAGGTGAAGGCCACACACATTCAAGGTTCCCACAATCGGATTGCAGATCATCTTTCGCGATGGCACATGTCAACGTATCACTCTCAGCAGTTCAAGAGTCTCACACGACACCAGACCACTTGTGAGATTCCGGTATTCCAGGAAGACTTTATCTTGGAGTGCCCTTATTGACTGTATGATAAGGTTCTAATGCATTTGTTCTGTTCTGTTTGTTTGTTTGTTTCAGCCAGCAAAGACCTTACATTACTGCGAGACCGAGTGCGTCAGACTAAACGGGCAGCCTTTGCTGAAGGAACTTGGGGGAACTTGAGAACACATTTACGAACCTACATGCTGTTCTGTACGTTCTACGGTTTACCGCCCTTTCCGTCAACAGTAGACACCCTGGAGACTTATGCTGAGTTTCTCAGTCGTTCCTTTCGGGCGCCAGCATCAATTGCAAACTATATCAGCGGTATTAAAACCTTCCACATTCTGTTCGGGCTAGACACCACGGCTTTCTCGTCTATGGATCTAGCCCTAGTGCTACGTGGACTGAAGAAACAAATGGGACATACGCCACGTCAAAAGCTGCCATTCACCCCAGAAGTCTTACTCAAGATCCATGAACAGTTAGATACCTCAGACTCGTTTCAGGCAACCATATGGACAGTGATTCTTTTAAGTTTCTTCACATTTCAGAGAAAATCTAACTTTGTGTCTAAGCATGAGTTCGATCCGGCTAAACAATTCACTATGCATGATTTTGCTGTACATAGAGGAGTTTTGCTGATCAGAATTAGATGGTCTAAGACATTACAGTGTGCTGAGAGAGTATTGTACGTTCCCGTGATGGAGATCAAGAATTCTCCTCTTTGTCCTGTATCGGCATACTGTAATATGGTTAAGTTGAATCGCAATTTTGATACTATCGCAGCTTTTACGAGACCACATAGATCCGGATTTGTACCTTTGACTCAGAGCGTTTTCGATAAGGCTTTCAAGCAGATCCTGATTAGAGCAGGTTTAAGCCCAGCTAGATACTCACTACATAGTGGACGTAGAGGTGGTGCCACCTTTGCCTTTCGTTCAGGTGTTCCTATTGACTTGATTCGCCTTCAGGGTGACTGGCGTTCGGACGCCTACTTGCTGTATCTGAAAGTTCCCTTAGCTACCCGGTTAAGTCTATGTTCCAGAATGGTGACTAGCATTCGTAAGATGGCTTTGTAGTACTAGTATCTTACACTACATCGTAGACTACTAATAGATGGTTTTGTTAGGAGACAATGTTATTGTTACAAGTTGACCTATGTATTTAGGTCCCTTTAGTTTGTTGCGCATGTTCTTATATGATTCCCTATTAGTGAACTATTGTAAGAAGTAATGATGGTTGTTAGCCTGAATAGTTCGACAGCAGTTATACTGTTATAAGTTGTAACAGTTGTATATTTTTGAAATGTTGTTATATTGTTCCTTCCTGGGTTGGTAACCCCAAAGCAATGTTCAAGTATGATATCATAGGAAGCTAAAGAGAAAGAAAAGGAGTAGGTGGTGGTTTTCTAAATTTAAAATAACTATGTTTTGCAGTTTGGCCGTTCCTTTGGTGTTCGTTTTGGAAAAGTTACAAATTAAAGCTTTTCCCTTTTTCCGGCCAAACTGTGTCTGATTTGTCTTATGTTTCCTGAGTTTTTGTAGGATAATTTGGGAAAAATTGACCCTTGGTAATTTTTGTTAATTGTCTAGAAAACCCCTGTTTCTTTTGTTTCGGCCCGTAACCTTTGACACGATCACGTGATACGCCATTCGACTTGACGGTACGCGGGTGCCGGTCTTGCTTTTGTTTTTCTCTTCACCCACCACCACCCCTTTCTCCACCTGTGTTCGTTTTGGAAAAGTTACAAATTAAAGCTTTTCCCTTTTTCCGGCCAAACTGTGTCTGATTTGTCTTATGTTTCCTGAGTTTTTGTAGGATAATTGTACCAACTTGAGATTTCCAGCTTACGTGTTCGACTACAGCATTTCTTATCAAGCTGATGATCATTAATAATGCCACGTAGAAATTTCAACTATAATAAACAAGTATGATAAAAAAATTAGTTCTTCGTTAAATAGGCGTCATTTAAATGTAAGATCTAAATATGAGCGATTCGGCTGTAACCTCGTGTGCCCTTGACCCCCATGACCTCGTGTGCAATAAAGGGATGACCCAGCCCTTGAGAACACTACAGGTGTTTCTATACATGCGTCAACGCACACTATAGCTCAGGACAGATCAACGAACTTCGTCACACGTCGTCATGACTGTCGGTTGTATCGTCGTCCTCTTCCTGCTGCATCAGTTTAGCAATTCAACAGCCCAACTCGGTTCAGAGGATCCTGCTGGATGGACTGTGACTGACGTTGGAGAACACGGTGTTTTGACCGGATCGTGTCTGGCATATGGAGAACTTCTCCAGTACTTAACTAGACAGGACAAGCTGGAGAGCGAGTTGGAGGGCCTGAAGAACGAGACTCAGCAATGCTGTGGAGGACAGGGGACAGTAAGTCTTTGTTCCTAAACGGCTTGCTACATGCATTCATATATCATATGTTTGAATGCAGTATAAAACACCTCCAAGTCATTACATTGTTTACAAGTCTAGGGAAGAAAGTGTATGTGCACACATTGTAGTTACTAGTGCCTTCACGTCGTCTATATATTTTTGTTGGTGTCAAATGGTAAACGCTCTATTACATGTACTTCACAAAACAGATTCCGGGTACTCCCCTGGAATGTGTTTTGGACGAGAAAGAATACAGCACGTTTCAATGAAATCAAGCTATGATAACACAGTTTCCTTTGTTGTAGTACATTTCCCAAGCCAACGCTCTTCAGCAACAACAGTCCATCGTGGAAGAGCTACAGACAACAGTGGGTGATCAGGCTAACACCATTCAGCAACAACATGCCGCCATGCAGGAACTACAGGCAGCAATGTCTGATCAGAGCAACACTATTCAGCAACAGGAGACCAAAATACAACAGATGCAGACCCTTCTGAGCCAAATTTCAGGTTCCTCACCTATCAATTTTGTAATCTGTCAACGTAGCAACATACGACTTAATTTTGTATGGGCTAGATATATATAACACGACTTTTTAGCTTTAAGTTTATTCAAGTTTAAACAATCAATATCTTTGAAAATTAGATAAACTGAGCGGTCCCCGTGACTGTATGGAACTGTTGTCCACTGGACACGATGTCAGTGATGTGTACACCATCTACCCTGATGGCGATGGAAAAAGTCCTGTTCACGTCTACTGTGACATGGACACTGACGGGGGTGGGTGGACTGTAAGTATGTAGTAGGTCTACTGTTTTCATTCATGACAGCCATGTATATCAGACGACTGTTTTTTGTAAAGTATGAATAGAGCATCACAAGATCAAGTTAACACAAGTCTGGTGTTTGTTTTTCCTCCTATTTCTGGCTCTTTCGTTGTACTACAAATGTTCAAGATAACAACATCGTGATTGATAACTACAGAGTACAGTGTGCATAGATCCTTACGGTATTATTTACTTTGTCCAGTTGTTCCAAAAGCGTCAAGATGGTTCAATCAACTTCTACCGAAACTGGCAGGCGTACAAGACAGGGTTTGGTGACCTGAGGGGAGAGTTCTGGCTAGGTATGTCTTCAGCAGAACTGGTAAAAGGCCATAATTGTGATTCATTTTAGTTATGCAAAGCAATATTGTATGATGTGACTATTCTGTGTTTTACTCCAGGTAATGACAATCTCCACCGACTGACGGCCCAGGATGTGTACGAACTGAGGGTGGATCTGGAGGACTTTGAGGGGAACACGGCCTACGCCAAGTACAACATCTTCAGGGTGGAGGACGAGGTGCATAAGTACAGGCTCAGTGTGGACGGATACAACGGTACTGCAGGTAAATTATCATTATTCAGAGACTGGCCTTAAGCTTTGTCTGCTATTGTAACTGTTGCAATTGCGAATAGAGGAGGCTTGAGCCACCACAGCGGAATCTACTGCTGATGATTTAGGTTATAAGAGCAAGGCTCCTTTATGACTGGCCATTTCCGGCACTTTGTTAAAACGCACGTACGGTTAATAACCAAAATGCCAATTCAATTACAAGGACATGAATGATTTTGTTCTGAACTGTAGGTCCTTATATATTATAATTACTTTAACATGTTAATCTGTTTTCAGGTGATGGCATGACCGCTCATCATGGCATGTTTTTCTCAACCTGGGACAGGGACAATGACAATCACGACACTGCTGACTGTGCCGAGAGGTACAAAGGTGCGTGGTGGTACGAGAAATGCCACCGTGCAAACCTGAACGGCCTGTACCACGGTGGAGCTCACCAGTCCTTCGCAGACGGTGTCAACTGGTTCCCATGGAAGGGATACGATTATTCCCTAAAAACCACTGAAATGAAAATCAGGCCTAACTAAGCCAAGCAACCAGAAGGTTGACATAAAGTCCCTTCCCCGGCACTTGTCGAAATAAAGAGCCAGTACCATATCGATACTAGTGCTGTTGTTGTCTCATGATTCTGGCTGAAATGGTAATAGCTTAAGGTACGAAATAAACACATGGTTGCGTCATTGACTAAATACCTAAAGAGTAATATTACCAACTTCAGATTTCCAGGTTATTTGTTCGACTACAGCAGTTGTTCTGATCAAGCAATCCGTGTCATATATACTATTGTTAGGTCTCGTGATTTATCAACCCACTATTTGTCATGGTTTGATAGCCATTATATGTATCATACAACCGTGCAATTAACTGATGTAAAATGTTACTATGACTATATAACAAATACCGCCTTTGACCTCCATAACCTTGTGTGCAAAACGGCCATGACCCACCCTTTGAGAACACTACAGGTGTTTCAGTGCTAGGTTTACACATACACACATTACAACTGCACATTAGTGACATTTTACCATCAGCTCCTCTCCCTCATTGTCATGAATATCCCTTCCACCTTCGTCCTTTTCCTGCTGATCCAACTCAGCAGCACAGCGACTCACGATCATGTCGGTTCAGACGAGTCTGCTGGCTTGTCTGTGACTGACGCTGGAGAAAACGCTGTCCTGAACGGATCTTCTCTAACATATGGACAGCTTCTACAGTACCTGAACCAGCAGGAGAGCGAGTTGGAAGTACTGAAGAACGAGACTCAGCAATGTTGTGGGGGACAATGGACGGTAGGCCAATGTGCTCAAAAGACCTGAGGTTATCATGTATACAACTGTTATGTGTAATATTTTTCTGGCATAAGATTATACATTCTATCAATTGATGTGTTGTAGCAATGGATTTAAATTTAGTCCTCCCTACTTAATATCCTTATAATATCTTAATAAGCTAAAAACCTGTATCTTACTATACCGTGCTATAACTGACTGAATCCAATACGATCAAAAGAAGGGGATACAGCATGCTTAACCTATAAGGCCGTGACGCAGTTTCTTTGCAGTAATCACATAATGTTCTATTGTTTCTAGCTTTGGATCGAGAACCAACAGCAGTCGGTTGATACTCTACACTTGAACGTGAATCACCTGGCCAACATCGTACAGGAACTGCAGAACACCGTGGAAAACCTACAGTTAGCCGTGGATGACCAGGTCGCCATCAATCAACACCAACAGGCCACCATTCAACGACTACAATCCACAGTGGATGATCAGGCAGACATCATTCAGCGACAAGAGACCACAGTGCAACAGATGCAGACCATGTTGAACCAACTATCAGGTATGTTTTCAACATCTTTTCTGTAGAATATATCTAACCGTAAATGCAAATCCAAATATGTCTCATATGAGCCATGCCAACATTTTCAACCGATAAGGTTAATTCAATTTGAAAAAAAATCAAAATAGAATTACTTTTTCGGTTCCAACTAATTAAATTATTAGATAAGTTGACAGAGAATATTGGATTCACAATTTCAGACAAGCTGAACGGCCCCCGTGACTGTATGGAACTGTTGGCGACTGGACACGATACCAGCGGTGTGTACACCATCTACCCTGATGGAGGAGGGAAAAGTCCTGTTCACGTCTACTGTGACATGGATACTGACGGGGGTGGATGGACGGTATCGGCTGCAACCTATACTTTGATTTGGTTTGATCTAGCTACCTTGTGATTATAACTGATAGAAACCGGTTGTTCTGAAAGAGAGAAACCCTGGCGAATAGTCCAACCAATATAGACGTCCTTGAACTTCGATACCATAGTGTACGTAACGTTACATTCTTATTCGTAACGACATTTTACTTTCTGCAGCTATTCCAAAAGCGCCAAGATGGTTCGGTCAACTTCTATCGAGATTGGGAGGCGTACAAGACAGGGTTTGGGGATCTAAGGGGAGAGTTCTGGCTAGGTATGGTTACAACTATTCTTATGATTGATACATATGTTCATCGTGCATGGATCCTAAATGCTGTTTTATATCTATCAAAACTCATAGGTAGATTTTCTTCTGTTTCTCTAGGTAATGACCACCTGCACCGTCTGACGGCCCAGGATGTGTACGAACTGAGGGTGGATCTGGAGGACTTTGAGGGGAACACGGCCTACGCCAAGTACAACATCTTCAGGGTGGAGGACGAGGTGCACAAGTACAGGCTCACTGTGGACGGCTACAACGGCACTGCAGGTGTGTGTGTTGTCCTTTGAGAGTTTTCACTAGTCGAGGGGACGAACTTTCATTGAAGTTTGTTCAACTTAACAGAGACGGCGGGTTATATAGACTTTCATGGTGACCTATAGCTAGGTGAGTTGGTCACATGAATTCTGAGAAAGACTAGTACTGCAGGAAGGAATTGCAAAAATTCGATGCGCTGACTTCCGTAGGTTGGAACTAATGTCTAACTCTGTACGTTGTTGTATGTTTTCAGGTGACGGAATGACCGACGCAGTCAACCCTCACCACGGTATGTACTTTACGACAAGAGACAGAGACAACGACATCCACCCTACTTACAACTGTGCCGAAGAGTTCAAAGGTGCGTGGTACAGTAGCTGCCACCGCGCAAACCTGAACGGCCTGTACCTGGGAGCGGACCAGCAGTCTCAGGCAGACGGTGTCAACTGGAAACCCTGGAGGGGTTATGACACCTCGCTGAAAACTGCTGAAATGAAAATAAGGCCTAACTAGAGAAAGCACTCCGAGTGAGAAATCCGTAGCTAAGGCAAAATAGTCTCCTCGATGATACTAGCCGTGCATGGCTGACATAAGTCCATATTGTCCTATACGTGCAAGGAAAACAGACCCACTGTACACGAATATTGAAATAAAGCACTTCGTGTCAATGATCATACTGTTACTCTTACTTCTTGTTGGTATTTCAGAGTAGAGTTGGGAGAATGTCAATTTCTATAAAAGACATCATATATCCATAAATATTATCACCTCGCACAGCCGTCGTCACCAATCCTTCCCTAAAAGTGCATGTTGACTTACGGTGCGGTCAAATTCATTTTAGGTCAAAAAACAAAGCGTCTATGACATGCAAAACTTCATACACGAACGTCATGCGCACAATGGTTACCCGATGCAGTTCAAAGGTGAGCTCATACAACCATTCACAGTCATAGACTGCAAAGCAGGTCAGTCAACTGGCTGTGAACCAACGATGAGCCGAGTAGCCGTGGTGAGTGTGATTTGTGTCGCAGTATTCCTTCTCGAAGCTGTAGCCAAAATAATGCCCTCAGTTGCAAGCCCTGCTGGGGTTTATGATTGTTACAGTGCCCGGTTCTGACTGTTTGTCGATATATTACTAGTATTACCGTCCGAGTGGAAAAGGGTCTGCAACAGAGGCTTACCTAAATGTGTGTTTCGCTACTCATACCAAATTGGGTGGCACAATAAGACTAACAGGATTATTTCCTATAAAAGTACCATGCTGTCTATATGACGAAGAGTTTCGTGAGATATAATGTAACGGTTATATTGTTTAAGTTACGTTCCAAGCGTTGTTTCTGTTGGAGGACGTGTCGTTCAGCTATTGGTGTTTAACCATGGAGTGTTAAGGTAACCAAAAGGTCAGCATGGCTCGAGGTTAAAGTCCGACTTTCTTGTAGGACACAAAGCTTTGCGACACAGCTCAGACCCAGTATTATGAGTTTCAACAAAATTTTTATGGAAGGCTTAATCTCATTTTACCATAAGGCGTAAAGGAATTTTCACTTGATATAAGTTGCGTTCTTTATAGATCGTACATAAAAGGTTGTCAAGCAGTAATACAGTTATTCTGTCAGAGCTGCGTCAGAACTTAGACGTAAAAACAAACAGCAGTAGTTAGTACATGGCGTAGAAGTCTTTTTCATGGTCCTAAGAGACCAAGGAATGCCCACTATCTGAGCTGAAAGTCATTTCATTTCCATATCGCCAGGTTACCGGGGCAAACAAAGGCATTGGGTTGGAAATAGTGCGAGGATTGTGCAGACAATTTGAGGGGACTGTCTACCTAACAGGTAAGCACTAAAGTATTGTCCTTCTATTCTCTCTACTCGATTCCTACGTGTATCAGCCAATGTGGCATGCCGTACAGTACGTGTGCTCGCGGCCTTGATCAGTAGTGAATTATTTCTTCCAACACAGCTAGAAATGAGAAGCTCGGACAGGAGGCTGTCCAAAAGCTGGTGTCTGACGGCCTGAACCCCAGCTTCCACCAGTTGGACATCACAGATGAGCAGAGTATTCAGGCACTGAAGAAACATCTGCTGGACAAGCATGGGGGCCTGGACGTGCTGGTTAACAATGCAGGGTTTGCTTACAAGGTTCGTTTCGTTTGTCAAATTTTCAAACACACATTTTCCCTCCACTTCTGCCCTGGGACCTAGTGATCGCTCCTGCGATTCCACCAATTTCACCCAAAGTGTCACAATTTTTTTTTTCATTTTCAGGTGGGAGATACGACCCCATTTGGGACCCAAGCAGAAGACTCTGTGGGGATCAACTTCTTCGGAACCCTGGCTGTCAGCAAAGCTCTGCTGCCCATCATCAGACCTCATGGAAGGTGGGCGGAGCTGTCAAATCTTATACAAGGTTCAGATGAGCGGTAAATACAGAATACACATTAAAGAGAAAGGCGAAAAAGGTATTTCAATTCCACAAAAATAACACGTTATCCGAGAATGCTATAATGCCCTCCCTTGGGCCTTAGCTGTTCATAACCTTTACTAAATTTACTTTGAATCTTACTCTTCAGGGTAGTGAATGTGTCCAGCCAAGCTGCTCAGATGGCTTTGAAGAAATGCAGTGCCGAATTACAGGCCCGCTTCAGGGACAGGAGCATCAAGGAAGAGGAACTTGTGGAGTTGCTGCATAAGTTCATTGAGTGAGTATACGTACCTGTCTGTGTCAAAATAGAATGACAGACTCTGTAGACTGGAACTTTGATACACTTTATGACAGGCCTAAAACATCAAAAAGAGAATTGAACGTATTCGTTTCTTTTTTCACGAACCACATTTTCAACAGTCATGCAGCTAATTTTAGGATAAGAGTCTCATCATGGACGTCTGTGCATATATGCCCAGTATCGGTACTCAGTGGCAGAAACGGGTACCGTATTTTGAGGGAATCTTCTCTTGGACAAACTTACTCGTTATCCCTAATAAATACTCGGCTGGTGTACTTGTGACTGTACAGGACGGCGAAGGAAGGGAAGCACCAGGAGAACGGTTTCGCCGACTGGGCGTACGGCATGTCGAAGATCGGCATGAGTGTCCTGACATTCATCCAGGCACGGGAGATGGAGAAGGACGCCAGAGAGGACATCCTGGTCAACTGTGTAAGAGCAACATTGCCTTTGTGCTAGTGCAAGGAGATTTGTAACTAGTGTGCCAATCTGTTTTCCCCGAAAAAGGTCCGTCAAATAGTTCCCTTTTTAGTCCAATTGCAAACAAACATTTTGTTTATTTCTTCTTTTCAAGGCCACGGTCCATGTCTTAATGATATTTTGTTTACAAACGGTACAGATTTTGCCTGGGGTAGGTGAGGTTGTTCACTCATGTTACACCTTCTATGTGGCTCTCATCGCTTTATATTGTTGCTTCAGCTCTGTCCTGGTAGTTGCAAGACCGATATGGCGCCCGACGACGGACGAACAAGAACTGCCGCTCAAGGTATGGATGGTTTGAGTATCAACTTGTAGTGCAATATCTTTCATACCTTATATCTAATTGTATAGTATACCGTAGTACCTTTGGTCTACACTAGTTACCAGACTTGATGAAAGTTGTATAGGTTAATATAGTTGGTTGAGGTCTTAATCATTGCAGTGGCGCATAAAAGTCGAAATGATTGTTATATCCTCACTAAGGTTTTCTTTCTTCCTCTCTCCAGGCGCAGACACAGCCATTTTCCTGGCTCTCATCCAACCCAAGGAGTCACAGGGACAGTTCTTCTATGAACGTAAACCCATAGCGTTTTGAATGGAAGGAAATGGCGGAGGCTGATTTGAAATGCATTAGATAACGTTTCGTGATTAGCACAACTAGAGATTAAGTCATTATACACGTTTCGATTTCCTGAAGATGGTGAAATCTTCTTTCATAATGTTTCCGAGTTGATGCGCTTACTTCGTAGGATAGAACTAAGTTTTACTATAGGTTGTTGCATATAAAACCCTTTCCATGTGACGGAATGACCGACGCAGTCAACCCTCACCACGGTATGTACTTTACGACAAGAGACAGAGACAACGACATCCACCCTACTTACAACTGTGCCGAAGAGTTCAAAGGTGCGTGGTGGTACAGTAGCTGCCACCGCGCAAACCTGAACGGCCTGTACCTGGGAGCGGACCAGCAGTCTCAGGCAGACGGTGTCAACTGGAAACCCTGGAGGGGTATGACACCTCGCTGAAAACTGCTGAAATGAAAATAAGGCCTAACTAGAGAAAGCACGCCGAGTGAGAAATCCGTAGCCAAGGCAAACTAGTCTCATCTATATGGTTAAAGCTAAACTCCTTCCCGATGATACCAGACCAAGTTGCAATGCATGGTTGGTTCCATACTGCCTATACATGTACATGTACACGGATATTGAAATAAAGCATCGCGTGTCAATGACCATACTGTTGTTACTATTACTACTTGCTAAGTTGCTGGAATTTAGAGTAAAGTTGGGAAGACACCAGTTTCTTTAAAAGACATCATATGTTCGTAATAAGAATTATATCCCACAGCCGTATTCATCACTTATTCCGTACAAATACCGTGTTGACTTACGACGCGATCACGTTCGTTATAGGCTTAGAAAACAAACAAGCGCCAACAAGGTGAGTTCACACAACCAAGGACGTCCTTGACACAACCAGTCACAGTCCAAGTTAACAGGGCCTACCAGCAGCAGCTCACTCAACTGCCTGGGAACCAACGATGAGCCTAGTAGCCGTGGTGAGTTTAATTTGTGTCGCAGTATTCTTTCGCGGAAAGAATTCTATGCCCCAAATTCTATGCCCCACCTTGGTTTTCTGATAGCTATACGCGGTTCTGAATTTTTTTCGAGATATGATGATCGCCAGTTTGAGTGGGAAAGGTCTACAACAGAGGCGTACCTAAATATGTGTCTCATTACCCATGCCAAATTGGGCGACCAAACAAGGATATAGAACAGGATTGTAGTGTTTGCTATAATAGCACCTGGCAGTATACGTATAAGGTCAAGGCTCTATGAGTACAACATTTATAACGTTACGTTCAAAGTGCTGCTTCTCTTTCAAAGTCCATGCCGTGACGCACGGGTATTGTTGTTAACCCATGGAACGTTAAGATTACCAAGAGGTCAGTAGGTCCAAAGGAGCTTGGTAGGACGTGACAAAAGCTTACTTTAGTAACACATGCAGGTTCACCTTCCAAAGGAACACACTCAGGCCTGGTGTCAAACATCTGTTTGTGGCTTTCACAGACGTGCACAGATTAAAAACAGTCGGATCTGAAAATTAGCATTTCGTACAGAGATTTTCAACAAAACCTTTCAGGATGGCTCAATCTCGAGCTCATTTTTCAACAAAGCACACAACAATTTTCTCCTGATTCAAATCTTTGGGAACTCCTCCAATTCATGGAGAATCGTAATTTGGCATAATGCTTCAGAATGTCATGTGCAATGTGTGCACTGATATTTCACAAGTTCGAGTTCTATAGTATATATCTTACAGAAAGGGTTGTCAAACACTAATGCAGTGGTTATCATCTCCACATCGCCAGGTGACTGGGGCAAACAAGGGGATTGGGCTGGAAATAGTGCGAGGATTGTGTAAACAATTCGAGGGGACTGTCTACCTAACAGGTAAGTATTATTGTTTACTCGATTATGTATCATTGAATCAACTAAAAATAAAAGCAAAGGGCAATTGAAGTATTGTCTCTTGTATGATCTCTACCGGATTTCTACTTGCTCAGCCAATGTGTTATGCCGTACAGGACGGTTGCTGCCTTGACCAGTAGTACATTATTTTTTCCAACACAGCTAGAAATGAGAAACTCGGACAGGAGGCTGTCCAAAAGCTGAAGTCTGAGGGCCTGAACCCCAGCTTCCACCAGTTGGACATCACAGATGAGCAGAGTATTCAGGCACTGAAGAAACATCTGCAGGACAAGCATGGGGGCCTGGACGTGCTGGTTAACAATGCAGGATTTGCTTACAAGGTTCGTTTCGTTTGTCAAAATTTTCAAACACATCTTTTCCCTTCACTTCTGCCCTAGGACCTAGTGATCGGATAGTCTTGCAATTCCCTCCTATTCCACCTAAAGGCATAATCCCTGAACCAATGCCACCTCTTGTTTTGATTTCCAGATGGAAGATACGACCCCATTCGGGACCAAAGCAGAAAACTGCGTGGGGATCAACTTCTTCGGAACTCTGGCTGTCAGCAAAGCTCTGCTGCCCATCATCAGGCCTCATGGAAGGTGGGCGGAGCTATCAAGTCTCGAATTATGCAATCTGATACACAAGGTTCAGATGTGCTGTTAATACAGAATGTACATACACATTAAGGAGAAAGGCGAAAACGGGATTTTTAATGGCACATGAAAACGTTATCCGAGAACGCAACCTTGGACCTTACCTGTTCATAACTTGTCAATGGCATGCATTTATGAAAATTTACTTTGAATCTTCAGGGTAGTGAATGTGACCAGCCAACGGGCTAAGGTGGCTTTGAAGAAATGCAGTGCCGAATTACAGGCCCGCTTCGGGGACAGGAGCATCAAGGAAGAGGAACTTGTGAAGTTGCTGCATAAGTTCATTGAGTGGGTACACTTATGTATGTGTCAAAGTTGAATGACAGACTCAGCAGACCGTAACTTTGGTACACTTTATGACAGGCCAAAAACATCGACAGAAAAATCGTATTCGTTTCTAAATATAGAAACCACACTTCCAACTGTCATGCAGCTAATTTTAGGATAAGAGTCTAATCATTGACGTCTGTCCATATACATCCGCGGATCCAGAAGGGGGCGTATCCGGCGCCCCTCCCCCGTTCAACCGGGCAAAAGAATTTTGACGACTGGCCAGAATATTATATGCCCAGTATCAGTACTCAGTGGCGGAAACGGGTATCGTATTTTGAGGAAATCTTCTCTTGGACAAAATTACTCGTTATCCCTGTTAAATACAGGACGGCGAAGGCAGGGATGCACCAGGAAAACGGTTTCGGCGACTCAACTGCAGCGTACGGCATGTCGAAGATCGGACTGATCGTCCTGACGTTCATCCAGGCACGGGAGATGGAGAAGGACCCCAGAGAGGACATCCTGGTCAACTGTGTAAGAACAACATTTTTTAAAACTAATGTAGGGAGATGTGTTACTAGTATGCCAATCTGTTTTCCCAAAAAGTTCCGCAAATAATTTTGGTACATTTTGTATATTTCTACTTTTCCCGGTGCCCATTTCTACTTGTTCACTGAAAAGGACAGGTTTGGTTTGGGAGAGGGTAGGTTGTACACTCGTGTTATTCCTTATTTATGCCCTGGAAACAGAGTTACCGCGGGGCTTATACTTATAGCCGGTATTGTTCGGGTCCGTAGCGACTTGGCCCGTAAAGCGACTCCCGCTACCAATACCACGAGGGCTGTGTACGGTACGTCGGCCAGCAGGAGTCGCTTACGTGCCAAGTCGCTGGGGGCCCGGCTATCACCGGCTATAAGCCCCGCGGTAACTCTGCTTCCAGGATACCTGAATTCTATGTGGCTTTTATCACTTTATGTCGTTGGTTCAGGTCTGTCCTGGTTGGTGCAAGACCGATATGACGGGCTACGACTTACCAACAAGAACTGCCGCTCAAGGTATGGATGGTTCAAGTGTCAACTTGTAACATCGTAAAATCCAGAAAACCTTATCGTATACCTCTGACCTACATAACCAGACTTTAATACCAGTCTCAATCATTACAGTGGTGTGTAAAAGTTAGAATGATTGTTATCGTCACTAGGGTTTTCTTCCTCTCTCCAGGCGCAGACACAGCCATTTTCCTGGCTCTCATCCAACCCAAGGAGTCACAGGGACAGTTCTTCTATGACCGTAAACCCATAGCGTTCTACGAGTAAACATGGAAGGAAAGGCATGAGATAACGTTTCGTGATTAACACAAATGGAGGCTAATTCACTGTGCGCACGTTTCGGTTTCCCATAGATGGCCGATTCGGAGCCTCTTTTTTAAATTTTTTTTATTGCATTACACAACAAATACATAAAATTTGCAGAAAACAAAAGGACAGAGTTCAAGAACTAATAATGACATAAACCACGGATCCATAAGAGAAGGTGGAAAATAAATAAACTATAACGTAAATGAATAATATCTACCCTAAAGAAAAGCAGAATAACAAATGGTAAATATTATAACAAAATAGCAATATACAGCAAAAGAAAATGACAACATCAATGACTTACAGATTTACTTAATTAATATTTGCTCGAATATGACAGAGGGATGATATCAAACAGAAATAAACATGACAGAATGATGAAAAATAAATATGCTAACGTCAATAATATCAGAACAATTAATGTCAAACATAAATAATGGAGACGAATCAATGGTTGAAATATCAAACTGAACATAACAAACATAAGATCAGTCAACAAATACAGTATTTACACGTGATCAGAATTAAGTGTTTGTGCCATTTGCCCCCATTTTTTGACAGTTTCTTTCTTTCTTGCTTTGTCGGATATAGTTCTTTTTGTACCGCGGTATGACCAGCGTTCGGCGTAACACACCACTCAATTTGTAATTTGAGTTGTGATAAATAAGCTAACATTTAGTTGATCGAAGGAAGGAAATGTGCTAAATGAGTGCGTCGTTTCGAGGATGGGTCAAATAATTCACGATAACGACATTCAGACTGAGAGGGTTACGATATTGCAGAACCAGGTGAACTTCATTGATGTGGAACGAAATAAACAGTCGCTATAAAAAACCTCCACGTTTGGCCTCTTCTGACGGAACTTTTAAATGACATGTACAGAGTTGAATGCATTTATTAATAATGAAATGACAGGAATAGAAGAGAAGAGAAATCGGAACATACGATGAAAAACAATATATTTCACTCCCCTACAATGCGGTGGAGGGAATGATCTCAATATGCTGTGTGTAATATCCCTGGCGTATTTATGCAGAAGTAGTTTACACGTTCCTCTCGCGAATTTTCTACTGTCATGTCGACATTTCCAAGTGGCTTTATAATCATACAGTGTGGACAAAAGACAGAATGGCTTAAAGCGTTTGGTTTTAGCTATAACCTTTGTCACTGTGCGGACAAGGTTGATATTTGCATGATATTTCAGATACACATCTACACATGACGTGAGAAAATAACACCTGTTACAGTACTGTTCCTATATAACGTTAACTAATACGAACATCACTACATCCTAGCAAAGATTCAGGCTGGGAGCCGCCACTATGGCTGCGCTCTCGTTCCCAATCCTCGTATCCATGCTGCTTCATGTCAGCGTTACCGTATCGTCCAGCGTATGGGCACCTGCTGCCCGCAGCCTGGCCGGAGATGGCCAAACTGCCGCGTCAGGCCTGTCCTGCCAGGCGTTTGAAAACCTGCTGCGGTACGCCGACAGGCAGAACACTCTGGAGGGTGACATGGACGCACTGAAAACGAGAACCGACACTCTGGAACAGACCTGCTGCGGTGGAGAAACCACGGTACTTTACAAATATTTTACTTCATATTTGTCAACGTAATTTAAACTCTTGTCCGACGAAAGGAAAAGCACATTTTTCTTCATACAAGGGGGTAGACTGCTTTGAAGTGTTGGGTGTGAGCTTTGTATTGAGAGTGTAAAGGCAGTGCCATGAGTAACGTCTACAGAATGATGACAATTGACATATTTTGTTATTTAGCACTTGCTTAGATAGAGCTTGCCTCAGTTAGCTACTAGTATGTTCGCTTGCCTTGACAAGGTAACATCGATAGTGAGTGCCTGATACTTTTACTGTGTTCATGTTGCTTTCATGTTATCTCACATATCAAACGTCACCCGTGTGTTGGACAGCATTTCTCCTACGCCAGCCTACAGTCCATGATGGAGGAACAGGACAGCACTATACAGCGACAGCAGACCACCATACAGCAGCAGGCTGCCACTATTCAACTGATGCAAACACAGCTGAACCAACTAGCAGGTATGTATATGTATATCATGATTTCATAATAAGGCCACACTGAGTTAATCTTATGGATGACATCCGCTACAGACCTGAAAACCAGTGCGAGAGGGCGAATTAACAAAATCCGGCAAAAAGCGCAGGAATAAAAAACTGGTACATGTATTGTGAATTTGCAATGGTATAACGACTTTCAAGACAAGCCGGCACATGTTTGCCTTTTGCGGCATTTATGAGTCGGCACTGTACTGACTTATTAAGATCCGTGGAGCCTCGGAAGGCTGGGTCCCATCCTCCGTAGTTACCACCGGCTCCATATTGTCACTAGCTACCTGACCCACGAAAGATGGCACCCAGGCCAGAACCTCGGAGGTGAATTTCTTTTTAGAACAGGCGAAATCAATGCGCGCGTGGATGTCATCCATAAAATTAAGTCAGCGTGGCTTAAATTAAAAAAAACTTTGACATTAAATACATGTATTCCAAAAACCTTCAACATCAAGTGGGCATGTTTTTATTCATGCTTTTACACAGATAAGCTGAACGGTGCCCGTGACTGTATGGAACTATTGGCGACTGGGCACGATACCAGCGGTGTGTACACCATCTACCCTGATGGAGGAGGGAAAAGTCCTGTTCACGTCTACTGTGACATGGACACTGACGGGGGTGGATGGACGGTAAGTCTCGTTGGCAAACCCCTCGGCAATCAAACACTAACTCATGCTAATGCAGTTTAGCTGCAGTTTAAGACACTGGGCTTTAATATCTAACGCAAGATACTACATTCCGTATGCGTTTTTGTGTATTTGGCCGTTCTGGCCTTGATGTAGCTGTAGTTTGTAGGTAACACCGTACGCTTTTTTTCTTTCGTGGCATAAATGGTAGGATATTGACATATGTTCTTCTACAGCTGTTCCAGAAACGTGAAAACGGACTGATCAACTTCTACCAAGACTGGCAGGGATACAAGACAGGGTTTGGTGACCTCAGGGGAGAGTTCTGGCTAGGTATAAACGTTTTCACCTACACACCGATGCCCGTCCTATGCTTATCTAATACATTTCCGACCGGTGCAGTGGCTAAACCGAAAATATTTGCTCTGTACACTGTGAGTCTGTGACCCTTGCCATATACATACATTTTGTTCCTCTATAACTGCGTATAAGATAAAATTTAGATTAGTCTTATCTAAAAGTTTAGATTAGTTTTATCTAAAATCCCCCGTAAAACCAACATCTCCGTCTATGTTATCAATACAATGGTATAGAATAACGCTCTATACTAGTAGTCATTGGATTGGTTACGGCACAGTCACATTCGTAGTAGGCTTTCGTAGGATTTTGATGTAGAATCTTCTAACAGGCTGCACCTCAGTGTGACAGATCCAACCACCGACAATGATCTAAAACAGGTATTTAATTCCCTAATAAGACAAAGGAAGTATGCAGGGCATATGCACATATTTCACTTGTAGGTAATGACAACCTTCACCGAATCACGGACCAGGGTGTGTACGAGCTGAGGGTGGAAATGGAAGACTTTGAAGGCAACTCGGCCCATGCCAACTACAGCATCTTCCATGTGGAGGACGAAGTTCACAAATACAAGCTTACCGTAGAAGGCTATTCAGGAACTGCAGGTAAGGTCGACAAAGAAAATGTTTGAAATTCAGTATACATTATACAATTGCGTCTTCACTCTCTTTCCACATCAAAGAAAAATGCAGGCAGAAGTTGACTGCAATGTTTGTGTCTGTATCTGCATTTCAATTCATCGTAGCTCAAGTATACAGAGCAACTTGCGTTTTATAGGCAGGTTTTGAAGTATTATTCCGGTATTTTGGGGGTTGCGTACAATGTTGATAATGGCTATAATCTTTTGAGAGGGTTAGAAGACTTTTAATTGTCCGAAAACGCTTAAACTTTAATGATTCACTGAAATGCAAACAAGGATACCAACATATGGAAGCAGTCACAGCGATGAGGTCACGTAAGAAACGCTATATTGAAATACATACGAATTCAAATACCACAAGCGTATATTCCCCATTTCTCTTTAGGAGATGCCATGGCTCACCACAATGGGATGTACTTCAGCACCAGGGACAGGGACAACGACATCCACAGTTCCGACTGTGCTGGCCGGTTCAAAGGCGCCTGGTGGTACGGCGCCTGCCATCACGCTAACCTGAACGGCCAGTACCTGATCGGGGCTCACGATTCCTTCGCTGACGGCATCAACTGGTACCCGTGGAAGGGACACAACTACTCACTCAAGACTACTGTGATGAAAATAAGGCCGAACTAGGCCGACAGTGTATCTGCTGTCTGTATGGGGTTCCACTATGTACTACAGTACCCACATTATGTAATTCAACAAAATAAACAGATATTTTGATTTTAGTTCGAAACTTCGTCTGTGTTGGCAGAATTCATTATAATCAAAGACCTTTAACTCACTCCTTGACTTGAGTGGTAGACTCTGTTTGTAACTGGTCTTTTCATAGAGCTTTTGATGGTTTTTAGATTCTTTCTTTTTTCAATCAGTCAATCACCTGCTAGACACAAGTTTGGCCATTTCAAACGCAAAAAAAAATATAACTGCTAACTCATAAAAGTTCATATTAAGCAGTATATATTCTTTAATGGACGTAAAGAAAAGTGCAATAAACCCATCCAAAACTGGATAATTCTTTTAATGACTAATAATACATCTAAATAATATAAATACAATGTCCATGCAGCATGCAAAAAAGGGTGACTTCTATAAACTCTATCTCTTTGAGTGCCTAACTAGAGGTCGACTCATTTCTCATTTGCACATAACCGTTTCTGTCTTTATACTTATAGCAGAATACAAAAAGAATATCACAGTATTAATACTGACATTTACAGTTGTATTTTACAGTATCATACTTATACATGATCGCACTTCTGTAAACTTACTTCAAGTGAATCTTGGCTTCACCATTAAAAGTTACCCCTCGACTAGTTCTTTTGGAAAACCATGTTTACATTCACCCCCAACTTGTGTAGCAATTACACAATGTTTTCATCCCTTATAAAACTTCTTGCTCACTACTGCATTGTTCTTTATTACATGTGTGATAAATAGATCATAACAAGTCACTTTACAAACCTTAAACATCTAACATACCTAAATGGCACATTATAAATACAAAAAGGCATCTACAGAAATATTTTATGAGATGCTGATGTATATGGCACTGAGCTGTCTCCAGGACCTGTCTCTCCAAATTTTCCCCATCCATCCAGAAAAATCATTTTCATATATTTTGAATATATATGAAAACTTACTTCATTTCTTGTGTTACATGCCCCAGGACCCCCAAACCAGGTTTGCCAGTGTGACTCCAAATAAACAATGGGTGGGATGGACAAAAATTTTCACATGAGAACAGCCCTGATATGGCACAAACTGATTCATTTTCAATAAGCCAAAAATACAGCATCCATACAAAACTGTATTACATTGTAGCATCTAAATATACCATCATGAATGGCAATACATGTATGTGCTAATGGTTGAGCCTCTCCCCATGTTTGGTACTCTGTAAGTGGTGTGTCCCTGTGACAGCCTGCCTCACTTCTTGCCCTGTGCCTGGTACATTCTCATCTCATCCATACACTGTGTCAGCAGGTCTCCCAGCTCCTTGTTTAGGGGGTGGCCCTTGCCATGGGTCACATTCAGGATGTGTTCAGACTGGAGAGAAAGCAAATAAGTAAGTTAAAATTATTACAATCAATCATCATCATTGTTTTTCAATGCAACAGGGCCAACTGTTCAGAAAGCACACATTCAGAAAGCACCCCTACCATCTGTAGTGCCTCCAGAGCAGCCAGTCTTTTCTCCAAGTACAACAGCAGTTTGCCGATCCTCATGTACTGGATCCCCAGACTGGGGTGGTAGGCTGGAAAGTGTACCCTACATAGGGCATGGAACAATGATGAACACAACATGTCCTGCAATGTATCTTCATTGTTAACCAGCACAAACTATTTGCAAAAAGTTTTTACCCTAGGGATTCCAGATCCTATTATATATGTAAAGAATATGTATTATCTGCTTCTGTAAAAAAGTGTCCTTTGGCTGATTTTAGTCTGAACAAGCTTTTGAGACTAAAAAAATGCTTTGATTGATTGATTGATTGATTGATCGATGTATGGATTGATTGATTGATTGATTGATAGGTCTTCATAAATGTAAAGCCAAACCTGTCAATAAGGACTATTCAAGGGACTGAAGACAGGATTTCTAACGCTAAGAGGCAAAATAAGACAATGTAAGACTTACTTGTATGGTTCGATGGTCTGTAGTGCACATCTGAGCGCTCTGTTCCACTTGCGCAGGTACACGGCCTGGTCCAGGGCCTTATCCAGACACTTCAGCACAAACAGGTGGTTGTTGTGTAACACCTGCTGCTGTCTCTCCAACAGTCTCTCCGCTAACCTCAGACCTTCCTTGGGTTCTACACACAACAAGGTAGTCAGGACTGTGATTAGTCTTGTTGACTAAGAAGTTAAATGCTATGGGTTTGAATCCTTAATGAGCCCCAATGGTGTGCTTGTGGGAATGACACTTTACACCTATTTCCTCACTTGACTCAGGTGACAATGAGTCCTGGTACTACTATTACCCAGCTTCCTCTTGGATGGAACGTAAAGCCAGAGAGTGAACAGCACACACAGACAGACACACACAGACACAGACACACACACACACACACACACACACACACACACACACACACACACACACAAACACAGACACAAACACACAGAGACACACACAGACAAGCCAAAACAATTTATTATGTATTACAAGTGTTGAAAAAAAACCCTTACCTTGTCTCTGGTCTGCACTTGTGATGGCAGCCAGCATCTCCTCAGAAAACTGGGTGACTTTGTTCACTTCATTCCAGAACTTTGGGTCCTTCTCATTGTCATGTCCACAGCACTTACATGTCTCATAAGCACCATCTGTTGAAAACATAGGACATACATGTACACTTACTGCTGTACATCACTGTATACACACAGATATAATAGATCATATATACATGTAACTTATAGACACATTAGCCTGGGTGCTATCCATTTTGTAGTTAATCATGTGCTCACAAATTGAACATGAAGTATCTTACCAACTTGGATGATAACTTTCTTGCAGTTGATATTCCCACACTTGACAGCCATCATCATTCCATCCTGTAATGAGAGAAGATAAAGAGAGGTGTTTGTTTTATTGGTTTGTGCAAAGAAAGAGAGGGTGAGAGAGAGAGAGAGAGAGAGAGGTGTTTGATCTTCCTGAGTTCCTCAAGCTACCCATAATGCCCTGCATCTCCCAGCATGCAATGGGATCCATGAACATGCGCCCCCCTCCTTGCCCTACCTTAGTCTGGTCCTGACAGCTGGGACACTTGCAGGTGAAGTAGTACTGCTGGAGGAGCTGCTGTTTCCGCACATTGGACATGGCCAGCATCTCCACATAGCTGATCAGAAGCTGCAAATAACAACAGAAAAATGTCAGATAAAAAAAGGAAGAGGAATGTAGTATTTTAGCAGCATCATAGTAGCTTTTCTTTAAAATGTTCCTTTTGATAAAACCTGCATTAAAAACTTGTTAACCTATCAATAACTTAATCCAACAAAAAATATCAGCAAAATCCTAACATGCTTCCAAGATAATGTCTTCATATCAGAAGATTCCATTCAGAACGAGATATCAAAATTGAATCAATTCATTGTCTTGACTCTCATCAAGACCTACCCACCTACCAAATATCAAGACAAAGGTAAAATACCAAACTTGCCTTTTTGTACAAAAAATAAAACCTACCTCTTCTCCTGGCTGTATATTCTCGATGGCTCGTACCTCCATTCTCAGACCATTAAACACAGCCACACAGTTGGGGGCACAGGAGTGGTTGAACAGAGACATTCTATAGGATTGACAGGCAAACATTGTCAGTCAATCAAGCATCAGTCATCAACAAATAGCATGGTTAAAAAGTTGTATAGATGTGCATGTACTGCAAACCTTTACCAGCTGCAACTGTTCCTGCAAAGCTGGTGTGTTGCATTGAAGGGCAGTTATATCAACTATACTATATACAGATATAGACATCTGTACAATTCACAGCAGAGAGGTTTGGAGAAAGAATACCATCCCATTCTGACTTAATTCTTTATTACCAATGGCTTTAGCACTGCTACAGTTGTACTATACTATACTATACAATACCATTATGTCTAATGATTTCTATGCGTATGAAGGATCTGTGTATAGTATACCTATCATACTATTTAACATGGAGTAACAAGTGAGCTTACTTTGGATATATCCCAATGCCAATGTACTGCATCTCAGGGTCACAGATAGAGAAAGTGTTGCACGTCATCTGTAGGGATGATAAAAAATAGCATCATATTTTTTCAATATTTTGGTCATAGCACATGATTGGGCTGTTACAATCTACCACAGCATTGTATGAAACATTCTTGTAAACCTTTGCATCTTGACCATCCTCTAGTAACAGACCTTTTAACAAATAATCACAGAGAACTTAGGCTGTTACAGTTTACCATAGCATTGTATGATACATTCATGTATAAAGCTTCTCATCTTGACAACTCTCTAAGAATAACCAGTAAAAACAAATAAGAACATACCCTGCCAAACAGCTCAAAGATCTCCCTTGCATCGTCCATGACATCCTTCCCCACATACATCCTCAGCACCACGGCCAACTGGGCAAACATCTCCTTCACATTCTCAGGCATCTCTCGCAGATCTGAAGAAAAGATGAAGAAACATTACAAACTCTCATATATATATTTTATTTTAGTATAGTTCATGTATCTACCCTTGTTTCTTCATTACCATACATTGCACCAGTTACAGTTGTTGAGCAATAAAGTTGATATGTTAGCTAAGAGGTTTCCTATTTTTTCAGTAAAGGAAATCAGAAATATTGTGAAATTACTCACTTGACTGCAACTCATCAATGGAGTTTCCTGGCTCACCAGGACCTTCTGTTTTCTGTTTAAAACAAAGACAAACTAATAAGTGAGAGAAACAGCTAACACAAATCACCTCACTGCTAAATGACATTATGAGCCATCGTTGAAAAAGACTTTCCCAGCAGGACTTACCGTTTTGTTGATGATACGGGCGATGAGCCTGATACTGTCTGTTGGTGTCTCTGGCTTGACTGTCTTGATGGATTTACACTCAGCCTTGTGTTCCTGCCAGGCTGCTTTCTGTAAATGAAGAATAATCAACACACAAATGTATGTAAAGTCCAGACTTGGTGATTCTTGAGACCTACATGTCATACTGTTACATACAATTAAAACATTAGATACAAGCCAACAATTTTTATGTACAGGAGAATACTAGTACCATATGATGTCACAAGCCTGCACATGAATGTATTAAACTTCAGATCACTTGCCGATCTCTCTCCAATGACCACAAGTAAATGTAACTTACTTAATACATGCAGAGGTCAAAAAAGGGATTGATTCACATCCTTACCTGACATTTGCCATCACAGTATCTGGCAAACTTACAGCCAGAGCATCTGGACAGGTCATCTTTTCTGCATAGGCAAGAATATCAAAAGAAGAAAAAAAAACATGTAGTGGCTTTTAAATGAAAAATTTAACCATTTAAACTGATAGTGTAGATTGATCACTACTACTACAAATTTACCAAGGCACAGATTAAAAAAAACACATATATCAGAATTCTTCTATTCTTGCAGGATGTCCCTATTGATAAATCTAAGACCTGAATGAGCCAAATCATTTCTGCCTGTACCACTATACATGTACTAAGAATACCATAACGGTGTACTCTTATAAAGCTACAACATATCCAGTGACATGTTTGTGTCCTTGAACTTTAATATCATTCAATATGGGCAGACAGTTGTCTACCTTTAGATGGGCCTTAGATAAGTTGTTACGAATATACCTAACTGTCTGACTGTCACTAGCCACATCTGCACAGTGCGCATGACACGTGACAAGGCTGGACCAACACTTGTGACATTCCGTAAATTCCCTTCCAAATTTGGGTCCACGTGTGCTACACAGCCCGTGTCAGCTGTCGTACCACACACTGGAGATCTTTCTAGAACCTTCTCCGTCGTTAGATATGCTACAAAATGTATCAAAAATTCGATTTGCAAAAAAAATTGCAGATCTAAAATGATTTTTAGTTATCTTGCAAATGAAAATTGCGTCGTCTGCTAGCTGTTGATCGCACATACGAAAGTTCAAATAAGAACATACGCGTAAAGATACATTTGGCAAAAAGCCTTTATGTATAATCAAATATAGATAAACGACCTTAGATTCATTTGGAGCAATATGTGAGGATAAACTACAAATATAAGGCGTCATGGAACTTAAAATCTGAGCAAACAAAATATGACAGATCCTCATACTCCCCCCCCCCTCGCACTACACTATGTTTAAGTTGCCCTACCTTGTAAAGCAAAAGTCGCAGCGCTTCCCTCTCTCGGTGTTACAGAGGACATAGGCGTAGGGTTCAGCTGCTCGCACCAAGTTTCCCGGTTTGAAGACTTTGGTGGCACACAGGCCTCTTCCCTTCTCTGCAGACGAAAATATTTCCACTCCGTCCGCCATTTTGGTTTAGTCTGCCTCGGTTTGGTGGAGTTCCCAGGGGAGTTCCCTTCTTGGAACGAACCAAAATAGGTAATAGGGGTGATCTGTAACGTAATGTAATAAAATGTTTTGTATACATAATTTACTTCAACCCCAAATACAATTTCTACAAAAATGTATAAAGAAAAATGTATGAACCTGTTATGATCATTTCTTCGAATACCAATCTACAACAGCGCACATACAGCGTTTTTATGGGGATAAGTGGTGTAAACCAGGTCAAAGGTGACGTTGCGAATTATTTATTTTTCCAGGAGTAACTTCTGCCTTTTCCGTTTTCGATTGACGTTTTCTGTTTACATGCAACGTTCTTTTAGCATCTGTATTTACCCTGACAACCCGAAGACCCTTTACATCATACGTAGATGTGTATGCTCGCTCGTATGTGTCTTATGCCTCCGTTTCAGCAATCTGTGAAGCCCCCCTCCCCCAACCTGGCTTGATTTGAAGGACTGAAGCGGACGTGTGCTGACATTGTTTGAAACATAAAGGTTAGTATTATCCATATAAGTCAAATCAAGAATTCTTAAGAACAGACTCACAGAAAAAACTAGATGTCGGAGATCTCATGTCTTCGTCAGAGGTACATTGTTCTAGAGAAATGAACATGTGTATTCTTTACTCTTTTTTTACCTTCGCCAAGAAGGTTATGTTTTCAGGGGCGTTCGTGTATGTGTGTGTGTGTCTGTCAACACGATAACTTGAGAAGGCCTTGATGGATTGTCTTGATACTTGGTAGGTGGGTAGGTCTTGATGAGACCTCAAAATGATTAGATTTTGGATCCCCTAGCGGCTTGTTATGGTACTGCAGCAGAACTTCCGGTTTTGATATCTCATGATCTAGACATGCTATGGTGATGAAATTTAGATGGTAGGTAGCTCTTGTGCTGGGGAAGAAGTGATGTGAGTTTAGGCCCCCTGGCGGCATGCTCTGGAACTGCAGCGATATATTCTTGAAAATATTCAAAAGGGAATAACTCAAGAACCGGTTGACGGATCGTCGTGATTTTTGGTATGTAGGTAGCTTACATGATCCTTCATATAATTATGTGACAATTATGCAAATATGTAATAATTTGCATAATTTATGTGGAAATTCTATAAATCAGCTGCATTCCATGATAGGACAATTAAAGCTTGTGACATTGGTAATTGACAACGAGAGAAACACAGGAAGATATTGATTATGTTAATAATGACCAAATTTGCATAATCAATGAGAAAATTTTATAATTATGTAATGATAACTGCCTGGAATTTCATACTTGTGGTATTTGAAAGTTAAATTGAGGTGAACATCATTAAACATAATTTATTCAAATCAGGACCTCATTTGCATAATTTATTAGGAAATGCTAGAATGCATTGTTTGTTAATATAAGACTGTTTTTTTGGTAGCGATTATGATAAAATGATATAATTCATGAAAATTAGGTTCCTATTTCTTAAATCAGGGGGGAATAATCTAATCTATAATTTGTCAGTCATAAAGATTAACATCATTTGGCGAAGGTATGAGATCGGGGAACTCTAGTTAATAATCAATTTGGTCTAAAGTACATGTACAAAAGAATCTCTGTTTTTATGCTACAGAACACCCTAAAAGGGTTCGCCACAGATTTTATAGACGTGCCGTAACCCGTGTTAGACCCCCACCCTACGTTACTGGACTGTTACTGGAAAAAAAACAAGAAATTCTTCTTACTGTATTATGATGAAAGTGTCACGACAGTGTCGCAAAATATAATAAGAGAAGATGTGATAAAGGAAAGAATCAGAACAGGGCGACTACTGCAGTTTTGTTAATTTATCTTTATGACGAATAGAAGACTTGTTTCGTTGTTACACTGCGTTCTTTTATTCAACTTGTGTGACTTGTGTCATAACGTTTGTATTTCTACAGTTAGTATATTCCAAATTCCATCTCCTTTTTCAGCCCTTCATATTTTTATTGCGCTTTCACATTAAATTTAAGGTCTCCAGTGGACGTCACCCATAGCAATTACTTGGTGTGGCCGTAGAAAATAACCTGTCACATGTCCAACCTATCCTCCCCCTGCTGATTATAGTACAATCCCTCAATGGAACGTCATTTGATCCCATCCCATTATGGGGTTCCCGGCTATATCCAGCTGTCGGCTGTCTCCAAGCAGAGGTGGTGAGGGAAGTTCTAAACACAAAAGGTCCGCTACAGTGACAACGGAACCCCCCACGACTCTCATCTTTGAACTCAATCTTGGAGATCACCACAGTAACATGCCTATCAAATTTCATTAACTTCCATCATCACATACAAAAGTTATCCTGCTCACAAGAAAAATTAACAAAATGCCCCCTGTAGTCACAACGAACCCCCCCACGAAGCTCAGTAACGAACTTGACCTTGGTCCTGACAATAGTAACGTTCACACCAAGAATTATAATCAACATTTTACAAATACTTGAGTTATTTTGCTAACAAGCCACAAACACAAAAGGTGCACCTACGTGACGCAAGGACCCCCCACGAAGCCGAAACTTGTACTTGACTTCGGCCTCAACAAAGGTAATCTGCCTGCCAAAAATCATGGACGTCGAATCATGCCTTCCAGAGTTATATCGCAAAATCCGCAGTTCCCCACACTCCGGCGAGACAATTTCATAGTCCTTCTGACGAAGACAACAACACTTAGAGTTATCATTTTTGAAGCTGACAAGACATGCAAATGAAGGTATCTTCAAGGTAATGGGCACCACTACAACATGTATTTCTCAAGCCCATTTAATTTGCTTGTTCATAACTAGATTTTCTAAATTCAGCTGTACCTTTTCAAGAAGCAAGATACTCACAAGAAGCAATATAATCACATAAAAACACATCACAAAAAATGTTTATTTGTTTGTTTGTTTGTGTGCTGCAGATGGCCGGTAACCTCAACCACCCCGCAGCTCCTCACAGCCCGCAGCACTCGTCACGTACCAGCCTACCCAGGCAGCTGCAGCAGCAGCTGAACCTGCAGAGGAATTCCGGCATGTTCTGTGACGTAACGCTGCAGGTGCAGGGGGCCAGGTTCCCAGTCCACAAGTGCGTCCTGGCTGCCTTCTCTCCCCACTTCTCCCTCCTCCTGTCTAACAGTGACAGGACCGTGGTGGAACTGAGCATCCTCACCAAGGAGGGCGTGAGAGCCGTCATTGACTTCATGTACACCTCCAACTTTGTCCTCACGCAGGACAACATCGTGGCGATATCGGCCGCAGCGTGGTACCTACAGATTACAGAACTGAGCCAAGACTGTCAAATGTACCTGCTGAAGAACCTACACAGGGGAGGGGCGGGGGGTGTTAGTCAGGGGGGTGCACATAGTTCAGATACATCTCTACAAGTACAAGCAGACAGTGTCAATAACAGAAGGTATGATAATGCCAACAGATTACAAAGTTCAGAGGCCAACATGCAGACATCACAGCCTGCTCAGCGAGACTCAAATGATCCAACTACAAAGAATGAACCAGAGCAGTACTCAGAGTCAGAAGGATTTGTTGAGGAAGAAATCCACAGTGCTCACAGCTCTCACAGCCATGGTAGTCAGGAAATCATGCAAAGACCTAGCACAGGTAGTGCCCAGCAACTTGATAAAGTGTTTAAACCAGTGCAAGAGCAGCCAATGGGCACGGAGGAGAATGACGTGATTACAATCAAGGATGAGGATGATCATGAGAGTTTGAGCTCCTTTACTGCAGAGGAGGGAGCCTACAGTTTTGACTATGGTTCCAGCAGTACTACAGGTATCCTGGCAGAGACATCTTCATCAGCTCCTTTAGAACACAGAGTCACGAGTGATGGCATAATTGTGTCTGCCCAAGCTGATGAGGATGTTTTTCAGAGAAACCTCTTCTCAGCTGGTACGGTAGGTACGCACTATATCGAGAGACCATTTCAGTGCAGCCAGTGCAAGTTCAGGTTCAAGACGTTTCACCACCTGAAGATCCACATGAGGATCCACACGGGGGAGAAGCCGTACCACTGCGACATGTGTCCGTCCAGGTTTACCCGTAAGGACCACCTGACGCAGCACCAACGCAAGCACACCGGTGAGAGACCGTACCAGTGCCCAATCTGTCCTCACGCCTTCAGCCAGAAGTCTTCCCTGAACATGCACATGGTGAGGAGACACAGCTCATACGAGGACACGTTCTACAAGTGTTTGGAGTGTTCTGCCAATTTCCCCAACAGGGTGGATTTTGTGAACCACATGCTCACTCAGCACCAAACCCACGATAGAGCAAGCACAGGACAGACATTCCCAAATGACTATGGTGAACAAGTCGGTTTGGCGACTATGTCTCAACATGACATGGAACAGGGAGATGACAGCCATTCTCAAAATTCAGCTTCTAGTAATGTTACTAGCTCTGCCATTGGCCAGGGAGGGTGGCAATAAACTAGTTCATGGTGTAATACATTGTGGATAATATGTTAAAGTTAAAGGCCCATTTTTTATGCCATCACACTGCCTGAGTTTGTGTTACATGGACTACATAGGACAGGACCACAGAAATATGCCAAAATGAATGGGGTAAAATACAGACATAGCCATTTACTGGAAAAACTTGATAGATGAAGTATTGTCTTCATTTTTTAAATGTAAATAGAAAGAGTCTGTTTTGTAATTGGACAAGTAAAAGCAAACAAACGTATTGCTTCCATGTACAATGTAGGTATGTATACGCCAATAGAGACAGATTGCCATGGTAAAGATGACTAGAAACAGTGTGATACTAGTAATCATGATCATAATCTCAAGATATCATATATATACACGTCACATCATGGATGTCGATTCTTTATGGGTGTTTGTAGAAACGTTAGAAGCATAATATTGCTCATTACTAAGGTTCACCTACAGGTATGTGAATAAATATAACATTATACATGTATTACAAAACATTGTCTCTTTCATGCTGTATTAGTGCTTTATGGTGCATGGAAGGAAGATGTTCTCTTTGGCATAGCAATGAGCTTAAAAATCTGATTTTTTAGCTCCTTGGGCATAGGTACCTAAAACGTGGATATGTTATTTCTGCCCCTACCCCCAAAAAGAAGGGGAAAAGTTTTCACTGTGTTTTGTTTCTCTCATTTTTTTTATTTTAAGCATGTCTGCTTGGGTATCAAAAGGAAGTCGACCATCTTTGTCTTCGCTAAACTTTCTCTCGCTGTCCCGGCCTTGTTGTATACGTAGGGTGCCAATTAGTGAAAAGACCGCTAGGGGCGTGATTTACCAGTAATCATGTAGGCTGCACTCACCAATGGGGACTAGTATACTCTTCATTAACCTAGTGCAATCTGGCTTTTACTTAACTGACCCAATAAATACGATGGCCTGCTTTCTCTTTGTAAATTGACACAATATAAAAGCGGCTCCACAGCAGTTAACTCGGTTTCGCTGCAGTATTTGTAACGAGTTTGTAAAGAATACATCACAAAAACAAGCAAAGTTCTGTCTCTGGGTGTTCTGCTGCGGGAAGTTGTTGCTATCTTCTCTCCAGGGGTCAGGCTACCTCCCAACTCGAACACTCAAGACGCGGCGTGCGATGATTCCTGGACTTTGCTGATACTGTCTGTCTCAAGGTTACGGCTCCACTTAACCGTGTTCCGGCGGAACCGTTGTCGTGTGCGATAGGATCGCGGTACATCGGACTGAGACAGAGAGGAGCCCGCTCTTCCTGCCATCACTGCCCCACTACTTGTCTCTTTGGTTCCGGAAACTTTATTTTGCAACTGGATGGTCCTCAAGGTCAAATCTACACAGAGTTGATTTTTATATAGCAGCGTGGTGATAAAACATTTGAATGTCGTGTCCACTTGGAGACATATAATCCGTTTTTAATGTCCATCATAATGTTATTTTTGTTCAAGGACATTTCGTGCATGCCTAATTGCTTGTCGGTGTTAGATGGTTAATTTGATGTTTTGTGCTGCAGCACTGTGCCCTGTTACGTATTACGGTGGGTTTACTGCCGAGTGTAACCAAACTTCACGGTTCCACTTAATTATGAAACAAAATTTTCATCAACGACGGTCTGAATGAACATGAATTATTCAATCCCATTGATTTATTAGGACTATACATGTTTATGGATTTGTCCGGACTTTAGTAATGTATCCTGTATCTTGTTATATATGTAGGGCGTCTGACCTCTTCGCTTGTAACGTCAAGGAAAAGTGGGTTACAGGAAGATTTGAATATGTCATGAACATACGAAAGCTGTCTCTCCCTCCCTCTCTCTGTCTCTCTCTCCCCCTCTCTGTCTCTCCCTCTCTGTCTCTCCCTCCCTCTCTCACTCTCTGTCTCTCCCTCTCTGTCTCTCCCTCCCTCTGTCTCCCTCTCTCTGTCTCCCTCTATCTCTCCCTCTCTGTCTCCCTCCCTCCCTCTCTCCCTTCCTCT
>NW_017804242.1:3397379-3434300 GCF_001625305.1 Branchiostoma belcheri | reverse complement strand
CCCCCCTATAACTCACTCTCTTTCGGTCTGTTTCTCGTTATCACTGTCGTTATCATGCAAACTGTTTTATTAATATTCTTAATAATTCTTATTATTAAACTAAATCATTCACTAGAGGCTTCTCACTGGACGCCTGTCTATCGAATAACCTACATGTATGTTATCTTTCAAGGACATCTAGCTCTGTTTTTCAATAAGCCGATGCCCAATCTTCAAGGAAACATGGTCAGAAGTGATAATAAATGACCAGCGCCAGGAGACGCCCACAAACTGGCCATGATGACCTTGAAATGATTATTTTGGCTCCGTCTTTAGTCATCCCCTGTTGAGAACTACCTGTAGGACGGTCACGCATAGGAGGCGCTTGTTGTCATTATCTGTCGGCGTCGTGCTACCCACCTGTCAATCACCGGCCACGGAGCCGTCTGATTGGCTGGCGTGACTACACTTGTACGTTTGGGTATTTAAGTCCCGGTGACAGGACAGTAAACCGCTTGGTACAAGTGGAACGAATAAAGACTGCAGCCTGCACCGAAGCTATCGAAGGAAGACCGACTTATCAGCAAAGGTGAGTGCACCTCCCGTTTACTTGTGTTTTCTAACGCTGACTTTATTAAGAGAAAGTGATCTCGGTCCAGTTTTAGCTCACTGTACAGGAGAGGAGACATGCAGACGCTATTTCGCTATTTTATGGACCACCTCGAACATTCTCCATTCGGAGTGCATGTCGGGTGAGCGACAGTCGGGATTCGAACTCCCAACCTCTTGTCCTGAGGCAGGGTCGCTAACCACTGGACTACGCACGCTATACATAACAGACATGATCTTTGCAACACTATCCACAGCACGGGTCGAACTGAGCATCTGCTTTCCCGTTTGTGGAACTCGGGCAGGATGTTTATATCTTTTATGACCACTTTTATTGCCACTTTTATAGCCTTTCAGGAATTGAATATGAAATATTGACAAGACAAGACAAAGATACACCCCAACGTTTGCACAGACATTATACCCCAAACCCGGCGATATATCCTACAATTTACGGATATGTGCGTTTGGTATTTTGTCAACATTTGAGTTGTTTTCACGGATTAACACACAAAGGCAGAGTACTCAGTCCGTCTATCTGCATAACCCTACCGGGACACGCGATGCTCAGTATGTGTCTAAAAGGGACACCAGTGGGCTGAAGTTCTCAGAATTTCAACAATAGGCTGTGGTTCAACTAAAGGACAAACGGCACCTTTGTCGTGACGTGGATTTTCATTCTACATTCCTAGGTATTGTGTACTGTATACATGTGTACTTCGTACCACAAAAACTTGGCAAACTTTGAAATCAATCTGTCTTTTCCATCTTTTCTATTTTTAATGACCCTTACTGCATGCAAACAATCATACAAGTAAACATACTATGTACAGTCTTTAGATTAAAAGCAAAAAAAGTTGATGCTGTTCACATCAGAAGTTGACACGCCAGTCAGTTGATTTTTACGCACTTCTCACGGATATAAGTAAGTAAAGCCGGAGTAATTTGGTTTTGTAGATGACGGAGTTTGCCAAGAATTGCCTGGCCGTTCACAACGAGCTTCGCGCCAAGCACGGCGCCCCCGCCCTGAAGCTGAGCGACAAGCTGACGGAGCACGCTCAGAAGTGGGCGGACCACCTGGCGAAGATCGGCAAGCTGGAGCACAGCGAGGGGAGCGGGTACGGGGAGAACGTCGCCATGCAGTGGGGCGACGATGTGCCAGGTAAAGCTAGAGCCCGGCCCTGTCATACATAACCGAACATAGCCGCCCGAACACTAGCCGAACTCCCCCCAACCATGGTTAGGAGTAGGTCGGGAGCTGGTCTTAGGCTGCGCCACCTACGTTAAAAACATTCGGGTGTTGACGGGAGGTTCGGCCATGGTTGGCTGGTGTTTGGAAATTGGTTGGGGCGTGGTCGACAGTGAAATTTGACTCAAATTTAACTAAAATTCGATTCCATTCGTATGAAAAGGAATCTGACCAGACTGCTCCGTAACTTCAACCAAACTTGGTCGGCTGTTGTTTGGGGGAAGGTTATATCAACTTATTTTATGCCGCCACCAACGAAGAGTACAAATACAGGACTGGACCATACTCATTCTCACTGAATTAAGTGAGGAAAGTCGTGTAAAGTGCCTTTCCCAAGGGCACAAGATCGGAGGCATGCCAGGACCCGAACCCGCGACCTCTTGGTTCCGTTCGGGTCGAGCACTCTGTTGTTACGCCACATGACCCTACTCTCCAAGCAGAGCTTTAGGTTTGGGGATATTTTTGGCGCGTTTTTAGGCTTTTTTTATCGGGGTTTCTCTTTTGCACTGAATTTTTTTCCCACCAAACCCAACTCCAAGCAGAGGTTTGGGTTTTGGGTCATTTTTGGCGTGTTTTTAGGATCTTTTAAATCGGGGTTTCTCTTTTGCACTGAATTTTTCTTCCCACCAAACCCAACTTCAAGCAGAGGTTTGGGGTTATTTTTGGCGTGTTTTAGGCTTTTTTTATCGGGGTTTCTCTTTTGCACTGAATTTTTTTTGGTTTGGTGGGGAAAAAAATTCAGTGCAAAAAGAGAAACCCTGATAAAAAAGCCTAAAAACACGCCAAAAATAACCCCAAACCCAAACCTCTGCTTGGAGAGTAACCCGACCCCGCTGAAGGTTCTATCTCTCTCCCTCCACAGCCCGGTCCTTCGTGCAGCAGTGGTACAGCGAGGTGGAGAGGTACGACTTCGGAGACAAGGGCGGCAACTACCAGCCCAGCGCAGGTCTCAGATCTTTCCTTCTTTCTAATATACAGAGTATCTACATACGTTTCCCAGTTTTCGACATTTTAATAGATAGAACAGAAAAACTCGTATTCCCTATGGAAATAGACAAACTATGTATTATAAGCCGCCATATGTTCATACATCTGCAAGTTCATATTACAACATATGGACCCCGCATATGGATCAAATCTAAGGTCTGGTAGGAAGTTAGATAAGGTAATGTCTGAGATTTGGATATTAAGATGTAATCCTCCAGACTAAGGGGCAACACATTTTCTTAAGATGGCTGGAGACGTAAATCTTTGTGGTAATGAAGTTATTCATAACGTCTCATATTGTTTGTGACTAACAGTCAATATTTGCCTGTCCATGCATTGAATTTAGCAATAAGTTTACTACTGAAGATCAGCTGGTAATAATGTGTAGTTAAGAATGATAAAAATATTTTTGAAGTTTGATTTTATATACCCTTGAAAGCCATGAAATGTAGCAACTTCAAGTTCAATGACAGCTCTATTGCTTAAGGTTCCGACACCCCCTTACCCTAACTCACCCCTATGTTCAGACATCTTTACATTTGCCTTAAGCGAAGCGAGAAGAGAAGTCTTCACAATTTCTTCTTTTCCTGAATTGATTTCGGCATTCTATGGCATTAGTATCGTTTTCCAACACTACATATATTTGCTCATTTTGTACGATTTACAGTATGATCGAGGCCTTTTTTTTTTGGAAACGGACGAAAATTCATGAGCGCTTGGTCCTTGGATGTCATTCGTGTAATAAAATCAACATTAGTTTTTAAAGTTGTAATAAGATATCATGTAATTTTACTCCTGCTTTTGACCTATAGCTTGTTATAGCATAAACGTAGAATAAGGGTCTTTCATGAACATATATCAATCATCGCTGAATATCAGTAACATCCCCGTTTCCACACTCTGTTCCCACTACAGGTCACTTCTCGCAGGTTGTGTGGAAGGGGAGTAAGGAGCTGGGTGTGGGCACGGCTAAGAGCGACAAGGGCATGGCTGTGACGGTGTGTAACTACAGCCCGCCCGGCAACATGCAGGGGGCCTTCGGCTCCAACGTGCAGTCCGAGAACTAGACGAAACAACTCCAGAAACGCCGCCAACAACTGCAGTAGTCTCCATCAGACTCCTTGGGATCTCTTACATAGCAAGTAGCCTCCCTAACAGCCATCGACTAGCGTTTCGACTAGCGTTAACAGTCTTCCACTGTAGTACAAAGGGATCAAATTTTCAACTACCAATGTCGTCTTCCTCAGGACCAATCACTTACGAACGTAAACTAGCGTCTCTCAAAGTTTGACATTGCCACTTTTGTAAACGTAAGTTTAAGCTAGGCTAGCCTCCCGTCTGTTTTACAACAAATTCTCTACTATACAATTACATGCGGTACCCGTAACGGTATTGTGTGTATTTCTAGACAAAGTTGACTATCCCACAGAGTCTGATGGAGACTAACTTTGGTAGGCGCGGTAACTGTAACGCTAAAATGCAAGGCTGAACGAAAGCACCGCATCAAAATGTACTCAAACTGTTTTACTGTCGCCTTACACGACAAAAAATACCCCTTGTGTGATGTGGGGTCACACTGGTATTATCTCCAAGCAGAACTGAATCCGACTCTGTCTAGGTTTATGCGTGTTTTTGCAACATTTAGTCCGTTTGTCTTGTAATGCATTTAGTAGGTGGTTAAAAAGGTGGAGTTCTTAAAAAGCGTACAAATGTTACAGAAACACCGCGACGTAGCTGGATCGATCCTTACACCTGCTTGGAGATGAACACAATTGCACAGTAGAACAGTTCTATAATATAGTATCAGCTACGTTATTCAGTAACGCTTGTGCGCGTGCCAGCTTGCTAAAATAGTAGCAACTTCTGATATCATCATCATCATCTTCTGATATATTGAATCTAGTAGTACTGACGAAGACATATTATATCTTGTCTTTTGATAACATAATATCGACATCGACAGTAATTGTGACAAACAATGAAAACTTAACTTGTGCTTCACGCCGGAATAGGTTCTATGGTTTCAGAACCACATGTTCCTCATACAGTGGAACAGTATATACGTCGACCTTTGTACTATCGGTATGGCAAAACAGCAATGAAAAACAACCTTAACTGCCAACTTTGGTCTTTTTATCAAATACATGTGTACGTCGATTACACTTGTCTTTTTTGTGTGTCTTTTATGTGTCTGTTTTCCAAAAGTCTATATATAGAATGCTTTCAAGGCACGGAATGTAATAAATAACGAAGGCATTGAGAGAAATATCTTTTCTTACCCGTGCTATGTTGGATACTTCCTCTGTAATATCACCGCAGTCACGTTGCTAAACAAGGTTAAAGGTACGCAAAGTGTTGAATTCTTTCAGACAGATTTAATGATTTTGACGTGCATACGAATATTCGTTCCATGACCGACTACCCTAAACTAATCTCCAAGCAGATCTTTCGGTGGGGTTAAGACAGTATCAAATTGGCCAGACACTCCTCTGGCCAATGGATATTGCCTTGCCACCGTATGATCTGCTTGGAGATTCCCCTAAACTGCACCCTTTCCCTAATCTTAACCAGCCTTAGTCCCTTTTAATACATCACAAATGGTCTTTAACTAGTACTATTTCGGGGATCCTCTGGGGTCACCCCCCCCCCTACCCCCATGTACGTGACACCCGAAAGAAGTCCTATCTACAATGTCTTGTGAGGACACGGGCGGATAAGATAAACTGTTGTAACGGATTGTGAAGATGAGAGGTGCCAGGCCAATAACCACAATATAGATAATTAGTGACCACAACTCTCTTCACCATGAAACATCATACTGTAGTAAAGTACCTCGTAAACAGTAACATTAGAGGTCATTCGAGTACCACAGGAAACAGCGGGAGCAAGAGGAAAATTCTACTGTTCTAATTATACGTCTAATTATATCCAAGCAATCTTAAGTAAGCTTTTAGAGTGCTCACTGGTAGTAATTACAGACACTGATTATTTCCTGTGTACCTTAATTCAATTGTTTAAGTGCACCTGAGGACTAAAACAGCTGAAGATTGAGGAAGTAGTCTATAAAATGGACGAGCGAGAAGTATTTGGAGAGAGAGACATTGCATACTGCAAAAGGCACGTCCTGGTCGAAACAATACTAGAAGTTGCCCCCGAGTCTACGTTAATTATGGCCAGTCCAGGTCAGTCCCGTAATATGTTTCCTTCTTGGGTGGTTAAGCTGGTCATTTGTACGTAATTTTAGCGGACCAGGGGTTTTATTTCGTTGAGTGCACCTCAACTGAATTTTAAAAAATCTGCATAACGTGATTTCTGTGGCTTGGTAAACAAACTACACCCAACAAATACAAACATGTACAGGGCAGTAATCACTCTATAATTACGTTACGTATAGTACGGAAAACTAAGACTGGTCACTTGCCCCTTCCAGGAATGCAGTCTGAGTTTTCCAGGCACTATAAACTTATAATACCTGCGCCTGGCAAAGCTACCTTCAAAACAAGCTTTTCTCTGTGGCATGTTCGCCCTAGCGTCGGAGAGCTGGTCTGTGTGTGTCTTGGCAACAGCCTGGATTCCAGGCTAAGGTATAGAAGAAACTGTGGACGTCAGGATTCTATACACTCCCCTCCCTGTCCCCTGCTCCTCTACTGAAACATCGCTTGCCTGGTTGCCAGTCTATTGCGGGTATGGCGGGTTCTGTTCCATGGTACCATGCCGGAGGTATTACGGAGAATGGCACCAAAAGGCTAACAATTTTCCCCAACAGCTTCAGCTCGGGTATAGACCTAGCCTCCGTACGCGTAGCAGGCTTATAGAACTGGGGGTTTGGTGGTCTTCGGCTGTTTTCTGATTAGCCCAGTTCTAAAAAAACGGGGGTAATTCAACCGGGCCGGCTATGTTGTCTATATGCAATCAGAAAATAGCACACAAAAGCTCCCCAAAACCCCGAAGACCCCCAAAACTCCCAGTTTTTGGCATGCTATAGAGGCTTGTGTGGACCCCAGGCTAAAACATCGCGTGTTCTACATGCTGGTTTGTTCGTTGGAAGTCCTTGAACCTAAAGTTTGGGGCAAATTAGCGCTTCACCTTGTAGCGGCCATGTTTGTATTATCCGCACCCCCTTCTGTAGGTCATGGGGAGTGGGTAAACGTTCAGATCCGTCCCACACAGGCCCCGGTATTAAAAGTCAATCAACTGCACTAAACCACTAGACCAGACGTAATGTGACACTCTGACATGACTCGGGGGTCGCTGGTTCGATTCCTAGGCACACTGGGCCTGACATTGTACATGCGTCCTTGGGAAAGGCCCCAAACGCGACTTTCCTTGCTCCACCCAGGTATAAATGACCCCCTCTACGTGCAGCATGTCTCTTATACACTTCAGCAGCTTCCCTTTAAACCACAGGTACCCGACGCCTTCGACGACAGCCTGGAGATCAAGAAAACATCGCTAGGTGTCGCTAAATGACGTCTTTATCGTCGCATGTATGGCAGCGAATATGTGTCCTTGACCTTATCGTCTATAGTGGATCGTAGAATTGACAGAGCTCTGATTTTTCAGTTTAAATAAGTCAAACCACTTCACAAAATAATGGTTTGCTGAAGAAAAATATCTTACGATTTTCAGACATTGTGAGACTCTAACGTTAGGCCACACCAAGTAAATTTTATGGATGACATCCACGCGCGCATTGATTTTGGCCCGTTCCTAAAAAAAAACAACAAGAAATTCCGCTTCCTGTAACTATGACCAAAGAGTCACGACAGTGCCGCAAATCGTCAGATTGACGTGAAACCCGTAACAGGACAGGACGACAACTGCTGTTTCACCTGATTTATTGCTGTCTTGATGATGAATAAAAGACTTCTTGCTTGTTACACTGTGTCACCTCATTCAATTTGTGTCCTAACATTTGTCGTCTCTTAGTATATTTCTAATCTAGGCATCTTGTTTTTTAGGACCCTTCTTGTTCTTTTTTTCGCCCTCTCGCATTAGATTTAGGGTCTCCAAAGGGCGTCATCCATAAAATTTACTTGGTGTGGCCTTACCTGATAACACAAAGATGACTTAACAATTTAGCCATCCCTGCTCCTAAATAAAACGTCTGTAGCTAGTCAGACGTTAGAAAGCGATCCCGTTCGTTCAATAGAGCCTCGCCAAACATACATTCACTCATGAACTCCAAGGCGTACAACGGTTTTCACATGGACATGGAGAATTTCTTACTTGGCCATTTATCAAGCGACATTGAACCTGCTCAGAGACGTGTTGTAATATGGGTCAGACTGAGGAATCTCACATCCACGCACAGGTCATGAGATAGTTCTACAACCGTTCTAGAAAGGGGTACCTTATCTGTAGAAAACTACATCGTATTTGAAACTTCCGAAATAGACAGGATATAACAGAAGACAACAATGTGATTATTTCGGAGAGTACACAAACGTAGAATATCCACCAAAGCAAAATTGTACACTACTCTTACGGCTTACATTTGGTTTAATGATTCATATATGGCATATAAGTTTAAGTGATATTCTACCTATTTTCGTACCTGAAGAGATACTGCTTCGTTTTGTCTTTTCTCAATGTGCTCTAAGATGTTCTTGAAATTTTGCCAAAATGTAGTCTTTAAAATCACTCCTTCAAGTTGCATAGTGCAGCGTTCTGTTAAATTAGTAATATGCACCTAAACACAGCATACTGTATTTGATTTGATTTGAACGCAGCAGCGCATGAAAGCGTTGCTAAAGTGATAGAGCTAAGTTAGTGCACACTACAAACAGGCCCGCGGATTTCACCGTATATTTGCTATCTACATATTGACACTGTTGTCCCATTTTAACGGTGCCCCATTCTGTCGACGTTGCCATGGATGCGTGTTTGATTGACAGGCTATAAAAAGTCTACAAACTCGAAGGTGGGTGTGTCAGCTAGAGTTCACACAGGTCGCTGGATCTGGGGAGTCGTGGACACTACTTCAGTGAGCTGAGAGAACAGGGTACGACTGTGACCTCAAGCAAGGAAGCGACTTCGTCACAAGATTGGTGTATCCAATACAAGTAGGTGTCGCCAAATGTATATGATTACCATAAACCTCTACACTTAACTGTGTGTTGTAGGCTAATGTCATTGAGTAAAAAAGAAAACTCGTCGCACGGGTTACATTTTAAACACCTGGTCTGTATGTGTGGGCTAATAACCGTGTTTTACACTTGTCGACTTTCTAGGAATGCTTGTTACAAATTTTACGGGCATCTCTTAACTCGTTAACTTTGTTAGTTTCAAGAAAGTTGTGAAGATCTAAGAAGATGTCTTCAAAGCCAGGACATGTCACTTGGCATTTCACCACTAAAGGCAATAGGTATTGACAGGATAACAAAGACGAACAAGCTACAGCTATGGTTTAACTAATTGTGTACAAGTCATTAGAGAATGGGCACTGAGGCAGAAGGACTAGACGTTGTCGACTCGTCCACTAGTTGTGTCTATCGTAGAACGTGTTGTGTTAGCACACATGGCACAAGGAGTTTCTCATTTTGGAAGGCGTGGGTATATTTGTGTTACAGCCACCTGTACGTGTACCTGTGAAATACTTCATGCAGCATTTAAAGGAAAACATCCACCCCAAAACACGCTCTATGTAGACGCTATGTAGTACCAAAGAGTGACGACATTCTTGACTAAGCTGATATAATATCGAGGTGGACACATGCTTGAAGTTGGTCAACACGAGCCCACCTCCGCATTGTTTGATTTAGAGGTGTGTCCGTCCATATCTGACGTGTCTACGTTGTGTGTGTGCACGTAAAGTGGCTGTTATTGTACCAAACCGGACAGGTATGCGCTTCAAAAGGTCACTGAAGCTTCCCAAACCCGCCGTATCGCCACGAGTCATTACAGGATTCATTCTCTTCTCCCTGTATACTCGTCACTACCCCATTCCCAAGGCCACCTGTTCCCTTTACCCTTTGTTGTGCCCCCATCATGGTATATGGTATTGTACAAAGTCCATTGAAAAGCAATTACACTGTCGCTGAAAGGTTGGAAAAAAGCAGAAACGTTACAATGGTTATTTCTACACGTGTGCTGACTGGCAGATTGTACACAACAGAAGGTACGAGTTTCACGTGTTCATGTGCCTGATGACTCGGTTTACAGAATCCGTAAGTATGGGTCTAAAATCAGTTGTTACCGTGAAACCATTGTACAAAAGACAGTTGTACACCACCTAGTCGAATGCCAAGGTCCCTTGTGTACTATAATTTTACAAGTATGTGATGTTGACCGTTCTAGAAATGACGAGGGGTGGTCGTAAACATATATTAATAATTAATTCACATGTCAATAATGTATGACGTGAAATGCTACACGTGTACAGATACGGCGACTTATTTTTTCCTGGATATCGGCAAAGCGTGCCTAATTTTGACCTTTTAGAAATCAAATTTTGTAAATATTTGAACGTCTGTGTGTTGTTTGTCTGACGCCATTTTGTTTCGGGTCTATGGATGGAACGTATACTAGTAACATTAATCATAGCAGCCAATTCGTCAACAACATTCCTACAAGATACGAGCATATGCTTAAGCACTGGTCTCTAAGAATAAGGAAGGAGCAAATGTTAAAATGGATAAAAAGTGGTGGATCATTTAAGTTGCAAGATGGGGAGAGGTAGATAAACAAATATAAGAACAACATTTAAAAAGAGGAAACCGTTGTCTTAGAAATACGTCCATGTTAGCATCTGTCGGCCGATTTTAACTCAGAAAAAACTTTCATAATTAATTCTGCATAATTATAGCTCCAACACATTTGGTTACAACAGACTGTGTAATTACTTTTTCCACTATACGCAGAGTTGTCGAGTGACGGAAACTAGACTGGCTCACTGCCACCTGTAACTTGCCGCCCGTGACAATACAGGGTTCTAGATTTATCTCAGAAAATTGAATTTTTGCACTTATTACAACGTTGTATTCCCAAATTCGCTTCATACACCAGAATTAAGCTTCGTCTCTGAAACGTTACGACATTCTGTGGCTCTAAGACAAAAGCTTGAATTCCATAATTTTGGCTTTAAATTTATATTTGTGACAGTGCTTTCGGGGGTGGGGTGTCTTTGAGCAAGCTAGTCAATTTGCAGAAGTTAGTGTGTATTTTAGGTGGTTGAAAGCGGAACTTCAACAAAGGTTAGCTAGAAATAAAGGCAGTGTTTTGTGTACTCAGTCGGCTGGCAATTACAAGGCAGTGAGCTTTTCAAACGGAACTTCACTCCTGTGTTTTCTACAAGAGAGTTGAAGCGTAACATGTTTGTCGTTAATCAACATATACATCAATGTCGGCTGAACGTGACCACAATACTTAATGTAATGGGGGTGTGTCTGTATAGATGTGAGTCTGTGTTACTACGTACTCGTGACTTATGCTCACGACGGTAAACAAATCCATTGTTCTTAGAGCAACGAATTCAAGGTATGGGTCTGGATCATCGCGGTGAGGAAAGTCAAAAGTTCAGGCAGGCATGTGAGGTTCAAACTTCACGGGTTACGCATGTGGAACGGTACCATAAATTTGGGGTGGTCCTCGGGCCCTTGTTGTTTTCGTGTAGCAATCTTACATGTCAGTTCACTTCGCTGGCTGTTTTATATCTGAACAATAGAAGGTCGCCAAGCCAGGTCACTCCTCATTCCACCAAGGTTATCTGTCAGCAAAGTGGAAGATTAGTGTAGCCTTCGCTACAAATTGGTTCACAAAACAGTCAAGTAATGTCGTCTAGTTGTCAACGGATATATACCAACATACACACACTCATACACACACTTGTAGGCTGTCTTTCTGTGAGATATGTCTTTCGTATTAAACACTAATTGAAGTTTCTCGTAAAACGTCACTTTGGAGGGTTCTTTTGGAGTCTAGAGGTTTGTTTGATTGCAGTAATAACCACTTGGTGGCAGGACGTAACATCATAAAGACCTGGACAACGCCCTGTGTCAACTCACGAGTCATTAAAAGCGCCCTTTCCGCTGACCTTTGCTTCAAACCATTAACATTAACGACCCGACCCGCCACTTTCTGGATAAGGCGTCATTAGTTACCTGTGAGGCACGGCCTGGACTCAGGAGTGTGCATTCTGCAAAAATATTCTTCGGAGTGAAAATTATCGGTTCCTTGTTAAAGTACTTGTGTTATTGCTATCTTTAAGATTACTTGTCATACATAAGTGAATAACATTATAGTGGTTAGGGTTTATTCCAAACAAGCCGGTGACATTTACTTCTTGGCTTTACTGTCCCTTCTATTGTACCGCCTGTGCTACTTTTTGAAAGGAGACCTTTGTTGATTTTCTTAGAAATGAAAGTCATCTGTTTTCGATATACTAGTGATTGCTATTTTAGATTTCCTGTCATGCAAGTGAACAACACAAATGTAGAGATACGCAGAAGAGCAGGATGTTCCTGACAATTTACTGTAAATAGGTGTAGAGTATTTGCGCGCGGTTTGCCCCTCCTAGAATTGTAGCAGTCACACCTGTTAGTACGTGTGTAGGCGTAGGTGTTTGCGGCCGCATTCCTACTGCTTTGTCGCCACACCCAGAACTGTGGATATATAAAGCAGTCCTGCAGTTTTAGTACTAGTGCTCAACCTCAGGGTTTGTTGTATACAGGTGAAAAATGCCGACTGAGTTCGAGAAAGACTGTCTGGCGGCGCACAACCGGTACAGGGCGGAACACGGGGTACAGCCGCTCAAACTCAGCAAGGCGCTCACCAAGCATGCGCAGAAGTGGGCCGACCATCTGGTGAAATGCGGCTCGTTCCAGCACAGCGGTAACCATGACTACGGAGAAAACATCGGCATGAAGTGGAGCTCCAACAACGAAGCTGTAACAGGTGTGTGTACGCAAAACTTCGGTATGACACCTGCTATTTGTTTTCAACTACTTTTGCGCGCGCTCTCTTGAGTGTTGTTTCTGCCGCATTGCCGTTACTGAAAGTATTGCCTATTGTACTTACAGTTGATGGTAAAACAATGTTAAGAAATTAGTATATCAATTCCGTGTTTGAGTCAAGAATGCATTTCTGATTTCAGGCGCCTCCATAGCGGAGATGTGGTACAGTGAAATTGAGAAGTACGACTTTAGGAAGGGTGGACATCAGCCGGGGACAGGTGGGTTGTTACATTTCCGTTTCCTAACACTGCCTTTTACTGTTGATTACGTTATCATGTGTTCCTTTGCGCTGTTTTTAAGTATCGGAGCTGCGTACTCCCTCAAGACATTAATTCATCATATAGAGAATTTCTGAATCTCTCTGGCAAATTAATAGGATAACAGGGGTGCTATTCCATTAATTTACCATATAGAGAACCATATAGCAAAATTTTGGTGGTGTAATGGGATAGACTTTTCTAGCTATAGCTATCCCATGTAAAAGTAGTTAGCGCGTTTTTTAAACGAAAAAACTTTTCAGTACTAAATAAATGGGACGAATTCTAGTAAGCAAATCTAGAAGAACAGATGCCAAATTTTCATCTCCTCTCCTCCAGGCCACTTCACCCAGGTGGTGTGGAGGGGGAGTCAGGAGTTCGGGGTTGGAGTGGCGACCGACGGGAGAGGGAAAACCATCGTGGTGGGGAACTACTACCCGCCTGGAAACATGCTGGGGGACTTCGACGATAACGTGCTGCCTCCGGGGTGAGTATAGCCAAGTGAAGGGTGCAAAAGTTAGTTTAAAAATGTTATGGCAAAACAAGAGTACATGCAACATTGAGTACACTGTAAACTTGATACTACTAACATGTCAGCCAAATCACTAATCTGATAACTTGCTTGTATTACGTTAACAGGTCCCCTCCCAAAGAAGGCCACTCCAAACCACGTGATCCGTCGCCTAGCAACCGTTGGGACGATCAACCGTCAAAAGGCAACTTTCGCCCGATACCTACGTCACGTCCGTCCAGAAGGAGCCCCTCCCCGGAACATACGTGTGGCAAAGGTTCGTTCGGAATAACCTTTGATTCTTTACAAACTGCGTTTGAAGAGCAACAAAAACATTTTATGACGTCAAGAGTATGTGAATGAAATCCTAGTAAGGTAATAGGAGCAACTTATTGGGCTTCCTGGATCGCAACCAGGCAACACAACGCTTTAAAAATTACCTGTTTTTTTTCAGTTGATGCAGGTGATTTTGCGGAAGACTGTCTCGCCGCACAGAACGACTACCGACAGAAACACGGAGCCCCACCCCTCAAGATGAGTGCCAAATTATGCACGCATGCGCAGCAGTGGGCGGACCGCCTGGTGAAGTCCAACACCCTGCAGCACAGCGGTAACCATGACTACGGGGAAAACATCGGGATGAAGTGGAGCTCAGATAACAAACCTGTCTCAGGTAGCTGCTCTTCGCCACTTCCTTTTCTACAGTGACTAAACAGTTCTTAAAGTCAACATTTACCCCAAATGCAGGATATTTCCCATCCTATCCTTATCAAAAGTATTTCTTCTTCGATGCGGATACTATAGTTTTCCACTGACAAAATAACAGAAATTGGCCCAAAGGACATAAAAGTCGGCCAGCTATAGGAATGTACTGCTGCACACTCGCGCGTGCTTCTGTTGGGAAGGATGAAGGGTACGTCATGATCATTTGACCAATCAGGGCGCACAAAATTATCCTTGATGTTGATTCGTCCACAACAACCATCTGGACCTTGCCTATCCTTGGTGCTGAAATTGCCATCTCACAAGTTAAGTACAACAGCAGTGGTCACTGTACGCACAGCAATGCACACTCCTGTAGACAACAACTATCTAAACTGTAAATACTTCAAGAAGGTGTGAAATCTTCAATCTATTGTCTCTACAGGCGCTTCCATCGCGGAGATGTGGTACAGTGAGATCGAGAAGTACGACTTTAGGAAGGGCGGGCACCAGCCGGGGACAGGTGGGTAAAGTCGCTTTCGTGGGTTTTACAATCATAGTCCACAACTTAAAACGCTTCGGTGTGGCGTAATTTCATGGAGAATTTCGCTTTTCACCATGCCGCATTTTCCCCCAGGCCACTTCACCCAGGTGGTGTGGAGAGGGAGTCAGGAGTTCGGAGTTGGAGTGGCGACCGACGGGAGAGGGAAAACCATCGTGGTGGGGAACTACTACCCGCCTGGGAACATGCTGGGGGACTTCGACGATAACGTGCTGCCTCCGGGGTGAGTTTTAAGCTGGATTTGGTGAATATAGGAAGGCTATAGAAATGCAGATATGTATAGAATGTCCACGTGCATATCATAGCGTATTTAGCTAAAGAATAGGAAGGCCAATACCCAGAATTTCAAACCTTTGGAGAATTGAATTTTGCTTGCACGTAGACAAATGGACCACGTAGACAAATGGACCACCGTTGATTTATTCCCCATTTTTTTCTTAAGTTCTCCTGTAAAAGGAGGCCAATCAAAGCCACGTGACCCGTCGCCTAGCAACCGCTGGGACGACAAGCCGTCAGGAGGAAACTTCCGGCCGACGCCTACGTCACGTCCGTCCAGGAGGAGCCCCTCCCCGGAACAAAGTCGAGGTGATTTTGCGGAAGACTGTCTCGCCGCACAGAACGACTACCGACAGAAACACGGAGCCCCGCCCCTCAAGATGAGTGCCAAATTATGCACGCATGCGCAGCAATGGGCCGAACGCCTGGTGAAGTCCAACACCCTGCAGCACAGCGGTAACCATGACTACGGGGAAAACATCGGGATGAAGTGGAGCTCAGATAACAAACCTGTCTCAGGTACAACTTCTTGTTATTGGCGACGCCTCATGGATGGAGGCATTTTCTGTTTGATAATAATCTTTTTTTTCTTATCAGCTGCTTTACAATTTTACAATAAATCTTTTTGGTTGAAAACAACTATTTAAATCTTTCTTTTATGTCTTCAGGTGCCTCCATAGCGGAGATGTGGTACAGTGAAATTGAGAAGTACGACTTTTAGGAAGGGCGGGCATCAGCCGGGGACAGGTGCGATGTATTTTAGTTTTAAAAGTCATATACCAAACCAATCACTGTCACGAACTGCATAAAGAAAAACTTCAGTTCTACCAACGGTGTTTGGGGTGAAGTACTGATACCTTTGTCTTGAACTCCGTATCATAGGTTTACATTAAGTTATTGGCACTTTACGCTTAGTAGCACTTTTTCACTTGTCCTCTTTTGGCCCAGGCCACTTCACCCAGGTGGTGTGGAGGGGGAGTCAGGAGTTCGGAGTTGGAGTGGCGACCGACGGGAGAGGGAAAACCATCGTGGTGGGGAACTACTCCCCGCCTGGGAACATGCTGGGGGACTTCGACGATAACGTGCTGCCTCCAGGGTGAGTAGACGAACAGTTTGGTTAAAGAGCGATAGGCGGCGCTTTGAAGCTTGGGTAGCAGTATGCATTGGTTATACCTCATCTGCCTATCATTTACAGATCGCCATTGGATGACAGAGGGAAAGGAGACGGCAAGACGACCAATGACAGTGACCGACACAACAGGCCAGGCAGACACTCACCGAGTTTGAACGGGCCAGGGAACAAGGCCCCACATACTTGCCATGGTAAGGCTGTGGTAACGTTAAATGATGAACTGCCATTTACAATACTTTTAATACATCCATCACAAGAAGATCTCGTAGCCCTCCCTGATCTTCATCCTTGCCCCCACTCGTAGCCCTCACTGATCCTTGCCCCCACTCGTAGCGCTCACTGATCCTTGCCCCCACTCGTAGCCCTCACTGATCCTTGCCCCCACTCGTAGCCCTCCCTGATCCTTGCCCCCACTCGTAGCCCTCCCTGATCCTTGCCCCAACTCGTAGCCCTCCCTGATCCTTGTCCCCACTCGTAGCCCTCCCTGATCCTTGCCCCCACTCGTAGCCCTCCCTGATCTTAATACCTTTCCCCCACTCGTAGCCCTCCATGTATCCTTCCCCCAATTGTAGCCCTCCATGATCCTCCATCCTTGCCCCCTCTCGTAGCCCTCCCTGATCCTTGCCCTCCACTCGTAGCCCTCCCTGATCCTTGCCCCCACTCTTAGCCCTCCCTGATCCTTGCCCCCACTCGTAGCCCTCACTGATCCTTGCCCCCACTCGTAGCCCTCCCTGATCTTCATCCTTGCCCCCACTCGTAGCCCTCCCTGATCTTCATCCTTGCCCCCACTCGTAGCCATCGCTGATCTTCATCCTTGCCCCCACTCGTAGCCCTCCCTGATCTTCATCCTTGCTCCCACTCGTAGCCCTCCCTGATCTTCATCCTTGCCCCCACTCGTAGCCCTTGCTGATCGATCCTTGCCCCCACTCGTAGCCTACCCTGATCTTCATCCTTGCCCCCACTCGTAGCCCTCCCTGATCTTCATCCTTGCCCCCACTCGTAGCACACCCTGATCTTCATCCTTGCCCGTAGGATCCTAAGACTGCTAGATTTATTGTGCTGTTTATCAAACTTGACTTGTTTAACCGACGAGCTGAGAGAACTATTGTAGTCACAGTCTGTGTATCATTGAAAATAGGGCACATCGGCAGAACGTACTGCGCCTGCTCGAACCCCGTAATGTATTGTGCATAGCACTTCGGTAGAAGGTCTCATATAAGCGTATATAAGGTTAACACTCCGTCTGTAGTTTCCAAATGTTGTGTCGGAAAAGACTTCATCTACAACAGGCAAAATTCTGATGCAACGTTGACCAAACATCCAACGAAAAAAAAAAGGATTTCGTGCAGGCGCAGTACGTCCTGCCAACGTGCGTACGTGAAAATAGCCATGACTGTGTCGTTTAAATCTCGCGAGATTGAACGTGACATCCACTCTTTACATCTTGTCAGCTGGTTCTGACGACTTCCAGGATGACGCACTCCGGGCGCACAACTCCTACCGGGCCAACCACGGCGCACCTCCACTCAACATCAGCGCCAAGCTGTGCGAGCATGCGCAGAGGTGGGCTGATCACCTGGTGAGGTCCAACACGCTGGGTCACAGCTCCACCCGGGAGTACGGGGAAAACGTCGGGATGAAATGGAGCTCCAACAACGCACCCGTGTCTGGTACGTATGCAGACATTATGAACTGTTTTGTGACGATTTTACATATGTCAGGGTAGAGACTTTCCTCAATTCACTCCGGTGTAAATGAGTACCTAGCTTCGGTTAGGGACGTCCCTCGTATAGGACGTTAAATGGAGGTCCCGTGTTTGGGAGAGCCACACCCCACGCACGTTAAAGAACCCACCACACTTAACGAAAAGAGAAGGGGATCTTCCCGGTGTGAGTGGTTCAAACCTTACAGTCTTGTGTACGTCTTCTTACGTACCGTGCTTGGAGTCCTAGGCCTATTGAGTTGAACTACATTATGTATTTCAAAGCGATCATAATATATCTCTACCCCGGAGGCGTCGCAAAAAAAGCTGCAAGCAGTTAACCGATCACTCGTACTGATTTTAGTTTTCTTTGCGTTGTGTCCACAGCTCAGTCCGTGGTAGACATGTGGTATAACGAGTCCGAAAAATACAACTTCAAGAAGGGAGGGCACCAGCCTGGGACCGGTAAGTTAACCCTGAAGTTAACCTTGTCATCAAATTTGGACAGATCCTCCTGTGATAGATAAGTAAAATTCCATTTCAAAGTCACCTTTCTTACCAAATTTCGCCATTATCGTTTCAAAGTTGTTCTACATGATTCGTGAGAATAACAGGTTTCTGTCGCTTAGCGATAACATTCGGTACTGCAGATCAGCCACGAACTTTCTTTGCATTTACGTAAATGTTGTCTACATGGGAGAACTGTTTGTGTTCCAGGTCACTTCACCCAGGTGGTGTGGAAGGGGAGCCGTGAGCTGGGGATGGGTCGGGCAGAGGACGGGAAGGGGAAAACCATCGTGGTGGCCAACTACTTCCCGGCGGGAAACATGCTGGGGGACTTCGACAACAACGTGCTGCCTCCGGGGTGAGCTGGGATATCATAGAATTACATTGAACAGCAAATTTCTTAATTCATAGCCACTTCAGGAGCTGACGATGACCATTTGTCATCTTCATCAGGGCAATTATGACGATGACAGACGGTTATCGAAACGTCGGCTCTTGTTAAACAAGTGGTTGAGAATAAAATGTGCTTCTCAATCATTCACCAACCTGATGAAATTATTCAAGGATGTAGTACTATTGCATGTTTATTAAAGATTTATAGATATTTTGCATACCGTATATGCTATTCACTCACATAAGGTTAACACCCGATTTCTGAAAAGCCTGACAACGACATTTGTGCGTCATGTCTTAACAAGAAATTCTTTCACTGTAAAACGTTGATAATCGTTTGTCTGACGTGGACAACAGTGGAAAAGTTTCCATGACTCTTTTTTTATGACGAAACTTTCATCGATGTCACCAGGTCACCAGTGAAAGACACCAAACCCTCCCGACCCTCCCAAAAAGATCCGGACAGACCTGGTCGTAAGGACAAACCGCACAAGCCGAAACGCAAAGGATCACGGTCGTCATCATCATCGTCTTCTTCCTCCTCCTCCTCCTCCTCTTCCTCTTCTTCTTCGTCAGAATCGTCATCAGATGAAGAAAGTGAGTATTTATTGAGATTTCTGTATAGATAATCACAAGTACCTATCCGCATTAAACGAGATGTGCTCGGAAATCGCCGATTTAATCCCCAAAATACGCTGATTTAATCTACAATACTATTTCCTACACCCTACTTGCGATTGGTCAACGACTATGAAATGTTATGATTCTGATTGGCCAACATTCACGTGACCATATATCAGCGCTTATCCAATCACATACCGCCTTGTAGTTTGACTGCTTTTCTTGTAACGCCATATTTAGCATAAGCATATCACCTGTCAATATGATTGAACATTTATGATATTTGGAGATAGAAATACGAAAAGGAAGGAGTGCTAAATCATTTCGTAACCGTCCTCAGATATCCGGGAGGATTTTGTGGAGGAGTGTGTGAGGGTGCACAACGAGTACCGAGGCCTGCACGGAGTCAAGCGTTTGAAGCCCAAGAAAAAGTTGTCCAAGCATGCGCAGAGGTGGGCCGACAAGCTGGCCAGGAGCGGCAAGTTCGAGCACAGCGGAAACGACGACTACGGAGAGAACATCGGCATGAAGTGGAGCTCGAAAGAAGAAATGGCGTCAGGTATACTATAAAAAATATTTTTTGGCGACGCCTCAGGAAAGGAAGCATTTGTCTTACAGTTTTCTGCCTTGCTTGTGGAATTTACAAATCGACAACCTTTGAAATCATATGATTAGCAGTTGTAAATGTAACTGGGTTACAATGTACAATGATATGCTAATTTGGAATTGCAATGACTTTAAAATGCGGCAAAATAGTAACATTTAGTAACTTCCAAATGGACCAAGGGTTCGCTACAAACTTCACTAGACATGTATTCTACACGTACATTACGGTACAAATAAAATAACTGTTCCTTTTCATTTTCTTCCACGCTCAGCCTTGGAGCTTGAAGACGAACCTTGTATCAAAATCGGTAAAAACGACTTAAGGTTATAAATTAGGTGGTTTGTTTCTGAGGAATGGTGCTCAGTACTCATGGGGGAACATTTTCTTTCTTGAAACCTCTGTGACCTCACAAAGAATTGGGAAGATGGAGTTGCATGGTACCTTCTCATGAGAAGGAAATTCTCTGTAAATTTGTACAATCTTTAACTGAATGTTAATTTTTTTCCTATGGTTGCAAGGTAAAACTAACATGTGTGGTGTTGGAGGAAAAGTTGCCAGCCAATCACGTTGCCTCTTGCCCTTAGGCGTCGATGTGATTGGCTGGTAACTTCCCCCAACAAGAGACCGATTTAATTAGGTTTCGTTTGGGGACACGGTAACACACTGGCTTAAGTATGTTTAGGAATGTGTTGTTACAAAACCGTGTGTTACTTTTTTCTACAGCAAGGGACATCGTTGACATGTGGTACGAGGAAATTCAGAAGTATAACTTCAACCGAGGAGGACATCAACCGGGAACAGGTAAGGTTCACATTCTGTGTATCTCTACAGAATAACATAATATAGTAACAAACATATACACGCTCCTCGTATTATCAATACCATAGTTTCTTCTGATAATAATGGCCGTGACAGTTAAAACATTTTTATATTGTATCAGGGGAATCCCGGGGCCTCTATTTCTTTTCGACAAGCATAAAAACAGTAGACCACATTCCGTCCTAAAATTGTGCCCCTCTTCAGTAGCGTGCATGTCAGCAGGTAAAGAACGGTCGGGATTCGAACTCAGGACTGCTTGGTTAAGAGACAGGATAGAGGGTCAATTTACTTTTAAAGATTGAAATATTATGATGTTGACTCAGTTTTGTCTCCTCCCCTTCAGGTCACTTCACGCAGGTGGTGTGGAAGGCGAGTCGGAAGCTGGGTGTGGGCGTGGCTAAGGACGGCAAAGGGACAACCATCGTGGTGGCCAACTACCTGCCTGCCGGGAACTTTCTGGGCAAGTTCGACGAAAACGTCACCATGCCTGTCGGGTAATACATGTATTCAATATTATTCATAATATTCATACAATAAGCCAAAAAGGCAAGAAATAGTCCATCCACAGAGGCTAGGTCGTACTTACATGCTTCTCTTTGTTTCGTTTTTGGCCCTAATGTAATGCATTGTATTCGAAATATGTGGCCATTGTATTTACCGTACAGCACAACGACCAAGAAAACATCTGACCTGAAGCTTTACGATCCATCCAAGCGCCCCCTGGCGTCACACAAAGGTAAAACAGACGACAAGAAGCGTCCGTCATCAGGGAGTACCGGGGTTAAGTCCCAGTCTATCGGCAATGGTGGTGGTCGGGAGGACAAACCTAGGCCTGTGCGGGATTCGCTCGGTGGCGGGAAACAGTTCGGTGCACCTGGAGCAAAAGTTAGTTCGTGCGGTGAAGGTGTTAAAAGTGAGTATGCATGGGGCTGGTGTAACTGCTTTTCAGAAACTGTAGCAGGGCATATCTCATAGTGCATGGCAACAAGGGTGCATAGAGAAGGTTTTGAAATGTGCATAGTACGTTCGAATGAATTCTAAGCATAGCTGCTTTTTGTGACAAGTAAAAACAACTTAAATGTCACCGTTTGATTTGTTTGTAAACTGTGCGTTCGTGCATCACACATTTGTTTCACAGGAGACTTCCCCGAAGACTGTCTGGAAGCTCACAATGAGTACCGCGCGCGGCACGGCGCCCCGCCCCTGGTCATGAGCCCCACGCTCTGCCTGCAGGCCAGGATGTGGGCCGACAAACTTCTCAGGTCCAACACTCTCGAGGTAGGGGAGAACACCTACAAGTAGTACAGGGTAGAAAACAACGTGTATAGCGGTTAATGACATGGGTTGTCGAATTAGCACCAAGGACAGATATAGTGCTTCCCGAAGCTATAGTATGTGTATCGGCACAGTCCCGTCATCTTCCTGATTACAGCAAGCCAGTGATCACCCAGTGGGTCCGCTCAAATTCCCCGGGGCAGGCTAAGTGGTGTGGGCGGCACATGGCTCTTTGCCGACCGAGAGTCATGCTGCCCATGCTTGCTACACTGTATGGTGACCAGGCTGTACTTCTCGTTGTGCATGGAGAATGATAGACCGTTTTCTGCCTTCGCATAGATACTTTCATGAGCAGTTGTTTGTGTATGGAGATCTAATAAACGGCTGTTACAGTATAGTCTTGTTGTTACAGTATTGTCCTGTTGTTACAGTATAGTCCAAAGGATCAGTATGGACAAAACATCGGCAAGATGGTCAGTTCCGGAAGCGGAGAACTTTCAGGTACATCTGTCTACAAGTCTTTCTATGTTCTTGACACTTCTTTGACATTAAAGCCTCTGACGTTAAATACGTTTAACTTGATAATGTTTTCCCCCTTGGTGTTGCCTTTATCTGGTACATATATCTCATTTAACTGAATGTGCTGTAGTTGTTAATTCGTTAATGTGTATTGCATCCTCTAATCATGCAGGGAGAGCAGTGGTTGATAAGTGGTATGAAGAAGTGAAAACGTACAACTTTAGGAAAGACGGAAACCAACCCGGTACAGGTGTGTATTCAGCGTCTATGGTCGTACTACACCGCGTACCACCCTGTGCCCTGTATTCATTTGTTTTCACATTTAAATTGCGTTTTTCTATCCAGACTTTATGACCGAATCCTTGCGTTTTTATTCCATTCCTAGTCTTTATTCTACGTTTGAACATGCGTTTCATATATCCTAATATCTCAAGCAATTTGTTACTGGTGTTTGTGAATAGAGTTTCATGTTTTCCATTGTCAATGCCAAATGTGTAACCAGAAGTACATCATATAATTCGTTTATTCCTCCTTACAATCCTCTATCTATCAGCACCTAAATCAACCAGACATTGGCCAGTGAAAGAAAAGTTTGGAATAACGACCTACAACTGTTACAATGTGTTATTTCAGGTCACTTCACGCAGGTGGTGTGGCGATCGTCCCGCGAGTTCGGGATCGGGAAGGCGACAGACGGGAGAGGCACGGCGGTCGTGGTTGGGTACTACTACCCTGCCGGGAACTTTGTTGGCGAGTTCGAAAACAACGTACTGCCCGAACAACACTGAGAGTGACTGTCTTAACTAGCAGTGTTGACTCATAGTGTGTTTTTAGAAGATTTTGAGAACTGAATAGTAGTAGTTGTCGGAAATTGATTTTCCACCAATTTAATCCAGTTTTATTTGTATTTTATCGTTATTGTATATGCTGATCACAGAAGATAATTTATATGAATGACTACTATTATGTACTGTCGTACTGCAACATTTTCTGTAGTAAGTCCTGTACATACCTTTTATTTTCTCGAGGCACTTTCATCATTTCTGTCTTACACAAATGTTTTACTACTATCTGACCTAACAAAAGGTTTGGCTGTATATGTCCTTATTAGGTTAACGGTTAGGTAAGTGTCCAAAGTTGTCATGAGAAATTGGATATGGTCTCTAAACAGATGTTGGGAGAAATACTAGTATCATAATGTTTCTGGGGCTTCTCTGGCGGTCCTTTGCCAAATATGAGCAGATAAACGGTTGAGTAAAAGGACGAAGATGTTTAAGTAAAGCAAATGATGCTCATATATATCATTACCCTACTCATAACGTACAATATGTGATGTATATCGGAATGTAGGTGGCGCTTCGATGGGCAGACATGGTGTTATTTGTACTCATCGCGCTGCGCTTTCAAAGCATCCTTTTTATGTAATCTTGTGTCTTAAAGGTTATTCTAAATGTATATAAAGATGCCTTGGACTATTTGCGAAACTGTTACTGACTGTAACCCTAATTTCCTGTTTATTTTGATATTTTACAAGTCGGGAGTGCATACCCTATTAGAGCCTAACCTGCAGTACCGCTCCCGGCCGCCTCTAGAAAAGTGGCTAAAACGACCGTCAAATTGCCAAATAAATTTCGGTCTTATAGGGAAGGGGGAAAGCGCGAAAGGCTCGTAAAGGGGTTTGACTTTTTGAGGCGAATTTCACTTGGTTTTCATACGTACTGCTGTTTAAAAGCAATAAGGGGGATATTTAATACATTTCAGAAAAAACGATGGGGTATTAGGCCATGAACGACACGTTTCTCTCATTTTACCAACAGAACTGGTTGGGTAAGTGTTCTGTAAGATATCACACTCTCAGGTCCTGCCACGTCCAAATTTCAAAACTATTGTGTGCAACATGAAGGCGTTACATACATGCAATGCATCTGTTTGTTTAACAACAGATCCCATTTTTCGTTCTAAATGTTGTAAGATGTGTGGACTACTTAATGGTGCAATATAAGCTTGAGCGCCAGGGGAAGCCGTTTGGTGGCCTCTGGGCCGAAGACTTGCAACTGTATACGTTTAGTTCGTTACACCGGCCTCTGCAACAATGTAACCAACATATATACCTCTTGATAGAAAATCATGATTCAGGACCTATAGTATTTATCGCACCATGTTCTATTACATTTTTTGTGTGCGTTCGTATCAGACGTGTGTGTGTGTGTGTAGGATGTTATACATTTAATCTTTCTGAGCAATGATGGGGGTGGAGTAAAATGATGCGAAAATATCGTAGTCAGCAGAGCTTTTGCCAAAAACAGCACCAAAGAATAAAGGCAAAGCAAAAGTTGACATGATAGGACTTCACATTTCAAACAAGAATTCGGAGATCTCATTCCTCAATGAAATATGTGACTTTTTATAAATGTTTTATATTTGTCTCACAGACTATGGAAATAAGGTCGTAATTACCATAATCTGATTTAATTTATGGTTTTCTAAATTCAAATGACACCACACCCCACTCGTAGACCTCCCTACTCCTCCTCACACCCCACTCGTAGACCTCCCTACTCTTCCCCACACCCCACTCGTAGACCTCCCTACTCTTCCCCACTCGTAGACCCCTTGACTCTTCCCCACACCCCACTCGTAGACCTCCTTACTCTTCCCCACACCCCACAAAATGTCAGAGACAATGATCAAACAAACTTCTCCGTAACTCTTGTATTTATTTCTAACAGCCAGTATTTTCATAATCTGGAATTATAAAAGTGATATGCCTACTTGTACAGAGCACCAGAGAAAAAAAACAGGCTTCCCAACCTTATTTACAACACATAGAAGCCTGGACTAGAATATGGAGATCTGGAGATGCTACAACATGTACAACACTCCATGGCTGTAGCAAATATACAGGCAGGCATAACGGTTGTAGAGAAGCTGATCACCTACAGCAAGCCACTTCCATATAACATAAGAGCAGCTCTGCGTTTATGGTGTAGATGTATAAAGTCTACCTCACCTCTGATGCATTTCTACATACTCAATCCACCAAGCAGAGCATGGGAACATGCACCGCGAAACTGTACTGTACTAAATTTCAAATTTTACAAGAAAAAATCTGTCGACATTAAAAGCAGTGATCATCTCTTCATCTACTGACAAATTTTATATCAATATTCAATACACTGGACACAATAAACATAACCTGTATAGGCGTAATTACAATTTTCATAGGCATCTTAAACGTACATATTACGATATATAAATGGTAAAATTTTCTTTTCAAGTATTCTTTAAACATGTTTATTACGCAGCACCATAGCCGGTAAATGGCATTCCCTGCAGTACAACAGCTTCCACACGCAAGAGCGAAAAAAAACTAACTCCATAATCTCTTGCATTTGTTATACAATGACAGTATTGACGTAGTAAAATAAAAATAAATTCCTGCTGATAAAAAATCATGGTACACAGAACCAATAAAAAAACATTGTCATGTACTTTGCAATATTGTAGCCCATTAAAAACAACGACATGATATTTACACGACAGGCAGGTATTCCATGAGATTTGAAGTGCATGATTTACAAAGATAGTAAAAGGCCAGACCATACTGGAGCGGGATCGTACTTGTACAGCACCAATATGATGTTTCACATAATCTTGCATAATAATCTTCTTAACCTTCTCCCTGTTGCCTAACCCTGGAACCAATACAAATTTGGTGGCCTAAAGGCTACTTCAGCAGAGCGAAGGTTAAATGAGTCAAGAATCGAACAGACCGGCATATCATACTTTTTCTTGCTCTATTTCTATACAGCCGATCACTATGACTCTCTGTCCAAGACTCTATCTATCTTTGCATACCAAATTCAGACAGAGGTACTACGTGCTATCACTTTCCTTCCCCGTCATTACAAACACTATGAATTCGTACAGCACCATTTGTGACGGGGAAAGAGAAATCGGCACCCAGTCGAGTCGTCGAGAACAGAACACTGAGTGGGTAATGAGGTATGTCTACTCCATTCCAACCTCCTTGGTTTTGATACTTCTTCATTTTGTAAGTCGTCTCTGCCAGCAGATAAGTTTAACTCTTCTTCAGATCAATTTTAACTCTTCTTCAGATCAAGCCACAGATAAAAAGTTTCCCCCCTAAACATCACTCTAAAACAATAATGTTATCAATTTTTCTCCATGGGACATTTTACAGTTACCATCAATACAGCAGTTTTGGTTTCTTGTCTCTAATTAAAGTTACAGTTTGAAGAGAAGAGGATAGATAATGTCATTCATTAAGGGGGCATTAAGGGTCCTTTACTATCTATATAACCATTCTGTACTCTGTATAGGACTTACTGCAGCAGTATAGTTCTAAACTCTCCTTAAACCGTATAGTTTGATCCTGGAAATGTTTGAAGATATAGGCCATGAGACATCAGACATAATATAATATCTATATCTATATGTATATCTATATGAAACAGACAGGACTGATTTCTATTCTGTAGTGGAGACCTAGTCTTTTGTCCTCTGGAATCACGACATCTGAGATGGGGAGGTGGTGGACGTCTGTTGTTGTGAACAGTAATCTGGTTTTGTGCCATTTACCATCTTCTTTCTGCAAAAAATAACCATACATGAGTAATTTGTTTGAAATTCATAAATTATTGAATTTTTAAATGCGCATAGCAGTACCCCACTGACTCACTCAATTCTAAGAGTACTCGGTTTGTTGTATATGGACACCCCACAGAAATGCCTACCTCATACAGTCTGTTAAGGAGGCTAATTAAGACTTTACCCTTTTTCTTTTTTATTACATGTACATGAATTACTTTCTTGAATTCATCTTATCTAGCTTAGAGACAAATCACGAGATCTTACCATACAATTATCCTCTAACACCTCAGGTTGGAATGGCCCACCGTAGTGGTAGACAGGACCACTCCATGTTTTAAACTTGACCCCAGGAATACTTCTGTGGGGCGTTCTCCAGACAGGGCTGTTTTTACAGTGGACTGTGACCACCTGCGCTGCCTCCGCACTCAGTAAGTGCAGGAAGTTCATCTGAACTTTTCCTATGGTGAAGTTAAACTGTGGAAAAAAGGGACAAAACTTTATGACATATTTTGCACTATACAATCTTTTAGTGTGCATAATTCTCACTCAACATCTAAAACATAAGTCGTTTATATCAAACATTTTAAGTACTGTCCTCCAAATCCCAGAGTAATATAGCATCAAATATAAAACACATAATACACATTTACGTCGAAAGAGTACCATATACTGTATCACACAATTCTTAAAGTTGTTAGATGTCATTTTCAGCACCAAGGACAGGGAAAGCCATTCATAGTTTATTCATTTATTCGTTCGGCTCAAGATACAGCCAAGGCTGCCCAACTCGCCCAGGGCCAAATTAAGGGCAAACCTTTATGCTTCTACAAGACAGGTGTTTACTAGGCCTCTGTCTGGATGATATGATACGGATCCCCAACCCGGACTTTGGACGATCGCACACCGGGGCATGCCACTTCTCTATACTCGAGCAAGTATTGTCAAAAAATATCAGATGAACAATAGATAATGAAGACATCAAAGATGTGACTTACTCTCCCTGGGGTGGCAGGTTTAACACAGGTTTGTCCACCTGAAGTAAAGTTGCAATACACCTCTATGGCATCTGTGGAACAGCCCAGATTTGGGTCGATCCAATATTTTCCTGTAGGGTGGAAAAATGGTATAACATCAACAAGCAGAAATGTCTAGATTTAAGTAATCTGCATTAATGATACTGTCAACTTCTTTTGCAGTGGTTTATTTATTATGTGGTAGGAGAGAAAAGGAAGTTTTCAGTGTTTTAAATTTGCCACTGAAACAATGTTGATGCATGGCAGTACTGGTAATAATACATTGGACAAGCATATTTGTGGTGTCATAAATCCACGATGTAGACCTCAATGCAAATAAGAAACCACAGTGCACATTTTAAAACTTTTTTGGTCATTGTAGTAGGTTTAAAAGAAAAGTACTCCATAAAACGTATACCACAGAAATACAGTATCAAATGCTTATGTTCTGACACCCCTATGTTCCCACAACCCTAACAGTATGTCGGAACATAAGGGTGTCATAACGTACAGTTTTGTAGGGCTGTTGCTGTATCAAATGAATCCTTCAAAGTGAGCCCTCTACCCACTAGGACTTTGCAGCAGTTTTACAAAAGAAGAGTGCTACACCCTGCAACATATACCACAGAAGATACTGTATCAAATGCTTACACCCCTATGTTCTGACACCACTATGTGTTCCCACAACCCTAACTGTATGTCAGAAGGTACATGTAGGGGTGTTGGAACATAGGACTGTCTCTGTATCAAATGGATCCTCTAAAGTGAGCCTTCTACTCTAGGCCTTTACTCCACCCTACAACATATACCACAGAAGATTCAGATCAGATAAATCCTCCAGACTGCTCCACTCACCATCATCTCTCTTGTACTTGCAGTCCACCAGGTCCCTGCATGTTCTGGCAGGGTTCTCTTTTGTGCCCAGAGGATTTTTAATACTTTCTATGTAAGAAGTGAGGTACTGGAGGGTTTCAAAAACATCCATATGCTGCAAAATAAAACATTCAACTTGTTATATCACTGTTAAAAACTTCACTGAACTCCAAAAGGTGTCATCTGTACAGTCATTGTCAATCAGTTACGACCGTCGTGTTGCTTTAGTGGGTGTTTTAACTTTGATTTATGTTGTTCTACAGTTAGCTATTGTAAAATTCATTGGCAGTAGAATACTCTAAATTCAACTTTAAGATACCCTAATTTTACCAGGGAACCAGAGAATTTGTTACAGATACACACCGTGTGGCATTAGCAATGTTTTCACATTTTTTCTGAACTATGGTTTGGGAATGGTATATACATCAGACACAAAGCTACTGTATACATGTAAAAAAGTTACTGAAAGTTGAAAGAAGCTGACAAAGACCACAAATATGTGGCTTCATCAATAGAGAGAAGAAAAGAAGAAATAAAGACACATTGCTGTAGAAATGGCAATATGTGCTGACAACAGAATGTATTGAAAGAAGGCAAGCACATTCAGTAAGAACATTTGCAGGGATAAATGTAAGGGAGACCATGGCTAGATAATTATAAGGAAGAAACGTCCATCTTTGAATTTTCTGAATTACATAGGGTTACTTATGACTACAGTAGTATAGGTAGTCCTTTTAGCTGTGAGTTTTTGGTTACTAAACATGTACCATTCAACAGGATGGACAGTTTCTTCCCTGTTAGCCAGTCTAGTAAAGGGTAACACAATCAAATGGAAAAGGCATGAAGATGTTGCTGTACCATTTGCTGTTGGTCCCTTTGAGGCACCTGCGGAACATGGGACAATGCTGCATGAGTAAGATTGGTCAACTTTGCAATGTGGTTGGCCTTCCTAAGCAGGAAGGAGCCTTCGCCCGATCCAAAGCCTGAGCCCGAGCCGGACTGCTCTTCCTGTAAACATGCCATAATTCAGCCAAACATGCCCAGGCACATGCCAGGCCTGGCCAGTCATGCAGGGCCATGCATGTGCAGTTCATGCCTGTCACTAGAGCGGACATAATGGGGGAGATGATTGTGATGTTACCTGCAGTAACATGGAAACATGTTAGGTGGCAGTACTGTACATGGAATGAATGTCAATGGATGGTGAAACAAGCAACACTCACAACTCATGATCAATGGATTTCTACTGAACAAAACCAGCAAGCCTGGATCTGTGAACTAAATAGATGGTTAGCAAGGATGGTACTATTGGCACAATAATCTGCATAATGTTACTGATTGCTAATAGTATATATAAACTATATTGCAGCCATTATTTATGATGATCAGAATATATTTCATGATTAACATAAGACATTAGAAGCATTAGATTAGAAGTTTATGAAATTCAAAAACCTAGAGTTAGTTATACTGAAATTCATGTACCTGTCCATGATCATTGTTACATGTCATCAACCCAACAAAACATGGTCCACAAAACAATGAATGAATCAACAGTCATACAATGAACTAATGCATGATTGCTTGAAGTCTATGTAAAAAATCATTATGAAGCCAGCAAGAAGCTAGCAGCCACAGTGCAATGTTAATAAATACAGTGTGTAGTAAGCAATGATGTGACAGCACTTTACTGGCACTTGCATGCCCTTACATGTACATGTAGCTAAAGCAGCATAGTAAGTACAGGTTACAAGAAGGCAAGCTTGATAAGCAACAAACTATACACACCAAGCAACAGAATTACAGCAAACAATGATTAATTTTGCAAGCCCGCACAGTGACAAGAAGCATAGAATAAGATTTGTGCACTTTTAGGTCATAAGTTCTTGGTTACAATGTGGCCTTTAGTGTCATGCAACTTGAAGGTGAACAAAGCAAGCTGGCACACAAAGCAACCTTATACAGAAGTGCAAGCAAAATGCTGGTCTAATTTGTCACTTGTATAGAGCATTCCGGTACTTGGTTATACCACTGGAAGGTAACATGCAGCTCCATGTGCCCCCCTCCCCCTTACCTCTATGTCAAACTCTCGCTGTGTGTTCTGTAGGAGAAGTTTAATGGCAGCATCAAACTCCTCTGAGGTCTGCAGGAAAAGGAAAGGTGGCAGGATGGACTTGTGGTTAGATTTGCTGACTTAGAATCTAAATCTACATGTACATCAAAATTTTATGCAGATGTACCTTTTCTAAAATGCATTAAATAAATGCGTGTAGGAAACACCACCATTTTAGATGAAGGTCTGAACAACCATATAGTAAGCCAAGAGAGAGAGAGATGTAAGGCACTTAAAATGTAGTAAGACATGAATAAAAGATGTTATTTATAACAAGCATGCAGTGGTAATAATGTACATGTAGAATGTTCTACTTTACATATCATAAGACCCATACTTTACATGCAGCTATACATGTAGAAGACGTAAAAGTGGTCTACGGTCTACTTACAGATAGTGAGGGAAAATTCCCAGTTGGGCCCTGGTGGAGAAAACACAACAACAGACAACACCGTAAGCCAACTACAGTTAATGTAACTACAATTATCTAAAAAAATACATGAATCAGACAGTAAGTATTAGCCTACAATGTACACAGAAAAATACACAAAATATGATCATTGTATTTTGTAGCTTAAAACATTTTTATACTTACTGGAGGGCCTGGTCTTCCCTGAAGAGGAGACAAAGAAATAACATTAGATTCTAGCTCTTATAATAATAGTACTATTGCCTTTACAATGATATTAAAAAACATATTCAGCACGTAAAACTGACAAGTTGGTGCAAAGAGGTTGTACTTACGGGAGGCCCTGGTTCACCCTGATAGTGAAAAGAAGAAAAAGAACGTTTTTGAGTTTCCCTTAAACATTATTTAGGACAATAGCTACTAAAACACTAATTGTAAAATCTGAGTTTCTAAATGACAATGATCAAAATATCTTTGCTTCCATGATATTCATTAGAATAGATAATAAAATGAAGCCTACCTGCAGGCCCTGTGTACCAGGTGTGCCACGGTCCCCCTGTAAAATCACAACAAATTGCATCATAATGATGTAAAATATGTGTTTTTAAACCTATTACACTATATCAAAATAAGACAACGTTGGATTTGGTCTATGAAATGGTCTATAATTTGGTCTAGCAAATGCTATCATTTTGATGAAACACATTGGCTACAAGAGAAAGGTAAAATGTTTGACAAAATCAATCTACGAGGAATACAAGTTCTAAATGGGAATTATGCTGTCTAGATGTCTTACTGAGGGACGACTGTTGAATGCTAGATGTTAGTTAGCTTGAGGTTTAAATCCACTCTACTACACTATAACTGCAATCTATGAGGAATACAAAAGTTGTACCTTCACACCCTTTTCACCCTGTAAAAGAAAGGACATAAAAGATGTCAGTTACCGAACAGAACGAGCGTAAAGAACATAATTATTATATTAGAAAAAATGTAAGATGACATGCGGTAATGTACCGGCTATGTGATTTAGATAGTATTTCAGATAAACTTGGACAGATATCTCACCTCTGGACCTGGTCGGCCATCTGGCCCTGAAGGACCTTTCACGCCCTTTGACCCTTCATTCCCGGGAGGGCCTTTGGGTCCAAGTCTCCCATCAAAGCCATATTCACCTTGAGTTCCCTGAAAACATGCCAGTCAGAAAAAATCAACATGTGGTATTGTGTTCTTGTAAACTTGTTGTCAGGAAAAGCTGTGGATAAGATCACACAGGTCAGTCACGCAGTCAATTTCTTGATTTTTTGCTATTTGAACAATGGGATGTCTCCAGGATGATAAGATGGTTATCTCACCTTGATACCCAGTGGGCCAGGGAAGCCATTCCAGCCCCGGTTTCCCTCATCTCCCTGAGGAAACAGAAAATAATTTTTTTTCAAGAAAGAAGTTAGGCGAAAGGTCCCAGAAAAAGTCATTTCCTGTCTTGTATTTCCTACTGCATGTATATGCATGTCTGTTGCCTTATATAGATGCCAGTGGCAAAATACATGGTGAAAATCAGCAAGAAATGCACAATAATGAATAAATCAAGGAATTCACAACTCCTATATATCTTATTGAGATATAAGATCTTTGATCTGCTATCTTAAACTAGTGATGTCTACATCTACTTGAGACTGACCTCTGCTCCCCTTGGTCCCCTGCTCCCTTTGACCCCAGGTGCCCCGGCTGACCCCACCTCCCCCCTCCTGCCTGGCTGGCCTGCTGCACCAGGGACACCAGCCGGGCCCTGAAATGGAACTCTTCTTCATTATCAAGTAATGTAGAGTCATATACAGGTCACATAATATATTCAGAATGTACCATATAATAGGGAGAATGTAGGCCTCTACATGGAAGTTGTTAGATTTCATTTTCAGCACCAAGGACAGGGAATATCTCACAACTACTTTTCATTGAGTGAGCTTCTGGTGACTATGCTTGAGCATTGATGATACATGTATGAGGCTATATGTGAACTCACAGGTTTGCCAGGATCTCCCTTTGGTCCCCATGTTCCAGGAAAGCCATCAAAGCCCTAAGATACAAAATCACTGAGTAGTTACATATCTGTTCAAGGCCACAAGTGATTGAATTTAGGTAGTAAGCAATAGAATAACAGCATTAAGCTATGCATAACAATGTAATGGAAAACCAATGTATAAGACAGCAAACCTTAAATAAAGCTTACTGATTTGCACATTTTTCAACAGACATTAACATTTAAGCCTACATCTATTTAAGCCTTTACTAGACTATAACTAGAGCCAACAGAAGTAAGAAGTACTCACAGGAAAGCCTGTAGGGCCTGGTATCCCAGGTGCACCAGCATCCCCATTTTCCCCCTATCATAACAAATACAAGAGGGAAAAGCTCAAGGGAAAGGTGGTCTTCAATACTAAAAATATACATGTATCCTTGTGGCAAAATACCTAAGACGTAAGATCATGTTGAGACACGTCTGTCTGCATTGTTGTAGCAAATCCTGTAAGTGGCTTAGTGCCTATGACCACATGATTTTCTTATCATGAAGTATGAAGAATGATTTTTTTTAGTATATCTATCTACTGAAAAGAGAGAGTCCTACCTTTGGTCCCTGTTTGCCTGGTGCCCCTGGCATCCCGATAACACCTGGATTTCCCTGGACACAACATCAAAGCATTTGAATCAAAAGATATTCAATATTCATTACAACAAAATCCTGCAACTAGTCATCTGTCAGAGTCCAGAATGTTAGCAGCATGGTAGAGATTGAAGCACCCATAGATCTCAAGCAAGATTTGACTTTCATGTCTACACACAGGCTGCATTAAAAACCCCAAAACACATGCTGAAACCTGCACAAGACCAGACCAGGATGAAGTCTAGGTACTTACCACATTGCCTGTAGTCCCTCGGATTCCTCTGACTCCTGGTGCACCCATAAGGCCCTACGGTAAACAAGTACTGACATTATATCACTGATGCAGTCATGGCCTTAATTCAAAGCAAACGATAAGTTTTTTTTTCACTTTAAAACCATATTAAATATGGTATTACATTATACATGTTAATGACTTTGGCACTTATTTACTTTACCTGTTCCCCTTGATCTCCTTCTTCACCTGGTAGTCCATTAAGGCCTGGCATACCCTATAGGAAGATACAATGTACATAAAAAAGGTTCCATTCATACAGGTAGATGTGGTTGGTTGATGGTCGGGGAAAGATTTGGAATGTGTGACAGCAGGGGCTTTAAGGTAGTCACACTGTATGAGAGGAAGTTAGGTCAATGGTCCAAGAAATGTTATCTCATTTTCTTTGCCTTATGCATGTCTTTCCTCTGATGAAAGCCAGTGGATAGACAGAATCAGCTAGGAATTCACAATAATGAATAAAGCAAGAAATTGACAAAAATTCTGTCTGTACTCACAGGTGTTCCAGGGCCTCCAATAGGTCCCGTGTCACCCATGAATCCAACTGGTCCCTAGAATTTAAGGTACACAAACACATGGAATAAAACATTGTATCCAATGAATGGGTCTAGAATATACATGTAAATCAAAATATCTGAATTGAAATACTATTGTCAGATTGCAATTGACAGCAAAAATCACAAAAACTTATTCCACTTACAGGAAAGCCCCTGTCTCCTGCTTTCCCTTTTGGTCCAGGGATACCGGGTGGACCCTATGGAGAACACAACACAATGATAGATGAAATGTATGAGTAGAGGAAATTGTTTTAAGTCTCTGACATACATGTATGCAGTGAATGTCAATTTGATGGTATCATATACGCTAACTATGTGTTATATGTTGAAGTGTTGCCATGCAGCCATTTTCTCAACATTTTGGCTAAACATATAAGTACACAAAAGGCTGTATTTGATTTGCTGATAGAAACTACATGTAAATGTTCTTACAGGAGAGAGACCATGCTAACTTACAGCTGGTCCTGGAGAGCCAGGGTCCCCAGGAGCTCCTCTTGGGCCTCGGATGATGACATCACCCTGTCCAGAAAAAATTGCTCAGTCTAAATTGTTGATCTCTGGGACACTGTGACAGGTTAAAGATCCTTAAATCCATCTTAAAGAAAAGAAGTTAACCTTCTCCTTGCTGTAGTAGCTGTTTGGCACCAACTTTGTGTTAGTTATGAGGTTAGGCAGCAGGGGGAAGGTTAAGCATCTAACACAAGCTATCATATGTCAAATACATGTACCAAAAACAATGAAAGCCTTAAAATGTAAAGTAAGAAAGAAATACTGAAACACTTGCAATGCAATCATCATCATTTTGTAGTACATAGTAGTATACAATATCGTTTCATAATATGAAATAGTATGACACCTACAGCTAGACCAGGCTCTCCTTGTTTTCCTCTTTTTCCCTGATCACCGCGGGCGCCCTGGATGGACAGAAACAATCAAATCAGCTTTTAATACAGTACACTGTTGCTAACTGGTATTCACACTGACATCTTGTTATTTCATTAAGATACTAGTAACAGCTACAATGTACGTACAAGGTAGATTCACAAACAACAAGAATTCCGAGACTTCATACCTCCATGAAATATGAGCTTGACATGTAAATGTAAATTTCCTCTTTAATTATGCAAATTACCTCCGCATTAACATGATATATGCATTGTGATGTATGTTAACTTTTGATTAACTTACAGATGTCCCAAGTATGGCATTCCCATTATTCACCATTAAAAAAATCATATAATTTTTGCATAAATTATGCAAATTAGGTCATCATTTGCATAATTAGTATCTGTTGATGTTCTGCCTGCCATAGGTTGCATACATTACATGTATGAAAGTAGTAAAATGTAAAACACTGTAATTATAAAATTTCCTCATTAATTATGCAAATAAAGTCCTCATTTGCATAATTTGCATTTAATCATGTACATATCTCTCTCAGCTACCTACACACCAAAAATTATGAAAATATGTTGTTCCTATCTGGACTTATTGGCTTTTAAACATTTCGCCAGAAAGTGCCCTGCAGTTCCAGAACAAGCTGCTAGGGGGACCAAACTCACACCACTTATTCCTGACAGGAAAAGCAATCTGTCACCAAAACATCAAGACCATAGCATGTTCAGGACCAAAGATACAAAAACCGGAAGTTCTGCTGCAGTACCAAGGTCATCCACCAGGAGGCCCATATTTGACCTTGACCTTCGTCTTCCTAAGACTTACCAACAG
>NW_017804242.1:3356355-3397359 GCF_001625305.1 Branchiostoma belcheri | reverse complement strand
GAGGTAAACTGTATTCTTTAGCAGACCAACTTACAAATGTATTTGTCTATTTGGTCATTTTCTACTCTTCCCAGCAGCTTCTGAAATCTGGTAGAGACTAGCTGATCAGAGGGTTGGCACTCAACATAAGTCAGGTGAGTCATGATCAAGACACTACAGATGATAAAATGAAAATATATGTACGTGTAGAACCCAAACCATACAACAAAAGATACAAATTTACTGTACTTACAGTATGTCCAGTCAATCCCAGTTCTCCTTGAGGGCCAGGATCTCCAGGGTTTCCCTACAAGACAAAGTATTTCTGTTAAAAACATTCATGTACAAATACAGTCCTGTTGAACTTTATGGACATGAAAAAACACCACAGTTATCATGCAACACTCTCTGAGTTGATAGCAAACTGTAGTTGGGTCCTATTCATGCATTAGAATCATATACAAGTCAACAAATAAGCAAAAGGAAACATTATCTACAAAGAAAGTATCTTGATGTTCGTACCCCGTCTCCCACACCCCCTCTCCCTCCCTCCTGTCCTTCAGGGCCGACTGGACCTGGGTCCCCCTGGAACCCTGGGAAGCCGCGGGCACCACGGTCACCCCGCAGACCCTGGGGAGTAACACAGTCACCAAACCATTAAAGTGTTTTTAAAATAACATTGTCATTGTTGACAAGTTATTATTACTAAGTCTTGATTATACTACAGGACCTGGAAGCAAATACTACAGGATCTGGAAGCAAGATTGCATCATTTCTGCACAGTACTGTCAGCAGAGGGAGCACATCTGCAGAGCGAACTGTGCCTGTTACCAAACCCGTATTGTGCAAAGTACTTCAGCAGAACATCTCATTTAAATCATGTTCAAGTACCTCGGTGAAGGTTAAGACATCCAGGTAATAATGTACACCAAAACAATTACTCAAGCAACTGGATATGATTTTGGACGTTTCAGGTAGCATCCACTACCTTTGTAGTACATTGTACCTGAAATGTCTGACCATTTCCAAAATCATATCCCATTGCTTGAGTAACTGTTTCTTTGGCGTCATGTTCAAGTATTTGTGTCAGAGAAGATATGACTGCAATGGTCAAAATTCTGATGCAATATTCACCAAACATCCAACAAAAACTTCATCAGGGTTTCTCACAGGTGCAGTATGTTCTGCTGATGTGCTAACAGAAGGAAGCTCAGTATTGGGAGGAAGTCTTTCACATACCTTAGGGCCCTCTCTGCCAGGCCGACCCCTCTCACTGTTTTTGCCATCAGCACCCTTATTCACAGGAGAAAATGTAGCATTAACATAAAAATGACTGTAAGTTGTAATAAGAAACTGTTACACTGTGTGGTTGTATATATTTACTGTAAATTTCTGTGTGTCTATATGAATCAAAAGATGAAACTGAAGAAGACAATGCTTACAGGTAATCCGATAGCACCAGGTATGCCCACTGGTCCTGAGGGTCCCTTCAGCCCCTGAACATAAAAAATATAGATAAGACATACATCAAGAATTGAAGAATTTTTCAAATCTCACTGTTTAAATCAGTTTTATAAAACATGCTCCTCCCCCTAGCAACTGAAGAAAATTATGTGATCAATGAAACTATCAACATACATGTACATGTACATCAGTGTACTAGTCCAATACATACTATTCTGCATCTAGTGCACACTGTAGAAGTTCATGTAACTTGTTGTATGTATATGTGGGCAACAAAAGCATTCTTTGCAGAAAAAGTCTCATAAAAACCCTCTCAAAAGGACACTACAGGTCTGAGCAATTTTTATAATAAATAATAATTATCATGATGGTCAGACAGGTTCTTACCGGATCTCCTCTCTGACCCTGTTGACCATCAGGTCCTGGATCTCCTGGGTAGCCCTGAAATACACAAATCATGAAGAACGATCTCTTGTCAAACTCACAGAGGAAAACAAACCAGAATATCAGACGTTTTCATAACACTGCTTAACAAGTTGGGGAGTGCCTCTTTAAAGTGTTGTGCCAGAATGACTTTTGCCTGGCATATCATATACATTTTGTACATGTAGTCATAGACTGATGCAATGTATACATGATTTCTTTTCAAAGCATGGCAGGAGAGAGTGGAAGAGCATTTTGTATGACAGTCTTGTTACAGGCACTTGTTTAAGACTTGCCTCTTGTCCCTTTTCTCCTTTCTCGCCTGGTTCTTCAGATGCCAGACCAGGTTCACCCTGGGTAGAAAAGACAAGATACAGTGAAATACAATGACTTTATTTGGCTTATTATTCGTACAGTGACACAAGAGGTTATTACCACGTGACGTGCACATTTGTATACAGTACTAGTATATAATATTCTAAGGGAAACACGTATATTCATTGTATGCCCACCCTGATGAAACATAATTGTTACCTTCGCCAAGAAGGTTATGTTTTCAGTAGCGTTTGTCTGTGTGTGTGTGGGTGTGTTTGTGTGTGTGTGGTTTAGCAAGATAACTCGAGAAGCAGTGGATGGATTGGAATGAAACTTGGTAGGTGGGTAGGACTTCATGAGACCTAGAAATGATTAGATTTTGGGCCCCCTGGCGGCTTTCCTAGGTACTGCAGCTGAACTTCCGGTTTTGATATCTCATGTTCTGGACATGCTAGGGTCACGAATTTTGGTTGGTAGATAGCTCTTGGGGTAGGGAAGAAGTGACATGAGTTTGGGTCCCCTAGCACCTTGTTCTGGAACTGCAGGAGCATTTGTTAGAAAAAATTTGAAGGACGATAACTCAAGAACCGGTTGACGTATTGTCGTGATTTTTGGTATATAGGTAGTTGAAGTGATGCTTGACATAATCAGATGGCAATTATGCAAATCAGGAGCTAATTTGCATAATTAATGAGGAAATTCTATAAATCTGATTTGTTCGATAATAGAACTATGAAACAGTTGTGACATCTACTTGAGATCGAGAAAAACATCTGAGGATATAGATTATGTAAATGAGGACCTAATTTGCATAATTAATGGCAAATTCTTATAATTCCATAGTTGTAACTGCTGCACCCCGAATTTCATACTTGCCACATTTGGAAGTTAAGTGAAGGTGAACATTAATAAACATAATTTATTCAAATCATGACCTCATTTGCATAATTTATGAGGAAGTGCTATAATAGCCTTTTTGTTATGATAAGGCTGTCATTGGGTGGAGAATATGATCAACTGATATAATCCATGCAAATGAGGGTCTTATTTACAAAATCAAGGATTAAAAAATTGTAGAATTCGTCACCCGCAAGGGTTAACATATTTTGGCGAAGGTATGAGATCGTGGAACTCTTGTTTTACAATCAGTTAAAAACTGAAACAAAAACTTACAGGTGGTCCATCTTTTCCGGGAGGTCCAAGTTTTCCCATAGCACCTTTGTTGCCCTAGAGGTGAAAGATGTACAACACTGCCTTTAAATGCATTCTAGAAAGAAGACTATTCACATACAATGTACCCTCAGCATTCCATCAAAAGTTTCAGTTCATTTCTCGCCATCATAAGTACTGACTACCATGATCTAAAATAAAAATTACCCTTTGCTTTTTTTATCTATTAATGCACAGCACATGTGATAGGTGATCTTGCTTTCCTGCGAGTTCACAGTGTTTAAACTGTATGTTACCCACTCCAATCCTTGCTATGTCAACAAAAGCTTAGTGTCATACCGTGTACAAACTTATCTTGTGGTATTTTAAAGCCAAGTATACATGGATTACAGCTGTTAACTTAAAGCTCAAATTTTAAACACGGTGTGACATTCTACACTGTACAAAGCAGTGCCCTACATGTCCATGTGTAACTACAAGAGATATGAAAGGAATACTACTCACTCTGGGTCCTCTTAAGCCTTCAAAGCCTGCAGGTCCTGGCTCTCCATCTCTGCCCTTCATAAAAAACAGACACACATCAAACATGTCTATAATCTGCCACGGACAATATGAACAGCGAAACATTGGTGTATATGAATCATTAATTTATAGAACAAGGAAAACAAATGAAAACAGTGTGGAAATCAACATAGACAACTGTAAGCATCCATTCAAAGTGTATATTCAAGATTTTCTTTTTCGTTGTTATTTTTGTGTAAAAGCTGTCATGCAATTAAACTTCATTTTTGGCTCCAAGATCGTCACTATTTAGAGCATAGTTTGGCTTCTTGTACTTTTACGTGTGTGTGTGTATGCACGTGTGTGTGTGTGTGTGCATATTTTTTTTCTTTCAACATATGAAATTCTGCAGTTGAAATGACACAAACCATCTGCCTTGAACCATTAACAGTTGTTAAGCTACTTCAAACACACATGTTGCGGAAGTACCTGCAGCCCTTGGTCGCCGACAGTCCCCATGACTCCCATGTCTCCTGGCTCTCCCTACAGGAGCAGTTTCAGGTGATTAACACAAGATTTATGTACAAAGACAAGACTCAATCCATCTGGTCTTACTAAACAACAAGCACATGGCAGCAGGGCTTCCCATTACAGCTATCACAACATCAATCAACCCTTTGATTATCAAGGGTAGGCTTTAATGGGGCGAAATTTAAAACACAAGTAGGCGACTTTCATTAAGAGTGGACGTGCCATTGGCAACATCACTATGTAAGATAAGCATGATGATAGCATCAAGAGGACGTTTTCCCACAAAGTGGTAAACAAGGTTTACAGACCTGTGTCTGTTTCTTGTCTAAGGACACCTTGGTCTGTCGGTTTCCATTCGATAGCGAACTTGAAATATAGGCCGCAGTAACTTAAAACTGACATTACCAAGTACACCGTAATTGGAATAATTGGAGTCTAACTGTATGAAATGAAGGTAGAGTGATATATATATCCATACCGGATCACCAACATCCCCGGTTTCACCAATAGCACCTTTGGCACCAGGCAGGCCCTGCAAAGGAAAATTACACATCAATGTATAGTTGACATTTTACCAGTCCAGTTTTAGTCACCATAAAAATCCTTACTGGATGCACAGCATATGACTTAATAGGCTTGTCATTTCATACTTGTTAATGTTACTAACACCAAGCTGATGCTTCCCATTTAACTTTGGCACAACCCTGTGAGAAGGTTAGATTAGAACAGCAGTGTACACAATATGGGAACATCGTTACTTTAAAGTTTGTGTTTCATATAGATTAAGTATATACTACAATCATGCTTAAGACATTTTCAATTTCACCTGATCATCAGTTTATTGCTTCATTGAATGTATCCCTGTGTGTGTATGCGTGTCTTGCTGTGTGGAGGATTTAGAAAGTGTATGTTGATTTCATTTTGAGTGTACAGTACTTACTTTAAGTCCTGGTTCACCCCTTGGGCCAAGTGGACCAAGTCCACCCTGAAATCATACAAACATTGGTTTGTGTGTATACTGCAACACTGTAACATTACAAACAACTCTAGACTAGCTAATGTACAAAATTAAAACTGTTAAACTGCGTGCCTCCATAAATCAAATTTAAACAGTTTAACCTGAATCCATTGTAAAGTGTTACCACACATGGACCGTATGAGCCCCATCATCCTTATGCAATCATATGACAACAACAAACTGCACACAACACTGTTAGGATGGCTTGCATAGTGCACTCTAAAGGCCTGGTCACATACACTGTACAATTATCATACGATTGCAAACTGAGGGCATTTTTGGGATACTGTGCATGTGGCTTACGAAATTCAGATGTCTTGAAAATGCTTCCGCTCTTGCCAGTGGTTGGTTATGTCACAGCCTGCTTCAAAATTCTACGACATCAGAATTGTATGATAACCTACCACAAATGTAACCAAGCCGTAAGCTGCAATCTTCCTTATATTTTTGAATGGCTTGAACTATTTGGTGCCCGATGTGTGCAGAGCTATGTTCTATAAGGGTATGAGATGTGAATGGGAGGTAACAGCTTACTTTCTCACCATCTGGTCCCGGGGGCCCCTGGATACCTGGAGGACCCTAGAAGTAAGACATAGCAGTTAGAAATGTGGATTGGTGCAACAGATTTGTAGTGTGGGTGATCACTTCTGTTTGGACAATAGGAATCACAAAAGAGGGTCATCACTACTTGTTAATCCTTTTATTAAGACAGTGATCATCATCAGTATGTAGTACAAGGAGTTTTACATGTACACCCCAACTGTAGAGCACCAGACAAAAATAAAACATTGAAAATGTTGATCATGCAATCTGAGGTAAAAACATTGTATATACATGTAAGAGAAGCCATCAGGTTTTGAAGAATCATTCTTATCCTCACAAAACTGAAGACATTTGTGTTTTCCTTTATTTGACATCTGCTGTTTCTCTCATGAAGGCTTTCAAGTTGAAGGCTGTCCCGGAAGGCATTCTCATCTGTGTTGTATTTACAGTCCATCATAAATCCTGAACTTTTAGTGGACAGTGACAAGGGCCTTTAAGGTAAGGTCTGGTTCATGTCAGTTGCACCTCCAGGCCATAAGGTACCTTTGGCCTTCACTGCCCCCTATAGTCGTTTGGCTGAAGAGCTGGTCCCACATATCACTCCCCTGCTGGGACAATAAAGTTGGGGTGGTGTTTCCCTCCCATGTTGTTAGACTGGGACAAATTGTGAAGTTGCCCACTCAAGTCACATCAATGCACAGTGGAGTCCAGTGGTTAGCGACCCTGCCTCTGGTCTGGCCTGCACAGCACACGTTACCTTACAATCCAATACCAATGAGAAGGTTTAGGTGAAGTGCTGAGTACTCCTTACTTTTTGACACCCTACAGTTTGGCACCGTGCTGACATTATGGCAACAACATACATGAAAACTACTATATGATCAAATATGAGCTTACTTCTTTTCCAGGTTTACCCTCAGGTCCGGGGATTCCTTCCTCTCCTTGTGGACCCTGAAATCAAAAGTAGATACATTTTAGTTTATTGTGTATTCTAGTAGTCAACAGTACATTTCCATTATACATCTCCATTTTTTAATTTTTATTATGTATTAGAAGTCAACTTAACATGTATAATAGGTAAAGTCAAACAATAAAGAGGTAAATGGACAATCAGTATTATTACTCACCGCAAATCCGGTCTTTCCTCTTCTGCCAGGTATACCTGGGATGCCTTTGGGACCCTGAAGAATGACATCTTTTAGATTTAGGGGATCTCTGAGACCTTCTCTATGATGACTAAACATCTCATCTGACAAAGACCACAGTAGTTTACAATCACCTGGTACAATGCAGTACGTGTACTAACTTTTAGAAACACACATGTAGCAGGAATGACTACAGAAGTCTGACGTTGTTTTCAAACAGTTGAGTTTCTATCGTTCATCACATGAAGTATAAAAAAGATCTCACCGATGGGCCAGGTGGACCAGGCAGACCAGGTGGGCCAACAGGACCTTCATGACCCTGAAACAACAGTTATCAAATGTTAATGTATAATTTACATAATATAGGGTGGCTGCGCGTGGGTGTATACAGATATATAGAAATGGAAGGGAAGATCAATTCATACATACATATATATAGTATAAGTTAATTCATCTATAGTCTTGTATGTAGGTCAACTCTTTTGTAGCCAGGTGTCTGTCTGCATGTCTTATTAAAGACCTTACAAAAGCACCTATAAAGTTCTATGTAATATAATACCCATCAATAACATACAGTGTATGTAACTGTTGAAAGATAAAAAAATCTATCCAGAACATGATTTGCCACCAAACAAAAAGGCATGTTTCATTGCTGTACGACCTACAATAAAAAAACATTTACAGGGGCTATCCAGTCATGTTGATATCATACACCCTACAATGCTGTGCGCAGGCAGTGGCAGGAGACAAGAGTAACTCACCTCCTCCCCTTTACCCCCTGCTGGACCAGGCTTGCCACCTACACCTCTGTCTCCCTGGTAACATAAATACATCACACTTGTTACAGAAAACAATGTTGATAATGCTGAGAATGCTGCAGGAGACAAAGGAAAAAATCACTTGTGCAAGAGCATAGAAAAATGTCTCTAGTAACAGCTAAAATGATATTCTTGAAATGCATGAGATTAACCTTCTCCCTGCTGCCTAACCCATAACTAACACTAATTTGGGGAAAATTGCAACCTTAGCAGACTGAGGGTTAAATATTTTACCTTCTCCCCAGCAGGTCCAGGGATACCGGCATCACCTGGTGCCCCGATTTCTCCCTACAGGATAAAAACAAAATGCAAGATTGATACTACATATGTACATGTACATCAAATTATCTATTAGCTTTTACATGTACATATATCCCGTCTCCCAAGCATCTTGAGCTTTTATTCTATTCAGAACATTTTACAGGACAACTTACCACCCCACCAGTTTCACCTGGTCCTCCTGGGTCTCCCTTGATGCCCTGTGGAACAAATGCAGAAGATGTAAAAGGAGGAACACAAAATCATGTGAGGAGGCTCAAGATAAGGACTGAGTAAAAAGATGATACAACTAGGCAATCAAAAACAGAACAACATATTCAAGAGGATGTCAGCTGATGTGATTTCAGCACCAAGGACAGAATCTAAAAAATCTATTCAAATGACCACTGGTAATTTAAGTGGAACATGAGTTTTTCTCATTCCTTTTCAGGTCTAAAACATCACAGAAAAGGGGTAACATCCTGGGCTTCCTTGTAATAAGTACTGAGACTAACCTTGATGCCACTCTTCCCCAGTCTTCCAGGCCATCCAGTTCTTCCTTTGTGACCCTATACAACAGTTGGAAAAAGAAATTGAATTTAGGATACCATGAATCTCTGACAGATTTACAGTATCAAAAAAAAAATACTAAAGTGTAACTACAAAAAGCAGACAACACTAATGCTTAGTAATACACATTCATTGAATAAAACATTGTATTAAACATTGCTAGCTTATGTAGTCATGAGGCGTTGGATCTTTTGTTTACCAAAAGCAACTGTTACAGCAGACAGAGTTTCTGACTTGTATCCAAGCCATCCTAATCAAAGTCATCATCATTGCACACTGGAAGTCCTACTCTGTCTCATTCTAATGTGCAAAATCAGGATCTTTGGTAACTATGCTAATATTGTAATGATATTTACCTTTGGTCCTGGTGTGCCAATCAAGCCATCAAAACCAATTGGTCCCTGTAGAAAAGACATTTTTATATCGTTAAGATTTGCCCAATCTAAGACAACAATCATCATGCAGGTGACTGCAAGAGCCCTCCACTTTCCCTTGTCACTAGCAAGGTTGACTATCTGCTTTGCCGACAGTTGGTTGTAGTCAATAGACAATAAAAGTCAAACATGTACATATGAAGGCCCAAGTCTCCAGTTGTTTAATTTCTCTTTTCGTCAAAGCTTAGGACAGAATGTATCAAGTTTCAAAAGAATAATGTATTAGGTGACAATTATACTTAATACATGTACTCACATCAGGTCCAGGGGGGCCAAGCAAACCTTCAGGTCCCATTGGTCCTGTTTCTCCCTGTAATGTAGATTATATCATATTGTCATTTCTTGTAATTAACTTTCTTGAATGACAGCTAAAATAAGGAAAATAGCTGGCTCCATATTTAAGAACAACAATCAAGTACCTTAGAGCCAGCAGGTCCATTTTTACCAGGAACACCAATGTCACCAGGGTAGCCCTGCAAAACAAGTACAAATTAACATTTAAACAACCAACAATTGTACAGCTACAGTGCAAGAGCTATGTCTAGCCCATTCTGCATCACAACTCCCATCATGTACTTATTATCATATTCTACAACTAGTTCAGAACTATAAGGCAGGAAGGTGCAAGCTTAGAGAAGGTCTATTCCTTGACCATTTTAATTCAACTAATCATCATCTTGGTCTTCATACCTTGGGTCCTGCGGGTCCAGCGTCTCCAGGTTCCCCCTTATTTCCCTCCACACCCTGCATAGTGGGCAGCAGATACATGTATATGTAAGATGCAATCAACACATACCCAACAGACACTTCATGCAGAATGAATACAATCAAACAGAAAGCAAAACATCAATGACATCAAAAGGACTGTACCTCTCCTCCAGGTTTGCCCAAAGGGCCTTCGGGACCGATGTCTCCTATGGTACCCTGCAGGTGTGAACAAGTGTGGTCACCAAAAATGTCTTGCAAGAAATGATAGATGTCATTCAGGATTTTTCCCTCTACGTATACACTTAGAGCAGGTTGTGTACCAGTATTACTAAGCAGTAAAAGATGTCATATTGTTAACAACATACAGCCTGGTCACATACATGTATGTCAGACATTGTGTCAGATTGCAAAATTTTGATAACGTAGAATCTTCAAGCAGGCTGTGACAGCCTATGCTGTGACAAGACAGCTGAATTCTGTAGGACGCATGTACCACTATCCCAAGAATGCCTTCCGTTTGCAACAAATTATTGTGCGATAGTATGACAAATATGACCTGGCAAGGCTATGGAGAAGCCATGGTGATAAAATATTAACTCACAGGGTCTCCCTTGAAGCCACGCTCTCCTGGGGGGCCAAACTCACCAAGCTCACCCTGAGTTGTTGGGATCAAAAGACAGTCATTATCTTCAAGTACAACATCTTTCACAAGTACAGGCTAGACTGGTTTCCATAAGATCTGAATTACCTTACTTCAAATTCAAATACTACAATGATAAGGGGGAAATACATGTATTGTCTATTTTGTAAACATTCGAAGGATGAACGCTTTAACATCTTCAGACATGTCCAAGACCTTTACCTATTCCAAAGAAGGTGACCTAGATTCCTACATTTTGTACCATTGCAAATTTCTTAAACCACTGTTTCCTTTCATCACAGTAAGGGATAGATAGAGAAGATAGAGCACATCAGCTGTTGAATTAACCTTTCACCTTTTCACCTTTGGGTCCCACAGGCCCGGGATCTCCTTGGGCACCCTGGAGGGGGAGACAGACAAGCATTTCACTGGACAGGAGCTTCATCTGGTGGACATCAACAGTTTGTGCTCCCAAATAGGGTTTGTGGGAGTTGCCAATCACACCAGAAACAAGCTGTAACCTACATTAACCTCACATTAAGAGATTAATCCATAGTAAAATGAACATTACCACGGATATGAATGCTATACATAATCACTCCTGACAGGCCAAGGTAGCTGAGCTGAAATATGTTGACTTTGTTGCGGATAAAAGTAAAGATGCTCACAACCTGCTAATGTACATATGAGCGATCGCCATGACGTCATGGTACATGAAGGCAAAAAGTGGGTGACGGTTGGTTGATTTGCCTACCAAAAAGTTTCATATGTCTTCAAAATAATTTGGATTTATATAATGTAAACAAAAACAGTGATCGCTCGTATGTTGTATTGTCTCATGAAGTTCCCCGTATCACTACAAAAAATTCCTCACCTCTCTTCCTTGCCGTCCTGGTTTTCCGCGCTCTCCTGGGAAGCCTTTGTCTCCCTGGTCAATACAGATGTCAGAGTTAACCTTAAAATTTGTGTAGCGTTGTACATGTAAGCATATCACATGCAAGCATAGCCCATAAACCAGAACATACTGTGCCTGTGCAAAACCCCAATTTTTCATGGTTTTGTTTGAATTTTTGGATAACATTGCATCAGAATTTTGTCTGTCGCAGACAATATATTTTCCAACATAACATTAACCATACCCTCCTGAGCTCCTAGTATCTCCATGGTGCTGGGAATGTTGCCCACCTGTCCAGGTTGATTAGCACATACCTAGAATTTCTACAGTGTCAGATTCAATTACTTCACTACAGATGACAACAGCAAAGACAGCCTGTTAAAAAAGGCCCATGCTTAGAACAACTGGGGCCAGTAAATACTACGAATGGTTATCAGGCTATCAGGCTAATGCAAGCAAGACAGTGTTCCTTACAAGTCCTTTTATTGAACATGGCAGTAGAAAAGACAGTGTATTGAATTAATGCACACTTACAGGTAAACCAGGAAGTCCTATAGGACCAGCTGGCCCAGCTCTTCCCTACAAATCAAGCAGGAAAAAAATGTGTGAAAATCATGTTCAAGATTCAAGGAAATGCGAATAAATTCTTGAAAGCCACCGAATAGATAAAAGTAAAAACATTTAATATTGACGTGTATTTGCTACTTGCAGTAGTTTTAGGTTTGTAGTTTTGGTGATGATTTTCAGTATAGTCTTCTGCATGCTCACACCACCATTCCTTCACTGTAAAGTTATAACATAGCAAAAGTCTTGTTCTCCTAATTCCACAAAGTTAAGTCACTGTGAACTTGACTGATTTCACAGTACTTACCGGTCCTCCATCCGAGCCAGGTGGGCCTCTAGGACCAGGGTCTCCAGGAAAACCCTGGAAGAAGTCATTTTACTCATTTTATGTATTCCAATAAGGCACAAGGCCCGTATCAAACAAACATTGATACAGAAATACACCATGTACATAAAATACTTGAAACAATACACCAACAGAACAAGGTAAATTTATCTCTGAACCATCTCATAAAGCAGTATCACCTGAGGATCATATCCATAAATGACATACGTGTGGCATTACCCTGACTCATATTTCAGACCATCCCATTTCTGCTGAACAACTCAGTTGCCACTCGTGGAGGTAACAAATATTTTTTCCATTGAGAACATTTCCTAAAGTTTCTGACTTACTATTCTTCCGACTTTGCCTTGTTTCCCCAGTGGTCCACGCTCACCCTAAACAGATAAAAAGACAAAAGCTTATATACCTTGTAGGTTCAAAACTTTTATTATCCATAGTGCATCAAATAAAGATCATGCTTTCAACTGTGAGAGGAAAAAAATGCATGTTAAGTGAATTGCAATACATGTTAAGTGAATTGATCTCATAGATACATGTAGACAGCAATTATGAATGACAAGAAGTAATGCATTTGAAATACTCTACCCTTTCTCCATCTATGCCTCTTAGCCCTGGAGGTCCAAGTGGTCCTGGGTCACCCTGTGAAGAATAAAAAAATGGATGCGTTAGAAACCTCTAAGCTTTTACTTAGCAATATAATTTGTTATCTTCTGCAGGAAAGTCTTCTTGATATTAACTTTCCCTGTCAAATATTATAGCAATCTTCATAATTACATCTCATGCTGTTGAGCCCTTACAACCTTGAAATTTCAACATTCAATACCAACTGCAACTTGTGTTTACATATGAAGTTAGGCACAGTTAACATCTGAAAGAAAATTCCTGTTTTGATTATGAAGCCAAGTACTTACAGTTTCACCCTTAGGACCAGGTGGACCTGCAGGACCAGACCTTCCCTGGAAAAAAATTGATAAAACTATGAAATTCCATCACAAGCATTATAAAGTACAACATTTGTTTCAACAATCCAAAAAACAACACACCTTTATCATTGTCACAATATCATTACCAAAAAATGTTATCAAGACCTCTATTTTGTCAAAATATTAATAATCTAACATCTGTGACTTTATTAAAACACCAAACAAAAAGGCTTCTTGTGTCTAAGTACAATGTATGACTTGACAGTTCACCTGTCTTCCTTGGAACCCATTCAGTCCTTGTTGTCCCAGCTGGCCAGGAGGTCCCTACCAGAACAACAAAAATTACACTTAATAACATTTAACACAGTAGATGTACTGTATATTTAAACAGCTACATTTCACACATTGGCATGAACATTTACTGATATCTACAAAGAAGATTTGTGGGAATACAGGCCTCAAGACATATTGGAGCAGGTAAAATTGAAGCATATAAGCAGAGGATATCATATATACATGATGTAAAAAGGGGGTATATCATCAAAGTAAAGCAACATTATTTATACATCAAGATACAGTTTAACCCTATCAAGCACTCTACACATTATAAGCATGTTTGTTGTGAGTCTTACTTTTTCACCAGGCAGTCCCATAGGGCCATCTTCTCCTTGGTCACCCTGAGAACACAGGAGTATGAACAGAATGGAGACTTAGGGTGCAGAAATGTGCCCTTGAACAGTACCGATGCCTGTGCCTGATGAGGCGGTGTTAGTTACACAGCTAATATTGCTTCTGACATTTTCATCATTTGAGATTTTCATGCCTTATGGCCTCATTAACAGGTATTTTGTATGACACATTTGAATTTTTTAAGAGTATCCTAGCCTGGGTACCATCCATTTTTTTAATGGGGCTCTTTGCACTCGCTTCCCTGAAAAACGGATGGCTCCCAGGCTATGATTATCCCAAGAATGCCCTTATTTTTCCGTACTGGCACAATGGATGATCCTTTGTAGCGACGTACAGCCTGCCCTCACACACCCCAAGTTGGAACCTGTCCTGTTGGCACCATAATAAAGCACCTTCTGGCACCCCCTCTTGACATTGGCACACCCCCCTTGACATTGGCAACACTTTTCTGACATTGGAACACCCTGTCTTTATATCAATACACCTATTTTCTTATGTTGGCACCACCTTCTGACATTGGCACACCTTTCTGTAACATTGTGACACCCCTCCCCTTGACATTGGCATGCCCTCTTCCACATTGGCACCCCCTCCCTGTGTTTTTTTTGTTGGTGGCACTTCACCCTTCTGTATCACCCTCCTCCTGTCATTACACCCCCTCCGGACATTAGCATAACCTCAGCACCTGTCCTGCTACCCCTTCATACTGTCACCCCCCAAGTGTTACCCCCTTCTTCCTGGCACCTGTCCTGTTGGCACCCCTCTTGGCACCACCATACTATGTACCAACAGGACACACATACACATGCACGCAAACCAGTAACTGTTCATAAAGTGCATAGAAATTGAAAAGCCAACAAAGCAAGGTAGTCTTTCTGGCTCCATCATGACGGCCATACTGCTTGCATTATGCCATCCTCCTCTAACCTTCTTCTTGGACAGTTACACCACACCTTCATGGATGAGATTGTTTTTTTCAGTTGTGTCTTTTACTCTCACCTTCACACCCTTCCTTCCAGGTGGGCCAGGAATCCCAGGAAAGCCTTTGTCTCCCTGGAAACAAAGCAAAACACCTGATAAACAATCACACATAAAGCTACGATATCATATACAAGTAATACTACTAGTAATACTTTGATTAAAAGTAACACTTCAAGAGAATCTGTAATTTGCAAAATGTTAGAAAACTGATCTGAAAAGTGATGATAGATTTCTATAATACAGTAAGAGACTTGTTCACCAACACAGTTGTCCTACCTTTCTGCCAGGTATAGCCACCAGGGGTATCCATCCTGGATCACCCTTCTCTCCCTACAGACATGGACAATACAAGAAAACAAATGTAAGAAAAGAACAATAAGAACAGCAAGACAGTAAAGATAACATTGAGACCACCTTAACACTTAGTTGGCACAAGTACTTTGGTAAAGGACTCATTATCCAGCTGCATGACATAGTTGAAACATCTTGGATACTTTCTAAATCCATGTTGATGCACCAGGCACTTTTCCAAATCCTTGTACTTTGCCTGGGATTTTACTCAAATCCCACGTGGTAACTGAAACGGTCTGTATTGAGATCTGGCAGTAATTGGCAGTGATCGGAACATAGTGTTACTGCTTCGTTTGCAAATATGCCAATACTCTAGACCTGCAAATTTAACACTGAGAAATCAGTATCATTTCCAGGCTGAACATACCATCAGTTGTCAACATATATTGAATAAACTGAAAGCACCTGAATACTTCAACAATTCTAAGATTATGTATTTAAGTACATGTAGCTTCTGAAGTATCCATTTGTACATGTATCTACATGTAGCTACCAGGTCTTTATTGAAGAACCATTTTCCGGGAAGTGGATAGTACAATGGGTACTGGATGAGAAAAGATGGATACCAGGCTAATGATAATGATCAGTAGACATCATGATGTCTGGTGTAGTGACCACCCACATTCTCTGTAACTCGCATATTGGTCCTGCTGCTTCCGTAATGTATTGTGCATAGCACTTCAGCAGAATGTCTCACATAAGGTCCTATTCACGCATATAAAATAAGGTTAACATTCTGTCTGTAGTTTCCAAATGTTCTGTTGGAAAAGATATCGTCTACAACAGGCAAATTCTAATGCCATGTTGACCAAACATCCAACGAAACCTTGAAAAATCTGGGTTTTGCACAGGTGCAGTATGTTCTGCTGACGTGATGTAAAAACAGGCATAGTGGTCAGGTTAGGGCTGTTCCGACAAGGTTAGGGCTAGGGTTGTACATGTAGGATAATGAGTTGAGTTGTCAGGACATACAGGTGTCAGAACGTAGGGCTGTAACCATCAAGTTCCTGTCTATCACAAGGAGGTTTAGGTTGAGAAAACACTGCTGGAGTGTCTCACACCTTCCAGAACAAAGTGTCGTTAACCTCTGGTTGGCTGGCACACTTCTGAGGCCAAGAGAGGGCACCCAACAACCCTTTGCTGCATGGCTCCTGTCCAAGGAGGTTACATAGCTGAGCTCACACCATCTCACTACATGTGGTACAGTTTTGCTGTCACAGTTGCAGCCCATCAGTTGGGATGAGTTGATCAGCATCCAAGGACAGCAAGACAACTTGACACCTGGCTATGGGACATCGTCCCCTGACATGCTGAGATACTTGTGACATCCAACTATGTCTTTGTACAGATGTACCTCCAGAAACCACAGAGCAAAAGCACTTCATAGAATAGGAACACAAATAGTTAATATAAATAATACACTTTTACTAAGTTTTAGGAATGGAATAATTGAAAACACAAAAACTGATAGTCTATTCATACCTAAAGTTTTCTCCTTCATTTTAGATAGTTTTATAAAAGTGATGATATCAGGGTTTGTATCATCCATCAGAAATACTTTGTCTCAAAAGATTAAGGACTTGAAAGTCTATGAAACTGGACAGTGGTTACAATACTATGTTCAGACACCCCTATATATGTTTAGACACCCTACGTTTGGACACCCCTATAGATGTTTGGACACCCTACATTTGGACACTCCTATACAGCATGTTTGGACACCCCTATGTTCAGACACCCCTACACATGTATGTCAGAACATGCCAACCAACACTAGCTACAAATGCTAATATACAGGGTAGTAAAGTTTTACAAAGTTTCTACTGTGTTCCCAGAGAAAAAAAACTGCATCTGCTTCCAAGAACAACCATGTTGTGCACAGGAGGTGTTGAACCACTGCCAGGTCCCTCCAGCTTGGGACCCACCAAAGGTTACCTTTCCTGGGGTGGTGTTAGTTTAACTACTGACTGGATTAGATATGCACCATAATCTTAACAGCTTCCTCAGGAACTTTCCAACCAGATGGCAGTTTTGAACCTGTCTAGAGTTGTTGTTTTTTGCATAACTACTGGGCATGACACCATTTGCTTCTTTTGATATATAATATAATATAATGTATTTTGTCTGCTATCAGCGAAAGGAAAAATTGTCCATGAACAAAAATGTAGAAGACCATTGAAGGGAAGCCAAATTCCTATCTCATTCCCAGAGGTTTGAACCCCACATGGGCATGGTATAAGTGGTTGCATTAGTCCTTTTGGATGGGGACATGAAGCCAGCTGCCCGGGCCCGATGTATGAAGGGGAGCTCCAAGTGTTAGCCTCTTGTGTCAAACTTTGGCATGTAAAAGAACCCAAAACACTTGTAGAGAAGTGTAGGGGTGACCAGGATTGCTTGGCTGAAAGTGAGAGGTGTGGTGGGACCACATCAAACTACTGATATCAGAGGCTATCAGAAAAACATCACAATTTGCCTCAGTATAGGGTCTACAGCTTTGCCTTGTTATTTTTACCACAAAAAGCAATCCACATGTTTTGAACTCGGTAGTCATGATCTTCCCTAAGGGTACACTCTGCTGCATCCATATTTTTCTAATTGGAGGCAAGACCAAAATAGTACTCTGACCTATTCCACTTTCTGTGTGTCTTTGGCAGCAATTTCCACCATTAAGAACCCCCAGCTTGATACTGTCAGGACCAGGTACAAGTGACAGTCCATCTGACAGATCAGAGAATGGCTGGCATGTGATGCTACATGTGTGGCGACATTCTAACAATGCTTTAAGGTGACACCATACAGGAGTTCAACAGATATAATGTGTAGATCTGCTATTCTAACATAATATTCTTGGTTTGACAATGCTGTCATTCAGGTACATTCTATTCCATTATTAGTGAATTCCGGTCTTCAATCCCATCCCCATATCTGATGTAGATTATCAAGCCTTGGCTTAAGTCTGTTGGCAAAGTACAAAAATGTACAGCTCAACTGAAGCCTCAGGTAAGCCAAGCCAGATGGCAACAGGCATGGCAAACTCCATAATGGACCAGGGTCACAGAATTTGTCCATTTTAGTCCTTTCCTTTCTTTTCAGAAGATATTGTGGACCTTGGTTGGCTGAAAATTCGAGCTGTAGCAAAGCACCTCAGTGGCAGATGACTAAATTGAGTCAAACCTATTTGGTTTACTATCAACTTTCATACCTCTGTGCTGGGTACCCTAAAACTGCACATTTGAAAAAACTGTGTCATCAACACCTTATCCAGAATGTCTTAGGGGGGCGAGGGATGCTGAAGAACATTTCTTCCCTTTTCAACAACAACTAGGTCAACAAGTTATCATCAGTTTTATCTGCTAACTTTCTAGTTGTTTCTCAGCCATCATCTCTCCTGATCCAGCCCCTATCAGAACCATATGATCTCAGCACACATGCTTTGATCAACTCTATGCCATGAAGGGTGCTGCTCATCAAGCCAATTTCTTAGACTACAGGAACCCTGCTAAACTAAATAGGATGGGACCTACATGGAGGCTACCAATTTCTGTTTTTAAAAGAAAACTGAGACATTTAATGGTCAGAGATGTTCTTCTGTTTCTACTTAAACCTCTACACAGTCAGCATGTTGGTGTTTCCTGTATCCAGCTGAAGACATTCAGGAACAGGATGCTACTGTAAATTCATTTAAGTTCAAGGGGTGGGAGGGATGCTAGCCTGGTTACCAAACCTATTATATCTCCCAAGTCCTACATCCTCTCCGCTATTTTGGGACCTATAATAGGTTTTTGGTAACCAGGTTTGGGGGATGCCAGTATTTACTCTCTAGTGGTTGCATTGTGATGATCACAGTGGATATACCATAGCATACTATACCATAGCATAGCCTGGTGTCCACTCTACTGCAGTTTGTTTTGTGTGGGCTCTCTTTGGGCCTGTGTTAGTTAAGTTCCCGGCAATCACCTCAAAGTCATGCAAAACTCCTACTGTACTAGGAGACTACACATGTAGTCGAGTTGGGCAGCGGGGAACTACTAAACCGGCTGTGGTTAGCATGGGGTTTGGATGTAGAATAGCTTCTGTCAATGGTGGGGACTGAAAAGAGCCTGTCCAAACTAGCACGTTGGCAGAACGTACTGCACCTGCGCGAATCCTGTAATGTATTGTGCATAGCACTTCGCCATAAGGTCATACTCGCCTACTGTATAAGGTTAACATCCCATCTGTAGTTTGCAAATGTTGTGTCTGAAAAGTTGTCCTCTGCAACAGGCAAATTCCTCATGCAACTGTGACCAAACAACCAATGAAAACAGTGAGAAATCAGGGTTTTTCTGAAGGCGCAGTATGTTCTGCCGACGTGCTGCCCAAAGTGTGGTAGAGTGACTGATATACAGCGTAAGGAGACAAGGTTACCTTGATGTGGTGTTCCAGTCTAGACATTGTAATACTAGTACTAGACAGGAAATAATAAAACCTTCCGAAATGTCTTTCAGTGTTTGCCCCTTTCCTCCTCTTTTCTTTCATTCTTTGTGTGATTAACAAATTGACTTGATGTTTAGATCAGAATAGTCATTAATCAGAATATCAATGGGTCAAATCTTTTCACATCTTTGTATCCAAGCATCCAACTGCATGACCTCTAATAGTGTAACAATTTGTACAGGCCTATACCGGGTACCTTTCTCCTATTGTCACTAATGTCCCTTCCCCACCAACAGAGTTTAATTTTTTCCCACAGCAATTGAAAAATTGCAGTTGAAATTTGACATTACTTCAACAGGAAATTTTAAGAAATGTATATCATCACCCAAAACAGTTTCATTTCCCTATTTCTAGCTTTAATAGGCCTTTTATAATGCTACTTGCCACCTGTTTAAAAGACTGCACCACTGTCAAACAAAGGTACAGAGGCTGTGATGAATGATTTTTTGTTTCCGCTCTGTCAGACTTCCCACTGGTTCACTAGAACCAACTCAGTAAGTCAGTTGTTTGTTTCTCTTGGCAAATTTGGTTCTAATCTCCTTGAAAGGTTCCACCTCCTAGAAGTGACACTTCAAAGATGGTTCTTTTCTCACAGGAGAAGGGGGTGAGTGTACAAACTAAGGGGAGGGGGGAGTGGGAACAATGTTGCCATTATAGGATTGACAGCCTTGGTCATGAACTCTGTGCAGTGTCAAGATTCCAGACACAGCCCGCCATGTGTGTAGGCTAGTAGGGCAGAATGTGTTCCTGTAAACAAAGGCAAGGGTACAAAGGCTTTTATCAGAGCCCTGCTGGTGCTAGTACAAATGTATACACATATTCTAATACATTGTACCTGTGCTTTCTAAGCCTGGACACCAGACCTATTTTAGTAGCATGGATGCCAGACCCATAACATGCTAGACACAGAGTTAGCCAACGTAGCCTAACTGAGGGGGGCTGTGGTATAATTTCCTTGGGGGCATATAGGCTGTGGAATGGAGAAACTGGCCTATGCCTATGTAGGCCCTGGAAACAGTCTAGATCTGTCACCCATCGCAAACAGGAGAGACGAAATAGACTTGGCAGCTAAAATAGGCTTGGTAACCAGGGTAGTCCTTTCTACTAAAACTTTTCAAGAGTTGCTACCACTGACAGGCAATCGCCACTGAGGTTTCAGGTAACAGATTTCCTTACAAGGTTGAATACCACAAGGCCATCTCATCTCCACTGCTGGATTAAAGGGATAACCCTTAATCCCCACAAGGCTCCAGACCTTGCACCACAAGGTGGACATGTGGACAGGACTGGACTGGGTGGAACCTATTGATTCCAGAGACCTGTCCAGAAAGGGAAAGCAGATTTGGGGTGGCATCTGCTGACTCCCATGATAAGAACTTTTGCTGACTTTGAAGATAAGAACTTCTGCTGACTTCCAATTTGTAGCCTGGATGCCAGACTGTTCTCAGGGCTAGTACATAGACCCTGGAGGATGGAGGGGTGTCCGGTTGGCCCTGCACATGTACACTGGCCAGGGCAAGAGTCTGGCACCCAGGCTACAAATCTGCAGAGATAAGAAGTTGCTGGGTACATCAGATAACAAGGAAGAACAAGGCATGGAAGATCTCCTACCTTTCCGTGAGATTTTAGAGTTTTGGTAAATTTCTTGTGTTATCTTGTATTATTGATAGTGCAGATAAAGTTAAATTAGCATAATTTATACTTTGCATAACTTGCTTAAATTGTGTACCTTGTCTAAGCTACCTACATGCCCCAAATCATGACAATCCATCTTTTGTTTCTCTAGTTATCTTCATCGAAAAAATTTTTAATGGCCCTGCAGTTCCAAAATTACAGCCATACACCTACCAATATTATTACAATAAATCAATTGTTTCAAGTTATTGCTGCCCAAAATACAGTGAGGGAACACCAACAGGCAAACAGACAGACAGACCAAAAACAATATTTCCATTTTTCTGGAGGTGAAAATCTGGCAGAATATCAGTATGTGACCAAGGGAGTAATACAATATGAGGGGGTTGGAGCCTACAGTTTGATTGTAATCTAAAACTGTGCTCTGAAATGTCACTTGTCCTTCAGATGGCTTAGGGTTAATTCAGGAGTCTGCTTGGGTCCACAATTCTTATGAGATGCACATGCCGAAAACTGACAATAGTTTTGTGCTGAGATCTACTCATCTAGAAGTGTTTAATCTAATGCCTCCGATGACACTGAGATACATCAGCCCTGATAACATTCAACCATGATCAGCACTGTATCATTCAATGAACAAAGACGTTGTACAAAATATACACCCTCTTGATGTGAATGAACATTGAATCTTACACATGTGTTTTCAGAAAGAAGGGAACGAATTGAAGTACATGTACTGATTAAAGGAACTAACACCACCTCTTAGTCTTACACCATAATGGTGACAAGATTTCAGCACTTTTCCAGTGACCCCAAAGTGCCCATCATTTTAATTTGAATAGACAGAAGGACACTAGCACACAGGCACAGATTGAGGGACAGCAAACCATCTGCACCTTATTTCAAGTTTCTCTGGAAATAGCACTCAGAGATTGATGCATATATGGCAGAAGCATGTCCTTTCATTTTGACTGACAATGCCAGACAGATAACCTTAACTACCTTAATTCTCCGTCTCCTCATCTATCCTAGTTACCATCAAAGGGAAAGTGCTGGGGGAAAGAGACTTGATCAATGCCATCCCACCTGCAAGTCAGCATAGACATAACATGCCCTTATCACAACAGACCTCACTAACTCAGACCAGCCCCACCCCTACCCCATCAAAACACAGATGCAAGAATCTTGGAAAGAACCGAAAAATTCAATACAACCTTATCTGTAACCATGGTAAATATTTTCACATCAACGGCCAAAGTCTCTATGTACTATATATCTAAATGATGATTCATTCGTGTTTGTTGAGAAAGTCTGCCATATCACTGTTTTTTTCGGGATCAAAGAATGAGAATAAAAAGTAGACTTACATACACTAGGCTAGGGCCAGTTTTACTGTGAGGCCTGACCAAGTCTCGGGCTCTATGTTACCTTCAAGTTTATAGATTACATGATCCGTCCCTAAACAATGATGGCCATGACGGCTTGTATTACATCATAACACCCCTACATGCTTCTCTATATCACTTTTAGGTACACCTGCTAGATTTCCCGTTTCCTAAATAAATCCTTTCAAACTTCCCTGAAACTGCATTTGATGTCATACCAGTTCAAGCCAAGAAAATTTAGCTATGTGGGCAGCGACTGATTTCACATGGAACATGGTATTGATGATTTCTCCGGCAAAATACATGGCAATCTATTTAAAATAATGCAGTCTCCTTCTTCTTATTTTGTAGTAGAAATGTGAATCTTACCTTTAGTCCAGAGAATCCAGGCGGTCCAGTTCTGCCGGAGAATCCTGGAGGGCCCTGGAAAACAGCAAAAACCAACGTGAGAAAAACAGTACAGGCAGGGGTAATGATGTAATCACTTGTACCCTCTCACAGAACTGAAGAACCTGGGGAAATGACAGTTCCCCAACAGTTTCTCTGACCATTCTGTGCTGCTTTTCATCCTAGGACATTAATCACTGCATTTCTGGGCAAATCTGTCATTTCACCATCTGAAAAAAAAGGCCATCTGTGGCCAGATGTTTTTCCCTGCATCTTTTCCGAGATGATATTGCAAAAGGACGTCACTCACCACAAGTTTCAATAAATAATACAGGTAGAGAAAGTGGCTGTATGTTAACATAATGGCTCCCAGCGTCAATATGTGCCACATCATACCAAACGCGGCTCAACACCGGTGATCACATTAACAAAGCGGTCTCTAAAGTGTATCGCCAGACGAATCCTGACACAAGAAACGGGCTGATAACCAACCTCAACTCACCTACCGGAATGCAAGGTCATGTGTGTCTGTGCCAGCACAAGCTGGATCCAGACGTGCCACACGTGTGGAAGAATTATTTACTACAGTTACAACTTCTCCAATTCCCCTTCCGAAAGAGCTGAACTTCAACTCCATCCTGGTACTTCAGCTGATGTAGGAGAGAACCATATTTCTTTCTCTGCACCCTACAGAGAAGACAGTACTTTTGGCAATGGCTGCGCATCTCGGAAATGTGGGGACAATTTAGGGAAACCTGGGAAACCAAGTCCAAGAGAAAGATGGCATTGATTCAGCCAACCCTAGACAAAGCAATCAACATTTAACACACCTCAGGTGAACCGTGACATTAAGGAGGACTTTCATTGACGTTGTTGGGACCAAAACTGCGCAAAGGTTACATACTTCCAAATAGCTTTTCTAATGAAAAAAGTCACCGTATCCCTAGTAAAACCATTCTGCACTTTCTTATAACAAAATTTTGTCCTCCAAAATGGAGTTCAGGGCATTAAAAAAGCATTAAACTTGGAGTCAAGCACTACGCTTTGATTTCAACCTGCTTTACCTTCACCTTGACTCCAGGGGTAAACTCTCTTCAGCTTCTACATCTTCATGTAGGCCTAAATGAAATCCAGATTTCCATTTGATCAATTGAAGTTAAAAGGTTCAGAGGTTTTTAAGTCAGCAAAGCTGCACACATGGTACCTCTGGTGGAAGTAACAACAAACTTTCACAAAGTTCAGCAGAAGTCTCACAACAACAAATGTTTAAATTTCCACCATAGACTGTAGACAGCAATTTTTTTTGATATTCTTTATAAATGTTTGTATCTGATCAGCTGAATTATCATCTGCAAATTTGAAACAACTGAGGTGGAAGTACAACAAAGATGCAATATTCTGCAAGTCATTGTATCTGAATAATCAAACGTGTAAACTGCAATAATCAACAGTGTAAAATGCACCATACCAAATAATATCAGATTTCAAAAGCTACCTTCCAATGCAGTTTTTGGAAAGTTGAGTCGGCATAAAAACCTCAAAACTGATAACAAAGTAATCTTGTTATGCGAAATTCGTAGACTCATCATTTTATAGGAGACTAACCAGTACAACCAAAGTGGATAGTTTGTCATACTAAAATGTTCTGTTGTGACCTAAAGAATTGCATGAAGACCAGACACTTTGATGTCTGCATAGCCAAGAGAAGCGCACAATGAGCTGTTGTGGTAGTGGAAAGACTGTGTAACTCGGGCAGCAGATCGGAAATGTCAGTTTGAACTACAAAGCCGCACACAGGAGAAGCTGTCTGCCAAAGTAAATACTGCCAAGATTTTCACAGACAAAATCCTAATATTATTCTAACCTCAGTCTGAAAGTTACACTATCCTCCCGGATCACATTAAATGTGGGGCGAACCTCCGCTACAAAACAAATATTGCCACAGAAGTTGCTGAACAAACTATGCTTTGACTAGGGTAAAGGAAGAAGGAGTGGTAGAAATCAACTGTAGACAGACTTATTTCTGGGAAGGGCAAGGTCAAGTTTTCTTCTAGCTCTCTGTGGGGTCCAGAGGAACAAGGTGGGACAACTCAGTTGGTGGATTGGGTTGTTAAATTCAACAGTGACAAAGTGGTGCAGTGGTGGTATTTTGGCTGCATGCCATGATTTCATTTCACTCAAATGTTCATCAATTGTTTATGTATGTCTGCCTATCCTAGATTCAGTTCACTCTTCCAATCGCTTGCCTTTGATATGCAAGAGCTCTGATTGGCTCAGAGTCACATGGCACGGCATCGGGTGAGCCCATTTCAAGCCCGGGGGCAAGAATTCTTTCAGGAATAATTAATCCAATCCGGGCACAAAAAAGGCGAGACTTCTGAATACAGAGTTCAGGAAAAAGTAGACATCGGTGCCATGTTGAGTCAAGTTCAATCAGGAAAAAACTACACCGTACAGGATATGGGGGGTGACAACTTCCTGCTAATAAGCAAGAAGGTTATAACCTCCTTGTAATAAGTAACCTCAAGTACAAAAATAATAGTTTGGGCTGTTCAAAATGATTAAGGAAATTTGATACCAGTGCACCAAGAATCTTTTGAAACTCTACCCCCATACATACCATCTTTGTCCTATTGTTCACCTTGACTGTCTGTAACAAGAGCCTGTCTCTTTTCATGATTTGTTCAATTAGGAGTGCAAGCCAAACATGCACAATCTAGCCCGAGGCTTTCTGCTTTAATTTTGAAAGGTCAGTTTATGATTGGAGTACTATAACCTAGAACAAGCCAGCTAATGCAAAAGGGCTGGTACATACATGTAGGTACATGTACATGTTATAGAGGCGTGGTATGGCCGAGTGGATAGGCTACAGGCTTTTAGCTAGGGGGTGTCCAGGGTGTCTTTTGGACGCCCTGTACTGAAAATAAGAAGAAATTGGACGCCCTACTTTTTGGTAGGACACCCTAAAGACGCCCTGTTTTTTTCCACTCTCAACCCCTGCCATGCACACATGCCTCCCTTCAGCCTTACTATAAATACAAAAATGATGGTTTACTGAAGGAAAAAAAACTCAAATTCCTCAAAATTTGTAACTCAAAATGCAAAAAGTAGTGTTTGAGAGCATTTTGACTTTCAAAAAAGGCCCCCTAAAAAGCTTGTGCACCGTGCATCTTTGCTGAGCATAGCATACAATGCAAAAAATGGACGCCCAACAAAAAAATCCTAGCTAAAAGCCTGATAGGCTAGCAGTCACGAGATCTAGAGGGCACAGGTTCAATTCCCGAAATTCCTCACAAAACATTGTATCATTGGGAAAGACACTTAACACATCTTTCCTCACGCCACCAGGGTATAAAATGGGTACCTGACTTTGGTTGGGGGGGGGGGGTAAATGGTAGTGGAAGGAGAAGGATGGGCTCTTCCAATACCGTGCCCCAGACAGCGTGGATCAAAATCACTGCCACTACTACATCAACAACGCTTTGGGACTATTTTACATGTTATAATACAACCTGGAATCCAGGCTGTTGCTAGGGCCTACACAGAGCAGCTCTAAGGGTCTTCCTCAGAGAGTGTAATGCAAAATTTCCTTGGATTTACAATGCAATATGCCAGTCCTGGTGCTGAAGAGCTGGCCTGTGTAGGCCCTGGATTCCAGGTTCAGGGGCAAACATTATCAAATTCTACACTTTGAGGGTATAAACATGCATGGTAAACTGTAGTCAGTTAAAGTAGACAGCAGGTAAGGAACATTCAGAGCTGACCAACTTAGGCTACAAAACAACAATCTGTAGGGGAGACAACGAGAAGAGGTGAGCAATCACCTGTGTTGTCAACCCCTCCATTTTGTAATGGAAAAGCTAAATAAAGAACAAGAAATAAAAAAACACCACTACTGTTCCTGGCTGAGTTACATGTAACCTTTAGTACAGCCAAGTAGAGAACAAGTGACATGATCAAGATGTCTTCTACACATCTATCTCATTTAAAGACTACAAGAATTAAGGTGCTCAGTGGCCTACTTAAAAGACATCAGAAGAGTTATTGTCACCTCTCACCTGACTGGGTCTAGCCTTCACCCAAGTGTTTTTAATCACTCAGACATAAGTGCATGTCTGTTAGTTAGACCATTAATATTTACTCCATGTGACCAGTTCTTCAAAGCCTTGGGAGAGGCCAGACTAACCAGTGGAGACATAAGTGGGACAAAACCATCCTGTTCCTCTTTTCTTTTCTTCGTTATAACCAGAGTTCTAATTGGACATCATTAATCCAATTTTGTACCAGGATGCAATAAAGCAAACCTAATGACACTGTATGAGGCCTTAATCTGGCCCAAAATGGGTGCTGCTCGAACGTCCATTGCAATAAGTACTGTACTTCGCAGGCAGCCCTCTTCTAATAGAAGTTCTAGCTAAAGATACAAAAAAAGTCTTGTATTGTTTTGGGTGTGTTTGTCTGACTGTGAGTGTGTCTGCAAGTTGGTACAGTTGAAAGACAGCACATGGGTGGGGAAATCCCTAACCACAAACCACAAAAGGTCAGACACAGTAAGTAAGGTTCAAGAGGTCCCAGAAGCTAGCCAGGGCAGGAGCCAGCAGGAAGTCGGTCGACTGTCAGTCTAGTTCCAGTTATAAAATGTAGACAAAAGAAGTAATAGATAAGAAAATCACCAAAACTCCTAAGGAAATTTCTGATTCCTTCTTCAGCTTTGAACTGCCCGGTAGGTCTAATAGGAAGCTCTCAAAGCTAGATGATGTGACACCAGGGCTACTTGAAGGTCAAAGTTTCCAGTGACCTTCTTTAACCTTCATCGACCCCTGCTATATCTGGTTAATCATTAATGATACCCACACGATCCCACAGGACATGAAGTTCAGTCTCCTGACCAGTTAAAAGACCTGGCCGATGACACCAGCATTTCAACCCCCGATAGGCAAATGTCTGATTTTGAAAACATCAGTCTCACACAGTCAGACAGTTTGATTGAACCCTGCTTTGACCTTCCAGACAGCGGAAGTCTAGGACTCGTTATGGCATCATCATTAAGAGTTTGTCAGCCGACAGCATGTCATAACTGATACTACATGAAAGAGAATAGCACAGACAGCCTTAGCCTGGGTGCCAGACTGTTTCCAGGGCCTGAACAGGCCAGCTCCTGGGCTGTAGCTTAGAGCTAACATGCCCACAAGAAAATTTTACCATGTTGCTCTAGCAGTTGATATAGTTTCTCAGGTGAGGCTGTGGTAAAATTTCCTTGGAGGCATGATGGCCCTAAGGTCTGAAGCCAAGCCCTTGAGCTGTCCTGTGTAGGCCCTGGAAATCTCCCTGGCTAAATTGGAATATGATATTGACCTGACCACAATTTCTTGCCGTAAATTTGCACCAGATGACAGATTCTGGGAAAACACTGGGTGATAAGTTCTGCCACATGTAACTTTGCAGGTCACTGATTTTGTCTAATCCTCCAGAAATAGGCTTTCCATTAAGGACTTTGAGGACCTCTTTTGGTCTGAATGGCTGTTGGTCCCCGATAGCATGCATTATAGCAGTTATGGGTACCAAATGTTGAGTCTCTTTGGGGATTTATCTATCACACAAAAAAGTTTGAAATAGTACAAATTTTTCTTTCAGTTTTTTGCCAACTGTAAAGTCATATCTCTGTTTTCACATAATTGCTTTTCAGTGTCATATAGAAAACAACTGTGGATTGAAAAGGAAAAATAATATGAAGAGTTGTGAAAGAATATTTGAAATAAAAATATGCTTACCTGTTGTCCTGGTCTTCCTTGAGGGCCTGGATATCCCCCTAGCCCACGAATGCCCTGGAAGGCAAGAAATAGAGAAAAATGAGTACAATAATGTTTCCTTAACATTTCTACCACATAAATATATTTTCTCTCAGAAGTTAAGTCTTCAGAGATGGTCTACCTTCTGACTAATGGCTGGAAAGCTTCCAATAATGGGGATGGATGGAGAGACTCAATACAGTTTGAAGTCTGTTTTTAATAGAAATAGTTCATTGCCACTTTCATGCTCAAGCATGGGAAGTTATCTTAACAAGTTGAGTTGGATTTTATATGCCAGGTTGAATTTTGTTGACCATCTTTAACAGATCTTTTCGTAGAACATTGCACAGTACAGGTGTTTAGGATCTGCTGAGTTCTGTGTGAATGTAAGGTCTATACTGTTGAATCCTTGGTGACTGAATAAGTCAGTGTGGGCAGATCCATTCTCACAACAAGGGAAAATGGGGGTCAGGCCAGGTTAAGTAAAGACACCAAACTTAGACAAGAGAAGCTTTTGGCAAGACTTCTAGAAGGTTTTGTTTTAGCTTTGGTAACAAAAGTAACAGAAGAACTTTATTGACACAACAAAAGTACAGGGACTTTCGTAAGGTCTTAAACTACATGTAAACATACAGACAGATACGTGGGTGCAACAAAATTCACCTGCGTACAAAACAATGGATGGATCAACAATATGTGTAACATAGTGTGTATTGTTGACAACTCCTTGGGACTCAGTTGTAATTAATGAAATTGAAGATTTCACATGTGAAATATTTAGATGCTTTCTGAATATCTTGCTTATTCATTGTATGATAGAAGGAAATTGAAAACAGGAAATGAAATAACTTCCTGTCAGTATTCAAGGTGTATCTGCCATTTTGGAACAACTATGGAGACACTTGTAAGCAAACACACAGACACACCAAAAACATAACCTCAGTAGTATTGAACACTGGTAGTAATACTATGAGCAATCCACACACAAACATGATTTGATTTCCAAGTGATGCTAACCTCACAATGTGACATAATATATACCACACAAAGAACTTGTATTCCATCAAATCAATATTCATGTATTACTTGTGTCAAGACTAATTTTGGACATATGCTGGGTAGGAACAAACTGTCAGAACCAAAGACCACAGTGATGATTTACTACAACTTCTGGAACTGATTGACTTTGCGTCAGTCAGTACTGCATTTCTCGCTCACTTTCCTTAGCCTCCTTCGCAGACTTCTGATGCGGCAGAGTTCCTTTGGGGGGGGGGGGCGATACGAGTTATACCGCCGATTGATTTTGCTGAGGAGAGACAGTTTCCACACATCAAGATGCGGCGGCAAAACCGTCCCTTGGCGGCATAACTCGCGACACTCCCCAAAAAACACCGCATCAGAAGTCTTCGAAGGAGGCTACACTTTCCTTCAGTTGATTAACAAGCTTAGCCTCCTAAGCTGGCTCTGTCAGTCTATGATTCAGGTAGAATGATTTTTGCAGCACACAAGAAACTGTGTTTAGTGTGTATAAAGCACTGATATGCCATAAGGAAAACACCACATTATGTTCATTGTATTTGCCAAAAAATGGTTCAATAGAGCTTGCTAATGAGGCTACCACAGGGTGTCAATCATACACTATTATTTCTCAACTTATATTCTCCTACTTGTGATAACATACAGACAATGGGCCCCTAATGCCAGTGCATTTCAAACATTGGTGTTAAAAAGCTCCTCCTCCATTGTTACAGTGTGAAAGTGGGTGGAGCAATGATGAAAACCTGTCACAACAAAAGGGTATTGATAGACTGGGACAGAGGGAGTGGATAATTAGATTGAAAGAGAGGGGGAGGGGTAAAACTGTAAAACCCTTTTCCTGAAACCCTGGCGATTTTTATTGAAGTCCAGAGTAGATTATGTCATGGTGGCATGCTTCAATAATTGGAGCAACATCATATAAAAGGTCTCCAGTGGATTTGCTATTTAGATAGGTTGAGAGGGACAAGCCAATGTTGCAGCAGTTTGACTCAAAAGGTGGCCCCCTCCATATTACATGTATTGCACAATACACATCTATATATTGCACAATACACATTTATGTATTGTACAATACAGTTCTATGTATTGTACAATACACATCTATGTATTGACTTTTGTACAATACACATCTACGTACATGTACAGATTGAACCTCCAAGGTAAAATCCAAGGCAATCGGCAATAAGGGAATAACATGCAGCAAACAGTAAATCATGTTCTTAGCCTCAATGTTTGTTGTTGTTTTGCTACTGTTGTTAGATTCTAACAGATCAAAAACAACAGCAGCAAAACAACAACAACAACAAACATTGCGGCTGCTATGGCGGTAGAATTGACTTGTCAGTGAACTGTGTTTATCTGGACTGCCTTCTCTGATCTCCCCCTCCTCCTCTCCCCATTCCCTGTCACTCAATGCTGCAGACTGGCCCAAAACTCAGGATCCTGCTAGATCTAGTCCAGTAACCTTTCACCCCTTGTGGTAAATTCTTGCCCCTGTCGTTCTTGCCCCTGTCGCACCAGTGCTACGACCGCTACTTGCCCTGCTACTGCCACTGTCTGGATATACACCCATATCCCACAGTTAGGATTACTGTTGACTCTACCACATCCCAAGTGCCACATTTTGGCCCAGAGCGCATCTTTCATGCAATGTGGGGTTGTTTCCCCCCACTTGTTCTGGTAAACAATAGCTAGCCACAAGACTGGGTCTCCCTGGGTTACATCTGGTCCTAATGATACCACTGACCTGTGATATGGCAACAGGGACAAATCAAATTCTAACTCCTTGGAGAAAATCCAACCCCAAGTAAATAATGGAAGTACTAGGAAAAGGAGGCCATGTGTAACACTTTCCTTAGATTTAAAGCATTATAAATGCCTGTGGGAAAGATGATGGTATTTACCATGCACAGTTGACAGCAATAGCTTTAGACCTTTTCTTATTCCAGATTTCGTAGCCCACTGACATCAAAAGTGTAACTAACTCAACATCAACGAACAAATCAGCATGAACTTTTTTATCTTTCAAAGCAGTCAATGGGTGGGACGCCTGGTTTGTGATGGAATGTGACCTATGTCTAATCTGCCATATAATCTTGTGCATCATCCATGCACTTGCAATGTGTTCTAAGTTTAGATAGCAGTCCCACTACATCTTCCCTCAGCCCTGAGATGGAATGCAGGGGTCGGAATCAACTCACCATGAGCCAGCCATGTACAGAACCAAAAAATAGAGAAGACTTCAAAACTTATGGTTTAAGCTGGAGTGAACTTGTGGCTTGATGTTCGCTTTAGTTCAAACACCATGTTGTAAATAAAGAAATGAATGGGCTGTTTTCTACATTCAGCTCTGCAGGGTTACTTGAACCCAGGCATTCCAAGAGGTTGTCTCCTAGTAATTAACAGTTCGTATGGTCTACTACTGTAAGTCTGAAAACTTTTACACTTAATTTTATTTTAGTGGTTTTGCCAGTGACCTCTAGACTACCAATTCTTGACACTGCAATTATGTGTTTCCAATATATTCCTACAGTAAATTTAAACCACTGTGAAAATCTCCTTTTCCCTCATACTGTTATATTAATCTGCCACAAAAGTAAAATTTAAAGAATTTACAGTAGACTGGAGACACAGTCACAGAAACAGTCCTCAGCATGAAGACAACCCCTTCTGTAATTTGTCTGCAATCTAAAATATGGTCCACCAAACAAAACATCTTTTCCCCTCAGCACCTTTGGTTTCAAACACTTTTGCCCTTTCCAGTCTGCAAGATGGCCTCTTGGTGTACCCTCACAGACACAAAATCAATTCCTTTCGGCTTGATTGAAGACAGTGAGAGACAGAAGGTCACATTTTCCACCAACAGTGAGCCTATGGGTGATTCTAATAACACACAACTGGAAACACAGACTGAATGGACCCACTATCACACAGAGACAGTAAAAACTTGACAAACTCACCGAGCGTCCCTTGTCACCTTTCTCTCCTTTTACGATGTAGAATAACGTCTCTCCTTTAGAGTCCTCCACATAGAAAATGACCGGTGGTTCCGTACTGGGCTTAGGTTCCTGGTGGTCTCCCGAACCGGAGCTGCCTGTGTAGCGGAAATCAAACCAGTCACCATTATAGCGGTCCTTGCCAAGAAGTACACCGGGTTTGCGATCTGCCTCTACCTTGAAACAGAGGGATAAGATTTCCCATTGAAGGACTAAGGCCAAAGTCCGGATGTGCCACATGGACGGACGATGCAGCAGTCATACAGACTGTGGGCAGGGGAAGAAGCGCTGCTTGCAGACAAGCCTTTTTGCAGTCATTGGCAGTGGAAGAAACACACATTGCACTCACAGGCTCCCTTCTGGATCTGGTTAGTTATGTTGTAGAGTTACTGCAGCTCTCTACCTGGTGCTGTCAAAAATCATGCAGTGGATTGAGGATAATCAGCACTTGATGCTGCCCAGCTCAGCTATTCAAACAATCTGCCAGGGAGAAACTATCATGTGCTGCCAATCCCTCTCCAGTCACCTTGGGAATTTAATACATTACAAATCCAGGCTACAAGTTTTATAGGATACAGGCAAAGAGGAACTGGGTAGTAGAAGTGATCTGGATGGGCTCATAATGAGGATTTGGTGGTTAGGCTGCATGCAGGAGGGGAGAGCAGATGACACAGACTGGCATAGCTAATGATGCATGCAAATGAGGAGGAAAGAGGTGGATATAACCCGACCTTCCCCAGCGCTGGTCTGCCCCCCTGAGGCAGGCCTGGGGTCCAGGCTGCCGACCGCTGCAGGAATGGTGGCTTCTATTGGAGGCTCCTCGGTGGGGCTCCCGTGGGCTCCCCCTGGGGGAGGGATGGGATATGCAGAAGGCAGAGAGGGTGGCAGAGATGCTGGGGAGGGAGGCAAGCTGGCCCCGCCGGCCGCGGACGGCGAGGGGGTGACTTTGTGGGAAGAAGATGGCGACAAGGTCAAGGCGGCATGACGTGTATGAGCGGTGGATGATGATGGCAGTGTCGGGTTTCCTGTGATGGCAGGAGTGGGGAGGGTGGTGGTGGTGGAAACAGATGTGGGCTCTTCTTCAGCACTGGGCCGGTCTGTAAATATGGGGTACCACGAAGACTCCTGCGTGGTAGTGGGCAGTTTCACGCGATGAAAAGGCGATAGAGGCAGTACAGTAGGAGTAGCGATGGCGAGAGAGGCGGGGTTCTCCGTAGGGGAGCCCCCGTGCATGTTCATGTTGGGCACTCTACCTTCGTGTAGTGAGAGAACACTATCCAAGTCCAAAATGGAATTCAGGCACCGCTGCCGGATGTAGTCGCAGTAGTGAGCAGCCACGGCAGGGTCGTAGTACATCTCAAACTGGCATATTGCACCCTGCAAGGAACCAAATAAAAAATCAGTTCACACACAGCATGTATCCACCTAATTCTAGCTCCACTTCACTCCTCTCTTCGCTGCCCCACAGAAAGTCTGGTACTCTTGCCAGCAGGATTTTTTTGTGGTTCTTTTATGTTCGCCTTTTTCGTGATCATTACTGTAAACAAATGATTTGCGAACTTTTTTTCCTGCACCTGCCGCCACCGAGAACATAATATAGTTCAACAAACATTTCCATTTTTCTCAGACTGCGAACTTTTGCTAACGTGAACATAAAGTGAATTACAGGTATCTGTCTCTTCTCTATCGTAACACTTTGCCTTTATGTCCTTATTTGTCGGGCCTTTTAACTTGTCAGCTAACACTGGCATACCCAAATAAAAGCTGACAAAATAGAAAGCCCAATAAAACGTCCAAAATGAGCCTAATTTCTGCATGGAGAGGGGAAAGGGTATGCCCTGGAATGTAATAGGCAAAAACTGTCACTTCCAATTTCACCAAGCAGCCTTACCTCAAAGTTTAAAACAGGTGCGTTACACCACACCTGTAGCTCTAGGGAGGACAGGTAAATGAACCCCTCAACAGGGCAATGAACTTTTGCATTCCATATGTCCTTATCAGAATTTGACCTTGGCAGAATGTCCTTATCAGAATTTTGACCTTGAGCAGAAAACCCCTGCCTGATTCTGATTAATGTGGTGTATCTCTGGTGAAACTAAGTAAGTCATGGTCAGTGCTCTCTTTTGCCAACAGGGTCACAGGACATGCCACAACCTGTTAGCCTTGGTACCAGCCCTGTTAGATAATCCACATGCACTCACCTGAAGCAACTGTACATGGGAAACACATGGAAAACTAGAACTGTAAGCACGAAGGCAGAACATACTGCACCTGTGCGAAACTCGTGATGTATTGTGCACTTCGGCAGAACGTCTCACATAAGGCCGTATCCACGCATATAAGGTTAACATCCCATCTGTACTTACCAAATGTTATGTCAGAAAATATATCCTCTGCAACAGGCTGACCAAAAATCTAATGAAAACCATGAAAAATGGGGGTTTCGCGCAGGCGCAATACGTTCTGCCGACGTGCTAGAAATATCATGAGGCATCACGAAAAATGTTTCACAGTTTGACATATTACCCATAATGCATCACACTGTGCATGCGCAGTTTAAACCATGAACCAACTTATACCAAATAAGAAAGAAGTCATTCTTACCTGAAACCTTTTGCCTTTACTCTTCAGTCTACCCAACGTGATCCTTCCCTCCTTTCCAATCTCGTCAAAAGGATTTCTCACCAGGTTCCTCTGGTCCTGCTGCTCCCCACAAGAAGTATACATGGTGACCTCCTGCTCGCTCACTTTAAACGCCATGAAGTGCCATCTACCGTCATTTGCTGTATAATTAAACACCGGCGAGTAGCGTCCGGGGAAGTTTTTTCTATCTGCATAGTAAAACTGGATATCTTTCTCTCCTATTCTTATAGCTAGCCGTGTTTTCTTCTGCTTGTCCTTGATGGAAAAGAGATGAGTTGTGAAGTTCTTGAAAGACTGGAAGACAAGAATGAAGGCAAAGTCGGAGGGGATGCCCTGTTTGAAGACTCTGCTGACCCGTGTGTTGATGCGCGCCTTGTTCTGCAGGATAACTCCATAGTCACCTCTTATTACTCCTTCTGGAGCTGTCTTGTGAGAGTCTATGAGATGCAGGCCTCTTAAAACATCCACTCCTGAGGAAGGGAAAAAAACATACAGTTTACATCAAGTAGCAAACAAGACAAATTAAACTGGAAAAGTAACATTTGCAAAGCAAAAATGCATACTGTTTACCTTCCCATATGGCTGCTCTGTTCTTACTTAAACACATTCATATATATATGGTCAGACAGGAGTCTAAATCCCTCCTACTATAAAATTGCAACATAATGTAACCCAACACTAGCTACCTTGGTAACAGACAGTCTGGTTCAGGTCATTGACCTTATTGGTGTGGAGAAGAAGAGGAAGAAACTGAGCAAAAACAGTATGTTACAACATAATCTTTATTCATCATCAAGCTCATTCTCACCTTGTGCAATTCTTTTTCTTAATATTTGCTGAAATATTTGCATATACATGTATATTTTATGCATGACAGCTCACAATATTAAGGGTACAGTAGAAAAAGACACTCAAACTAAATTGTTAAAAAAATCATTCTCAAATCCATGGCCATGGTGTGACCTGAATAGGTTTATTTCAGGTTTCTGGGGCATTTTGAGGTGGGGGTCTCAAGCCTCATGTCTGGTGACAGACTTTATTTGTACAGTGTACAATTTATGTGTTTGCCCCACAACTACAGGTTAAAGTTGTGTTGGCATTACGTGCAGTGTATGTGAACCTCATCTAACAAAAGTAGGCTATCATGATAACCTTCTGACCACTGCCATCTGGAATACTTTGCTTCTCACCACAACGACAACAACATCTATTTGCCCTTGTACACACATGTACTCCCATCATGTGGTCAGGGTAGACTGGACAGATCTAGAGTACTAGCCTGAATGTCAGCCTTTTTTAGCTTTCGTCTGGCCAGTAGCGGATCATGGGGAGCGGACAAAAGCTAAAAAGGCTGACACTCTGGCTACAATTCTATCTTGGAGAACCTGTATGATGTTGTTTCTTAGACAAATTATTATTGTTATTATAAGTGATTCATTGAGCCTTAGAGATTCAAACACTTTTCCACACTATCAGTATGCAGTATGCAGTATTTAAAAGCAGAAGTTGAATTCGAGCAGGCCAGCTACGATTAATGGTGAATCAAAATAGTTTGCTATGTCTCACAGAAAAGGGCAAGCAGACCCTCATGTTATTGAAGCACATGTAAGCCAGCCAAAACAAATTCAGATTTGACTGAAAGATGTTTTTTCTACTTTACATAACCATGATAACCTTAAAGTATGGAGCAGGTGAGGCCTGGGGCGGACGATGAAATGACCTGATTGTGTCCAATCCATGTACACCTCAATCAGTCAGCCCCATCATTCACATCATGTGTGGTACCCAACACTCTCCTCTCATGTACATGGTTAGGCACAGGAAAGTTAATTCTCTTGTTACCATCACAGTCCTGAAAAAATTTGGTGCGGTAGATGGGGATCTTTTTAGACATTTCTTTTATTGCAACAAAAATGAAGAGAGCGTATTGGAAAGTGATTCAACAATATTTTCATCACCAAAATGTCAGATTAGAAATCTGATGTTCCTTGCCAGCAGTATGACCTTAAGAAGGCTAGGGTTGGCAAGTTTTTCAGGGGTTGGTGCTGAAAACACAGCATTTTATTATTTTCTAGGCCTTTAATAGATGTGCCACAGGTCTGACCAGGATTAAAAACCTCTGCAGGCTGTCTGGTTTAGAATGGCCTGGACAGCTGCATGGAACTCACCTTTTGAAGTATCTAATATGACATGGCTGGAAGTTGTTCTCTGGAAATAGCAACTGTAATGAGCTACGAGGGTCTAGACATACCTTATGAAACGCACTGTTTAACAGATGACCAAGGTGTGAATTTCCAAGAACTACTTGTTAAACAGGTACAGTTTGGTAAATGTTTGCCACCTGTTTTTCATTCTTGCCAGCATTTGTTACACACATGTAGTTACATCTGTACATGTTCATTCACTTTCAGTTTACTGCTTTCCATTGCCAAGAAGGATTAGGATCAGTACTCTATTATTTAGCTGTATAATGCAATGAGATGACACATACATCATTATCAACAATATACATGTAGTTTGATCTGTTCCAAAGTCAGTACAGCATTTGATGTGATTGCGAGCATCCTTCAAGAACAATGCTTCATTATGTTTGCAGAAGAAAAACATACTGTTTTTGCTATGTTTCTTCTTCCTCATCTTCTTCTTCTTCTCCAAACAAATAAGGTCAATGACCTGAACCAGACATCTGTCACTATGGTGTTACATCATGTTGCAATTTTATAGCAGGAGCAATTTAGACTCCTTTCACCATAATTATTATATCTGAATGTGTTTGAAAAAGAATCAACAGAGCAGACCATATGCAAAGGTAAACATTATGCATTTGCTTTGCAAATGTTACCTTTCGAGTTGTCTAACGGTCTTTCTTTTTTTCCTCTCTCTTCCTCTCACTCTTTTTATTTTATTTTACAACTCATATTTCCTTTTCTGACATGAGTTAACAGATATCTTTCTTCTAGTCCCATTGGTGTTCTGTTCTTCTATATTTAGTATGGTATACAGGCACTGTTCCTCTTTAGTCTTTACTTTGACATGCCCATAGCTGTCTATATCCAGCCTAAGGCCAGACATTCCTCCTGAAAAAAAAAGTTGAATTATTCCTCCCTACAAGGCTGTGTACAACAAGAACCATGCAAGCCTCGCAAGCTTCATATTACAACATATGGACTCCGCATATGGATCAAATCTTTGGTCTGGTAGGAAGTAAGATAAGGTAATGTCTGAGATTTGGATATTAAGATGTAATCCTACAGACTAAGGGGCAACACATTTTCTTAAGAAGGCTGGAGACATAAATCTTTGTGGTAATGAAGTTATGCATAATGTCTCATATTGTTTGTGACTAACAGTTATTACTTGGCTGTCCATGCATTGAATTTAGCAATAAGTTACTACTGAACATTAATTACTGTGCAATGTAGTTAAAGAATGGCAAAATATTTTTGAAGTTTGATTTTATACATCCTTGAAAGCCATAAAATGTAGCAACTTCAATGATAGCTCTATAGTTCAAGGCTACACCAATGTGTTCCGAACTCCCCTAACCCTAACTCACCCCTATGTTCAGACATCTTCAAAACATAGGGGTATGGGAATGTACATTTAGGGCTGTCGCTACAAGCTTTCATTTGATGTGTGCTTTAACTGATGAGGTTTAACTGTTAGTCATCCTGTATAGATCCTGGAAAGTGTATATAGGCCCCTGGAGGACTATATGTATAGGTCAAGATGAAAACTACAATGTTAACTGCTTACCAATTACCGTGTACCTAATGAGTAGCAGAAGGCATGTTATAGCATGAACTTGAAGTTCTGTACCTGTATCTGTATCTGTATAGCCGGTATAACCGCCTTTCGGCGTAACACACCAGCTAAGTTAACTGGATCCTTTAACCTGAACCTGTATATCTAGAGGAAAATCTCTGTATATGGTCTTTCAAGTGTACTTCCTTAATCATGTGTAGATACAGTATCACAAAAGTTCACCTCGTCTGAATTGACACAAAATGTATAACATGACTTGCAATTAAGCACTGAGCTTCTAAATTGCGTGCTATGGTTACTGTAGGGGTGTATCAAAACATATTTCGTTGCTAGAGGATTTTCCTATTTGATTCAGACTCTTTGGAGATAAATTTCATTTTGAGTCTGATGGTGGATTACCCCTCAAATGTTGTGGTCTGATTATGAAGCCTGGGTGTAATTCACTGTGACACAGGTAGGACTGAAGTATAGAAAAACAATTGAGATGGATGGTTGTTCAGATGTAGTCAGAAGTCAGTGGGCTTGCCACATTGAATCTAATGACTGACTCAAGCAGGTGAATTATAAATTTTGTGTCTGTTAGTTTGTTTTATGGTTAGTGATCCTGGCTTTGGACCAAGAGGCAGTGGGTTCAAATCCTGTGTCCTCAAAGGACATGCATGCTACTGGCTCACTTTCACTTGCTTCGGTACCCCTCATATAAGAGGGTCTGGTGCAGCATACAGTACACTAGTGCCCCCTAGCAGTTACTTCTAACAATGCAGGATGTGTAGAGTCAAAGTTATAACACTTTTCAACTCAACTATTGTTGTTTTTCACACTCAAGGACTTTCAAGACCTATCAAAATTAAACACTTTCAATATTTCAGTGATTATGTTCAGTATCACAGCTGATGCTGCAAACCTAAGCTGTTTTTTTCTTTAGTTTTTCTTCTTCTCAGTGTCATTCATCATTTCCAAGTAATTCCAAAGAAGTCCAGGCAGGACTTGAGTCTGATTTAAACAGCCTGCTTGTTGTAGACTAATTAACTTTGAGATTTCCTACAGGAAATACCATGTCTCCTTCCAGCTTATCCAACCTGTAGCCAAATGCCACCATTGACTGTTCAAACGACTCTACTTAAATAACTAATTTTTGACAAGAAACAGACTAAAGACCATTAAAATAGAAATGTAACAACTTGCCCTTTGATGGCTCTCCTCCAAAATCTATATCTGGTCCTTTACTTAGCAGACAACATTAGCCAAGTCCTGTAGCTTTGGCCAAGTCCTGTAGCTTTGGCCAAGTCCTGTAGCTTTGGCCAAGGCCTGTAGCTTTGACCAAGGCCTGTAGCTTTGACCAAGGCCTGTATCTTTGACCAAGGCCTGTAGATTTGACCAAGGCCTGTAGCTTTGGCAAAGGCCTGTACATGACCAAAGCCTGTAGCTTTGGCCAAGACCTGTAGCTTTGACCAAGGCCTGTAGCTTTGACCAAGGCCTTGTAGCTTTGACCAAGGCCTGTAGCTTTGACCAAGGCCTGTAGCTTTGACCAAGGCCTGTAGCTTTGACCAAGGCCTTGTAGCATTGTGACACTTTTATGGGAAAAAAAGCCATGGGATGGATGGATGGATGGATGGATGGATG